>NC_073382.1:77784320-78117320 GCF_028641065.1 Leucoraja erinaceus | reverse complement strand
ATTTGTGTTTTTTTCATTTTTTACATGTATCAATGTATGTATATGTATGTGTGTGTGTGTGTCCATGTGTGTATATATATATATATATATATATATATATATATATATATATATATATATATATATGAAACATACACACACACACGTATGTATATATACATACGTTTGTAGGTTAATTGGCTTGGTATAATTGAAAATTGTCCTTAGTGTGTGGGATATTGTTAGCGTGCGGGGATCGCTAGTTGTTGCGGACTCGATGGTACGAAAGGCCTGTTTTCACACTGTATCTCCAAACTAAATCTCTAACCTAAACTAAACATCAGTAGGACATTAAATTGGTGCATTAGGCATGTGAGAAAAATGCCCTGCAGCATGCACGCTACTAAGATAACAAAATAGACACTGTTAATGACAGTGCAATCAGAGCATTGAGTATAGAAGCTGGGATGTAATGTTAAAATTGTACAAGGCATTGGTGAGACCAAATCTGGAGTATGGTGTACAATTTTGGTTGCCCAATTATAGGAAGGATGTCAACAAAATAGAGAGAGTACAGAGGAGATTTACTAGAATGTTGCCTGGGTTTCAACAACTAAGTTACAGAGATAGGTTGAATAAGTTAGGTCTTTATTCTCTGGAGCGCAGAAGGTTAAGGGGGGACTTGATAGAGGTCTTTAAAATGATGAGAGGGATAGGCAGAGTTGATGTGGACAAGCTTTTCCCTTTGAGAATAGGGAAGATTCAAACAAGAGGACATGACTTCAGAATTAAGGGACAGAAGTTTAGGGGTAATATGAGGGGGAACTTCTTTACTCAGAGAGTGGTAGCGGTGTGGAATGAGCTTCCAGTGGAAGTGGTGGAGGCATGTTCATTGGTATAATTTAAAAATAAATTGGATAGGCATATGGATGAGAAGGGAATGGAGGGTTATGGTATGAGGGCAGGCAGGTGGGACTAAGGGAAAAAAAGTTGTGTCGGCACGGACTTGTAGGGCCGAGATGGCCTGTTTCCGTGCTGTAATTGTTATATCGTTATATGGTTATATGGTTAATGAATACAAGGTTTATGCAATGCAACATTGCAAAACAATCACATATTAGTTTCACAATCCAGCACACGTCAAAGTGGCTGTACCACATTCGTGGGTCCGACATTGGTCAAGAGTCAAGAGTCAAGAGTGTGTTGTTGTTATATGTCCCAGATAGAACAATGACATTCTTACTTACAGCAGCACAACAGAATATGTACAAGTTCCGCGCCCGCTGGGCAGTGAGGGGGGTTGAATGTATCCTGGACAAGGATTGCAATATAGTTGTTTAGCAGTTGCTTAGCATATTTGTTTGTCTTGTATTATGGTGGTGTTTTGTTTTATTGTATTGTAAATACTATTTTAATATTTGAATAAATATGTTTGATTAAAAAAAACAAAAACAAAAATACAGAATATGTACACTGTAAACAATATAATAAACGAGGAAAAAAAGTTCAGTGTATGTGTGCACACACACACGCACCTACGTATGTGTAAAAAACAAACAAATAATATGTGCAATTATAGAAAATAGTCTATGTAATTCGGAGCTTATTTGGAGGTTGTAGTATTTAATAGCCTGATGGCTGAACGGAAGAAGCTGTACCTGAAAGTGGAAGTTACAGTTTTCTGACTCCTGTACGTTTCTCCCGATGGCAGGGGTGAAATGGCTGTATGGCCAGGGTGGTGTAGGTCTCTGATGATGCTGGCTGCCTTTTTGAGGCAGCAACTCTGGTAAATCCCTTCAAAGGTGGGGAGGTCAGAGCCCGTGATGGACTGGGCAGTGTTCGCATTGAATTACTCCAGTATTTTGTGGCTTTCTTTGGTAAACCAGCATCTGTAGTTCCTACATCCTGTCATGCACAGTCCTGATCCACAAATATATTGCCCAATTTTCATCAATGGCCTTTCACCAATCCACATCACCCCCACATATTTAGGGCGGTACGATTATGCTGCGGTAGAGTTGCTGCCTTGCAGTGCCAGAAACCCAGGTTCGAGCCCGACTATGTGTGCTGTCTGTACGGAGTTTGTATGTTCTCACCATGACCGCGTGGGTTTTCTCCGAGATCTTCAATTTCCTCCCGCACTACAAAGGCATACAGGTTTTGTAGGTTAATTGGCTTGGATTTGTATACTTGGTATAAGTGTAAATTGTCCCCAGTGTGTGTGTAGGCTTGTGTTAATGTGTGGTGATCGCTGGTCGGTGCGGACTCGGTGGGCCAAAGCGCCTGTTTCCACGCTGTATCGCTAAAACAAAAAAAACTAAAAACATACACACACAGACAAACCACCACATACACATTCAAAATAAGTTAAAAGAATAATTGAAGGTATCATCACCTGAGATGGGTACAAAGGAGGCTTGGTCCTGCACAAAGATGTATAATAGTAAGATTAAACGAGAACTTACCAGTTTGAAGTTTGATCTGTATTTTATGAGGAGTTACGATGAGGGATTACGTGAAGAAGCCCGCCCCAGGACGCATTGCGGCATACTTCAAAGCAGCGGTGTGGAATCACAGATAGACACAAGTATTTGAAGTAACATAGTAAAGACAAAGAGACATCAATTTATCAGTTTGATCCATGTAATGAGGGTGGGAGCGGAGGGCACGTAATCCCTCATCGTAACTCCTCATAAAATACAGATCAAACTTCAAACTGGTAAGTTCTCGTTTAATCTTACTATTTTACTTCGGAGTCACGTGAGTGACTATGTGAAGATTTCAAAGCTTCTGTGATTTCAAACCGTGTAACAGCTTTATATCACTCGCTGCCGAAGCCTTTGAGGGAGGAAGCGTGTTATCATAATCAACCAATGAATCTGTTTATAGAAAAAACAATGGTATTTTACAATAACAATGAAGAAATTTAAATGCTCCCCTTGGCTAATTTAAATATTTGCAGATTGGAATCTTTCCTGCAAATAAAAACAGGTTTTGTCAACAGTTTATAACAAACTATTTCTCTGAACGTTTACCCCCACCATTCTGCTGTAGCCATGATGTGGTTTACAGGCACGTCCATTCTTTTGCCGTTGACGTGGAAGCTTGTCCTGTGGAATGAAAACTTTGTACATGTTAGTTTTATCCCAGGAGCTTTAATACCTGCTTGAGCCATCTCAAAAAAGGCTTGTTACCCGACCACAAGGTTTTTTGTGACCAACCCACAAGGCTTTTCATCTCCCTCGAATAATTAGGTTGTGTCTATGTAAGGTAATAGGGTCATGGCACATTACCGTGTTTCTTGGCGGCTAAGCCCGGGTTTTATGACTGGATAAGGTGTTCCTGGTTTGGTTTGACCATTCCCTGGACAATGATAGAGATCTGGTCTGAAGCTATGAGCATGGTGTCCAGTTGTAAATAGGAGTAGTGACTGGACTCTCTGTGCTGCTCCATGTACCTTCAACATATGTGTTTAGTGCATAGAAGGTTCAGGTTTAGGGATCTGGCTGGTGGGTATCCCCTGAAGTATGGTTATACCACTGTGACATCCCATATATGGGTGTACCTGGTCTAG
The DNA here is from genome assembly GCF_028641065.1 of Leucoraja erinaceus. Taxonomy (NCBI): domain Eukaryota; kingdom Metazoa; phylum Chordata; class Chondrichthyes; order Rajiformes; family Rajidae; genus Leucoraja; species Leucoraja erinaceus. The sequence goes on along the minus strand of NC_073382.1, from coordinate 78,113,767 downwards.
GGGTTTAGAGTTTTAATACCCTTCAAAGATTTACCACCAGCCAGTGACCCCATGGCCTGTTGTCCTGTAGCTGTTTTGAAACAACAGGCAGGGCAATTCTAGCTGTGTTGATGGTACTGTAGCCGAATCCTTCATCGTGATGAAGGTTCTCCAGGAATTCCAGTTCGTAGTAACTGTATCGGATGAGTAGGTTATCCCTGTATCCTTGCAGTACTTCTCTTGATGCTGGACAAGTGTTGTAGTCCAGTGGATGTTCAGAAGGATGCTGACATGGTGTCGATGGTTCAGTATAACAATCCCAGTCCCAGATGAGGCTAGTGCAGAATCTGCAACTCAGGAGCTTGATTTTCCCATGGCACAGTTGACTTGTGCCCGGCTCCGATTGTTAATAATTCTGGGTACTGGGAAATACCATCCAAGTTTCAACAACCATGTCATGGCGTATAGTGAACAATGGCTGCGTAAGTCCGTCAGGTACTATCAAATACCTGAAGCAGAATCCTTTTGTACTGTGCGTTGTTCTCGATTGGTGAGGCAGAAGGGAAAAATACATAGAATTAATTTCACCAATGCAGCGTGAAACGCATTTGTCTATCAATATTATAAATACATTCTTGAATGACAACATGACCTATAGGTCAGAAAAGTTAATATATATAGCTGACGAGCTTTCTGCTGGAACTATCTGTCCCAGAGAAATTTTCAATGAAGATTCCACTGCCCCAGGGTCTGGTTTCCCCCGCGACATACATAGGACATCCCCAAACACCTGGTGATATAGCGTTGATGCAAATAATCGATATCAGATTCACATTCAATTTTAATTGTCATTGTCAGTGTGCAGTACAGTGACAATGAAATGCATTAATATCTGTTGCGTCATATAGCTTGATAGTTTTGCTAAAACTTTATATGAAAACATCTAATTGATGTTGTCCTTAATTTTATGTGACCTGGTGTCTGTCACTGTATTTTGCTTACCTGGCAGGTAAGTTGTTGATAGTCAAATACATCTTTGGATATACCATTGCCAAATTGTTTTGACCAACTTGTCATATGATACCGACTTTATGCTGCCCATATGGTTAATATAGGCCACCTCCGTAGTGTAGTCTATTTATACCCATACATGCAAGTGCTTTAAAAACTCATAAAATTCACCCGAACATTTTTTAGATAATTAATGCCCAGTATAAGTGGTAACCCCACCACTGTCTTTCTGATATTACTTCAGTGGGTAACTTCATGAGATGCTCAATGACAACCTATATGTTGTTTTTGATACTAAGATCTGAATCATGTAGACAGAAATGCTACCATTTTTCCCAATTACTCTGTTACTTGTCGAGTAGTTGGTAGTTTGTTGACCATTAATTTGTTGCTTGTTTGTGCCGATTCAACTATGTTGTCTCTTGGCAACAGAATAGTTACGTGGACTGAATTAATATGAAACCCAAATAGTCCAGGAAAGCGCTCTATATGCTGGTAGGAACCAGATCCACCTACCTCCATGGTTATTGGCGGTTTTGTCTTTTCTGTTTTCTGAGTGCTTTTGTTCTGACGACGTGCTGGCGACGTTTGGGGGAGGCGCATTTTCCAGGGGGTCCGCCGGGCCCTGATCTAAAAGATCTTTGGGGATAGTGCGGCCCCAAGCGTTCAACAGTCCCATATTCTAGACGTGGACTGGTGGATGCCGCGGGGTGCTGCTGCTTGGGTATCGGAAGTCGTGGTTTGCTCGTCCCGGGCCCTGCCCTCATGATGCCGAAGGTTTTTGATGCCTCTTCCATCTCCTTCAGCTTTTTGTTCAGATCTCTCCCAAATAGCAGTGAGTCTGCCTCCGCAGCTGGGGCTTTGCTCAAGCCTGCAAATTTTGAGATTGAGGGCAGGTCTTATATTTCCCTTCGGAGATTGTTTAGTTCGAATTGTGTGGTACACCTTAATACCAGCACTTTCTGCTGGTATGTGTTCATCTTCGTTGTCTCCACAGAACGAGCATAGGCTGTGATAGCTGACGTCAGGAGCCTTCGGATCCGCTGTAGCTTGAGTTTTTATGCCCGCATAAGGGCCCCCACATTCGCAGATTTTGATGTTTGAGGCTTTTTCCCCTTAAGGGCCTCACAGTTCTCTGGTGCTGTATATTCTTGCAGCACCTCGGCGAGCACCTTCTTCAGTAGAGGTTTGTGCTGGCTGCCATTTTTTGGCTCCTGCGGTGCTCCAGCCCGTGGGGTTGCTACGAAGCGGTCCACCACATCCAACAGCTGTTCCTGATCCTGCACCCCATGCATACTCCCGATTTTGTCCGCCTGCCCCATTTGCAGACCAGCCCTGCCCTGGTCACAAATGCTAGCCTCCTGCTCCAACCCGTGGTATGAGGGTAGCAAAGGGCAGTGCCTGATACGACACTATGGAGGAGGTGCCTGTCCTGTCTCGCCGGGAGCGCTGCTGTTCCCGGTGGACCTTCTCCTCCAGGAGCTGCTAAATGCAGCTCAGGCGGCTGTCTCTCTTCTGCTTTGGTAGAGACATGTCCCCCTCCGACGAATCGGAGACGACCGGCCGTTTGGCTTCCTGGCCGCTTTCCCAGTCCGCCGTGCAGGCTCTGGCGAGATTGGGCTTGGCTCGGTCTCAAGGACAGCGAAAAACGCTCTGCGAGCGACGATGCCGCCGGTTGCTGCCCCGCTGGTAGAGTTGGAGCAGGGCAGTTTCTCTTTGCGAGTTTTTTGCGTTGTGTTCCTGAACCCTGCAATAAAACACAACTGCAAACTCACCTTTCCAATGCCCAAGAGCCGCTCCTGCAGCTCAGGCGGCTGTCTCTCCCCCTCCTGGGTGGAGAGACGTCCCAGTCCGATGTCGGCTCCACCGCCCGGTTTTACACACATCCAGCCCGCTGCTCAGGCGCTAGCGGGCTGGCTCGGTCGCGGTGTCGGGTTAGCGGACCGCCCGCTAAGCGGTCCTACCGCCTGTTGCTGCCCAATGACGTTCTTTCATCGAGCGGGCAGGTGCAGCATTTTCCCCCAGACCGCTGCTGATGCTGACGGGCTTGGTGCAGTGTCGGGAGCGGGCCGCTGATTAGCGGTCCTCGCTCTCTCTCTCTCTCTGCACTCGGGCTGCTGCTCACCTGCACTCGGGCTGCAGCGCACTCACGCCAGCACTGCATAGTGGGTCCCCTTACCGGCACCGAAAATGTCGGAAGCCTCCTCCCGCCCGAGCGAGGACTGAGGGGACCTCCAACGCAGTGCAAGCGCCGTCTTCCTGCGCTCTCTTGATGTCGCCCCTGTGGAGAGTTACCGCACCGGCACAGCTCCCATCCATGGTCCGCCGTGAGTGCGGTCCTGGTAGCGTCTTTCCTCCCCTCCCGCGAACGGAAAAAACTCCTCCCGGAGTCCAAGGGGGCCGCTTGCATGCCCTGCGGGGAACAAGCAGACGCAAAGGGGCTGTAAAAATAAAGGTAAGTACTTACCTAAACTTAGTTTTTCTCGTTTCTGCGGGAGCCCTGTCTCCCGCCTGCCGCTGTTGCCTGCTGAAACGTAATTCCGCAATGTGTCCTGGGGCGGGCTTCTTCACGTAGTCACTCACGTGACTCCGAAGTATAATTAAGTTGGAAGCCTGCTTCTCCAGGACAGCTAAACCAATGACTGTTCTGATCAGGTATAAATGGAAACACCAGTAGCAGAGCTGAGCTGTATCTTTGCAAGGCTCAACAAATGGGTACAATCTGTTATACATCTCATACACTGTGCACTTGGAAAGAATATATATATATATACATAGATTTACGCAATGAGCTTTACAGACCACGTGAAAAGTCCCCAAGTTTCATTAATTTTTTCGTAAAAATCAGATTATACCTTGTACAAAAACATAGCACCTTGCAGTCCATTTTCAAGCCTCTGAACATTCTTGTGGTTAAATTGTCTTTCCGCTAGTTGCTCTCGTTTATTTATTCCAATCCCTTTGAGGTTATCATGATTAGACATCTTCAACATATTTTGTTTCATTTCCAACATTCCATGGAGTTGTACCTGACAAATAAATTCCTTATTAAATTTGTTCCTGTTTGCTAAAGAAAAAAATGCGCAGTGTTGCTCTGACTTTGATGCACATCTGTGCTAGTTAAAACCTGGAAGTATCTTTCATTGCTCAGGGAGTTAAAAGATCAGTTGCTTAAGAATAGATCATAAAGTTCAAAATTGTTGTCATACTTTCGGAACCCATGAGATTTCTATGATAAACCTCGGAAAACATCTGTTCTCTCTCAGTTTTGACGGGATTAGCCTTAGGAGGTGTAGATGATATTCTACACTTGTATAAACCAATCCTTTTTGTAATTCCTATCCCTCAGTACAACAACTGAAAGAGTGTTGGTAAAGTTAAAGTGGTAACTAAGTTATTGCTAACTTTGCATTAATTAAAGCGGCAAAAAAAAAATCTAATTAATCGCTGAGCAATGCAAATTGTATTTTAAAAAAAGCATTGTCGGGAGTTAATTAGCAAGCTTTAAAATGGCATCAATTAACACTGAGATCCTTTCAACACCTCGAGATAGTAAAAAGTAGAAAAATGTTTGACTGTGCAAACATACTGTGAACCACAGCAGTTACTTCCTGCACACCCATGGTACAATGTGATGACTATGTGTGGCAGGAATTATTTTTATAGCCTGACTGTAAAAGCATTGTTCATCATTAAAAAGAGAAATGGAAGATTGGCTTTGAAAGCAACGATTGTCTCCAGTACTAATAATTATAATTGGGTGGCATGTTGGCGCAGCGGTAGAGTTGTTGCTTTACAGCGCCAGAGACCTGAGTTCGATCCTGAATACGGGTACTTCATGTTAATAAGTGGTAGGAGCAGAATTAGGCCATTCAGCCCATCAAGTCTGTGCAGAGTTTGTACATTCTCCCCGTGACCTGCGTGGGTTTTCCTCAAGATCTTCGGTTTCATCCCACATTCCAAAGACGTACAGGTTTGTATGTTAATTGGCATGGTATAAATATATATTGTCCCTAGTGTGTGTAGGGTAGGGTTCATGTGCAGGGATCGCTGATCGGTATGGACTCGGTGGGCCGAAGGGCCTGTTTCCGCGCTGTATCTCCAAAACTGCAACGATAGACATGTACAGCTATAAAGCATCTTCAGTATGCAGGAAAATACATATTTTTTTGTTTTTGGAAGGTAGGATTATAATTGTAACTCAAATACAGGAATCCTATGTAAAGTCAAAATACTCTGAGTGTCTGGAATCTAAAAATACAGAAATGAAAAGCTGAAAAAACAAGTAAGATTGTAGAAATTGAGAGAAAATCATTAACATTCCGGGCAAATTATTTTCCATCAGTACAGTAGTTAGATAGTTCCTTATTGAACATAGAAGAGTACAACACAGGAACAGTCCCACGGCTCACTATGTCCATGCTGAATATGATGCATTTATTTCGAGAGGGATTGTATACAAAAACAGGGATGTAATGTTGAGACTGGTCACGCTGCATTTGGAATATTTTTAGCAATTTTGGGCACCATATCTGAGGAAGGACGTGCTGGCTCTAGAGAGGGTCCAGAGGAGGTTTACAAGAATGATCCCAGGAATGAGGGGGTTAACATATGATGAACATCTGATGGCACTGGGCCTGTACCCACTGGAGTTTAGAAGAATGAGGGGGGCACCTCATTGAAACATACAGAATAGTGAAAGGCTTGAATAGAGTGGATGTGGAGAATATGTTTCCCACTAGTGGGAGAGTCTAGGGCTAGAGATCATAGCCTCAGAATTAAAGAAAGCAGATAAGGAGGAATTTCTTTAGTCAGAGGGTGGTGAATCTGTGTAATTCTTTGCCACGAAGGCTGTGGAGGCCATGTCAGTGGATATATTAAGGCAGTGTTAGATAGATTCTTGATTCGTAAGGCTGTCATGGGGTTATGAGAGAAGGCAAGAGAATGAGGTTAAGAGGGAAAGATAGATCAGCCATGATTGAATGGCGGAGTAGACATCATGGGCCAAATGGCCTGATTCTGCTCCTATCATATGACTTTATGAACATGCCAACTTAAACTAATCTGCTCTGCTTGCATGCGATCCATACCCTTACATTCCTTGCATAGCCATGTGTTTATCCAAAAGCCTCTTAAAAGCCAATAAATTAATTACTAGGTGGTGAAGTCTAACAACTCAAAGAATGGAATTTCATCTGGCTTCAAAATTTGAATTTACTTTATAAAGCATTTGCAAAAGAAACAAATAAACAAATAATTGGACAAAAATAGAAAATTAGTCAGAAAACTCAGCAGGTCAGGCAGCATCCCTGGAAAAATAAGCAATCGGCATTTCAGGTCTGTGTCACTTATCTAAACGGCGAAAGAGAGGGTTGGAAATAAGTTTGCACTTGGTCTCATAAAGGGTCTCTCATATGACACATCGACAGATTCTCTTTCCGTAGATGCCTCCGAATCTGCTTAGTTATTCCAGCATTTTAAATTTTTTGGTTTACTCATTCTACTTGTACAAGTCCAGCCTCTGGACAGGTCCCACCACCTTTCGGTTAATAACACATCACAAAGGCCAAGACATTCAATGTGTGGGAAGGAACTATAGATGCTGGTTTAAAATGAAGTTTGAAGTCTCAGCCTGAAGAAGGGTCTCAAACTGAAACGTTTTCCATTCCTTCTCTCCGGAGAGGCTGCCTGTCCCGTTGAGTTACTCCAGCAGTTTGTGTCAATCCAAGAAATTCAATTTTTTTGTAACTGCTGCCATTAAACCGCCATATGTGACATACTATCTCAAACTTTGCTTTTGCTCTGAATACCATTACCTTCACCTTCTCTGTTAGTGAAAACTAGCTTACATCTCTCTCTTTCCTTGGTCAGATGAAAAACGATAGTTGTTTCTCTATCCACAGATGTTGCCTGTCCCGCTGAGATTTTCCAATATTTCATATTTTTGAACTTTTGATAATGTTTGTTTTTGGGTCCTAATTATAGATGTTCCTGGCTTCACACAGGGATCTCCAGAAGCATTATGTTGGAAGGAACTGCAGATGATGGTTTACACCGAAGATAGACACAAAATGTTGGAGTAACTCGGTGGGGCAGGCAGCATCTTTGGAGAGAAGGAATGGGTAACGTTTTGGGTCGAACTATTACAAGAAGCCTCACATATGGACGGATGGATTCAAAGGGCAAAGTCACACTTAGCTTGGAACATTGTAGAATTCAACAAAGTGTGTTGTCTGTTTAGGCAACATACAGAATGTGAGGTGTTGGACTGGTCTTCAGAAAGTTGCACCAGGGCATATCTAGGTAAGTTTATGTTTCAGCCACTTCCTCAGATCTGGATTTGCAGCTATTATTTTCTGGACAAAGCTGGAAGTCAATTCCCTACATATAGAGTCATAGAGAGATACAGTGTGGAAACAGGCCCTTCAGCCCAACTTGCCCACGCTGGACAACATGTCCCAACTACACTAGTCCCAGCTGCCTGCGTTTGGCCCATATCCCTCCAAACCTGCCCTATCCACGTACCTGTCTAACTGTTTCTTAAATGTTGCAATAGTCCCCGCCTCAACTACCTCCTCTGGCAGCTTGTTCCATACACCCACCACCCTGTGTGAACAGGTTACCCTTCGGATTCCTATTTTCCCCTTCACCTTAAACCAATGTCTTCTGGTCCTCGATTCCCCTATTCTGTGACTCTACGCGATCTATTCCTCTCATGATTTTATACACAATGCAGATTATTGAATTAAAATGTTACCTGGATAGTTAACAGGTCCCCCAGGCTAACAGGTCCCCCAGATAACAAGTGTCTTGGTCATAGAATTTAGTCAACCTGCTTACCTGCAGGTAAAGTCCCAGTTTACCAGCTGCAGTTATACTTACCCTAAACACACCACTTTGATTAAGGGGCCACTTCACCAACTTTGATGAAGAGAGAGGGAAACCCTAGTCAGTCAACTAAATTTCTACTTTTATTTATTTGTCTCCAGAGTCTGTTTGAATGTTTCAAAACATATTGATGACATGTGTATAATGATAGAAGTTTACATGTGTCAGTTGTCTACCAAGACTCCAATTCATCACGATGGAATTACATGGATTCAGGGAAAGCAGGATTAGTGTGTAAGAAATCCTTCAGGTTTTCCTGCACGATGGCGCAGCATTAGAGTTGCTACCTCACAGCGCCAGAGACCCAGATTTGATCCTGACTATGGATGCTGTCTGTACCGAGTTTGTACATTCTCCCTGAGACCATGTGGGTTTTCTCCAGGTGCTCCGGTTTTCTCCAGAGATGCTGCCTGACTCATTGAGTTATTTCAGCATTTTACTGTCTATCAGACAAAGCCCGTCAAGGGATACGTGGATAAAGGTGAGTGGCAGAAGCCTCCTTGTGGCGATCCCTAGAAGCGACGACGCGATGCACTCTGTGACGCATTGGACGACAATTCTGTCAACATTTTGGACGACGGCAGAAGACAACAGCGAGCTACATTGTCTGAAACATGAGCGAACGATCGAGGTGAGTGGAGTTTTTATAGACAGGTGGTTGGACAAAGGGCAGGGATGAAAAGACAAAATGTGTGAGATAAGGATTGAAAGTTGCAAATTGTGAAGCCAGAAGAAGGAAAGTAGGTGGAAAGAGAGGAGGAGAGGAGAAGAAGGTGGGGCACAGGGAGAAGAGGGGCAGTGGAAGAGTGGACAGAGGGAAGAAGCTGCTCTTAAACCTGGACATTACAGTTTACAGGCTCCTCTACTTTCTTCCTGATTGCACGAGTTATATGAGGGTGTGGCCAGGGTGGTGAGGAAAGCTTGCATACCTTGAACACTTGCCATCATACTTTCACAGGCATCTGACTTTCTGTTCTCTTTGCCTGCAACCAACGCACTCTAATCAATATTGCAAGTTTTTGTCTAATACCATCGAAGTTGGCACTGTCTCAATTTTCAACATCAACTTGTGGATTAACTCTGTCCTTAGCCACAGCTATTTTAAATCTAATAGAACTGTGGTCTAGATTGTGGTGTACAGTCATTTTAGCCACTTGCCCTGCCCAATTCCCTAAAACTAGGTCAAGCTTTGTTTAAGGAAACTTTCCTGAATCACATTTGACAAATTCCAGCCCATCTTCACCTTTGGCACTGTGCCAGTTTCAGGCCACATTGACAAAGTTCAAATTCCCATCTATGACAACCTTATTTGTCTTCCAACTGCTGGGCAATCTCCCAGCATATTTGTTCCTCTATTTATTTTCCATTGACTATTTGGGGGTCTGCCAATCAATTCCAACAAGGTGATCATCCATTTTTTTATTTCTCAGAGCCACCCATATAACCTCACTAGGTCAACCTTTAGTAATGTCATATCTGACTATTGCCAAAAATCTGGAGTAGCTCATGACGTGACGTGACGAATCTGTGAAGTTTTGCGTCGAGACCCTTCACCAGAGATGCTGTCTGTCCTGCTGAGTTACTCCAGCTTTTTGTGTCTATCTTCGGTTTAAACCAGCCTGTGCAGTTTCTTCCTACACGCAAATTGGTGATCGATGGTCAGCATGGATTCAATGGGCTGAAAGACTAGCCTGTTTTCATAGTGTATTTGAAAATTAAACAAATCAAAGCTTACTCTTAACAAAGCACTTGCACCTCAACACACAGCCACTTCCATCGCTGCAGCTCCTAACAAGCCGTCCTGCTAGTATCTGCATCTCTTGTATACCACACAAGCAGCAGCCACTACAGGACACTAATGGCTGCTTTTAAAAACTCCTACTCTCTTCCTCCTCTCAGACTCTTGAGAAATTGATTTGCACCCACGCCAATTACTGTTTATTAAAATTCTGGTAAGAAAAATATTACTAAGTGGCTCACAACTAATAAGTGTTGATGTTTGTGTCGCTGTGGTAAACCTTATAATTGAATCTTACAGTGAGTAACTAAGTAATAAGATACTGCTACAATATCAGCAAAGGAAGATGCAAATGAGATTCTGGATGGGCAAAAATCAACAGAGAAAGATCAGCTATATTTGAAGTCAACACAAGGATTTTGTTCAAGGTTTCTAAAATAACAAGGGAGCAATTAATCTGGCCATAAACTTCTAAATATTTGGGGTAACATAGCAGCACAACTAGCAAGGCCACTGTCTCACAGAACCAGGGACCCCTTTCCAATCCTTACCTCTGGTAAAGCCTGTGCCGTGTTGGCTCATCCTCCCTGTGACCGAAGATAGACAATAAATGCTGGAGTAATTGCGACAATCAATGCGGGCCAGGCGGCATCTCTGGAGAGAAGGAATGGGTGACGTTTCCGGTCGACACCCTTCTTCACACCACCCGGGTTTTCTCTGGGTACTCCAGTAGAGGAGACCCAAAGTTTTACCAATAAGCAGAAGACGGCACGGTGGAGCAGCGGTAGAGTTGCTGCCTTACAGCGCTTGCAGTGCCGGAGACCCTGGTTCAATCCCGACCATGTGTGTACGGAGTTTGTATGTTCTCCCCATGACCTGCGTGGGTTTTCTCCGAGATCTTTGGTTTCCTCCCACACTCCTATGACGTACAGGTTTGTAGGTTAATTGGCTTGGTATAAATGTAAATTGTCACTAGCAGTGATCGTTGGTCGGTGCGGACTTGGTGGGCCAAAGGGCCTGTTTCTGCACTGTATCTCTGAACTAAACTAAACTAAACTAATAACAAAGTTATTCTTAATTAATTGGAAGAAGTGGAAGAAGTGCAAGGGAGTTGTTGCTGCAGCTAAAAGCAGTGATTAGGTTCCTGGATGGTGGAAGATAAAGATGTGAGTGTTGCTTCTCTTGTGTAAAACTATGATAGGGAAAGGTGTGTTGTTGGCGATCAAAGATAGACACAAAGACTCATGAAAGAAACAGTCTCTTTACAATGCTTAAAATTTCAGAACAAAGTCTAACATTTACAACAACCCAAAGAAACTTTATCGACTATAGTATAATAACTGGGAAAAAAATAATATTAAATTTTTGGAAAGGTCCTATTACCCCCACAATTAAAATGTGGATTGAGGAAATGTCGGAGACCTTACATTTGGAAAGAATTGGCTTAATGGACAAACAAGAACTTTTTATCAGAATATGGTCTCCATTCATTGACTACTTGAAGGGGCAGACTGGCTCGGCACGTGAACCTGACTGAAACTCGAATTAAGGATTAGATGAAAAGTTATACTTTATAATTTACAAACTTATCTCCAGTTGTAATTTTAGTAAATTGTTCTATTCTTCTTTATCATACTTTTTTCTTTATTTTATTTATCTTTCTTATTTTCTATATATATAAAAAAAATAATACTAAAGCAGAGTTAATATCAATTGATAATATTAGTAATGTAGGAATGATATACAGAAAAAGTTTGTAATATGATTTGTACCTGCCTCTAATAAAAAGATTATTTAAAAAAAAAATTGAATTGAATGTCATTGAATGTAATGGGTTAGAAAACAGGTTTGATGCTGCCTCTTCAATGACCATTCCTCCATATGTTGAAGGTGAGGTATCGGCCAATGATTACATTGTCCATATGCATTAGCACAGATAGCAAAGTAGCTCGCAACAAAGTCTGAATTGACAGCAACCTCTGTCTGTTGAGTGGAAAGTAATATTTATGGCACGTAACTAAATACAATGTTGTCATGGTTATTGTTTTACATAAAACACTAATTTTGCACAATCTACATGCAAATACAATTATGTATGATGGATTTTGTTGTCAATTATCAATATATCTGAAGTCAACAGAAGTTGATGGTATATATATTGATGTGATAACTATCATTATTATATTACCCCAGAAGTCCTATGTTTTGACAATGTACATCCCTGAACAGCAATGATATAAAACCCATCAATTAGGGAGTAATAGGAATCTGAGGGGTAATGTTTTCACATAAAGGCTGGTGGGTGTATGGAACAAGCTGCCAGAGGATGGGACTATCCCATCGTTTAAGAAACAGTTGGGCAGGTACATGGATAGGACAGGTTTGGAGGGATATGGGCCAAATGCGGACAGGTGAGACTAGTGTAATGGGACATGCTGGCCGGTGTGGGCAAGTTGGTCCGAATGGCCTGTTACTATTATGTTTTCTCTATGTACTTTGAATTTTGTTTCAATGGTCTAGTTTACGTAAATAAATTGATAATTTATTATATATTCATTGTTGCTATTTGTTTCATTTTGTGTTCCTTTGGTTGCATTTTATGTGCCAGTAAAGTTGCAACAAGTAATGCCCCTGTCCCACTTAGGAAACCTGAACGGAAACCTCTGGCGAATTTGCACCCCACCCAAGGTTTCCGTGGGGCTCCCGAAGGTTTTTGTCAGTCTCCCTAATGGTCGAAAGTGGTTTCCGCTTCTTCCATGTTCCGGCGATTATTTCAAAAAATTCAAAACCGGCCACGACTAAAAATAGATTGCCGTTTTAAAAATCGGTAATTTTTTAGCCGAAGCCGATTGCGATGCTAGTTGATGGTGGTTGTCGGAGGTTGCAGGTAGTGGTTCCTAAGTGAGGCAGGGGCATAAGTATTTCATTGTTCCAGTTCACAGTAGGACAGATGACAAATAAACATTCTTGATTCTTGAATGTTGATTCTTCAACTTGTGATTTTATATTGTCAGAGGAAAAACAGCATGCATCTCTAGGAAACAAAATCTGCCAACATATGTTTCCTGGTGTTTCATGGACTGCTGATTGTGCGGCAGGTACCATTGAGAAGAATGGGGACTATTTTAAGCAGTGCAAATCACAACACAGCAACATCAGAATCTCTTTGGAAAGAGTGTGAAAGTTGGGAAAGTAACGCTTTATTTCCTAATTATTCTTCACATAGCCTTGCCAGCAAATTGTTCCTGTAGTGAGACTAACACACAGTTCAATTGTACATACATTAATACAAAACATCTTGTTTCCTCACCTAATCGACATTGGCTATAAGTAACTGGCATTGTTAAAGACTGTCACTTCTGAGCAAGATGAGGAGGTACAATTCCTCTCACTGCAAACAGCAGTTAGTTATATACTGCATTGTTACATTGATGAGAAATACATCAGCAAGTTGTCATCTGGTCAAACTCAAGGCATAACACGGTGTAGGATGGAACTGCAGATGCTGGTTTAAATTGAAGATAGACACAAAATGCTGGAGTAACTCAGTGGAACAGGCAGCATGTCTGGAGAGAAGGTATAAGAAGGTGACTTTTCGGGTCAAGACTGAAGAAGGGTCTCGAGCTGAAACGTCACCCATTCCTTGTCTCCAGAGACTCTGTCTGTCCCCTGCGCTACTCCAGCATTTTGTATGTAAAGATATAACAAAGTTTGTTTTAAAGTCACATGAAATCCAACCCCTTCAGCTGACCATCGCTTGTTCTGTTCCAGTTCCAGTCTAACGTTCACCTGTCATTTTATATTCCAGCGAGCTTTACAATTTTTTTTAATTTATATCACTCCCACAGAACTGAAGTAAGGTGGCTCAAAATAATTTTTAAATTGTTGATATGGTGAATTTAGTAATACAAATGAGTTCCTAAATATCATAGCAATAGATAAAGTAGAGTACATAAAACTGAACCAAAATGTTAAACCAAGAGCCCATTCTGCCCATTCTAATAGACGTAAATGATCTCATTGCATTACAGAGACCAGGAGAATTATCCTAATGTTCCAGTAGCGTGGTGATTTCAAAAAAGCAATTTGTCATTTATCTCACTGCTTTTTGTAGGACCTTCATGAGCACAATTGGCTATAGAGTGCTTTAGAATGTGCAAAGATGTGAAAGACACTAAACATAAATGAAAGTTCTTTCTGCTTCGAATGTTTAATATTGAATGAATATTATGAAGAGGTTCTTTATCTGAATATCTAGGCCCTCATTCTTAATCATGTTCGTTAAATGAATGCTGCCTTAGAGTGTGAGATGGATGGTGATGGAGGAACAATGAGATGTAATCAGAATCCCTCTTGAGCCCCATTGCATACACATTATGCAGGTTCATACAATATTATAATGGTCATCTTTAATACAAAAAAACAAATTTGCATCCCTTGTGTGCCCGTGTGTGGGGATTAAAGACAAAGAGGTTGTCTTTTGTCTTGACAAAGACAAAGTCCTGGAAGGTTAAAATTAATGAGAAGTAAGGCCCTGACATGCTAATGGTATAAGAGCTTAAAGGAGCACGAGGATTTGTGAGGGAAAGGATTGATGTGTAACTTTAAGCATGGAGCATGTTGCTCTTCCTATATGTGTGAGTAAATTTATATAACGTTGCTTCACAGCAAAGGGCATTGCCAAAGATAATCTATAGCAATTCAACGTGCAAATAGCATCTGTGGAAAGGTTTAAACCGAAGATAGGCACAAAATGCTGGAGTAACTCAGTGTTCTGCCTTGTAATTAAATGTCCATCTTTTTGGATTCACAAATACTGTATCTCACTGATTCATGAAAATATCACAAAGCTTTGGCAGTAAGAGAGTCTGAGAGGCTAAAGGCATGGCAGCTCAAGGCATGAAGAATTAGAACTGTGGGGGGGGGGGGGGGGGGGTGATTCTGTGAGGAATTAAAGGTGAGAGTTGGCGAATCCCTGGGAGGTAAAGATGTGACAGTTAAGAAGTCCTGAGAGATTGCAGATATGAGAACAGGCTCGGAAAGTTTAACGCTGTGTGGGCGTGAGGTCTAGTGGATGACAAATACAATGGCCTCTAGCGTGTCCAAACCCTTAATAATCTTATATGTTTTAATAAGGTCCCTCTCATCCACCTAAATTCCAGTGTACACAAGCCCAGCCAGTCAATTCTATCAACATATGACAGTCCTGCCATCCCGGGATTAACCTTGTGAAACTACGCTGTTCTCCCTCAATAGCAAGAATGTCCTTCCTCAAATTTGGAGACCAAAACTGCACAGGTGTGGTTTCACTAGGGCGCTATACAACTGCAGAAGGACCTCTTTGTTCCTATACTCAACTCCTCTTGTTATGAAGGCCAACCTGCCATTCGCTTTCTTCACTGCCTGTTACACCTGCATGCTTAATTTTAGTGACTGATTAACAAGGATCCCCAGATCCCGTTGTACTTCCCCTTTTCCCAACTTGACACCATACAGATAATAATCTGCATTCCTGTTTTTGCCACCAAAGTGGATAACCTCACATTTATGCACATCTCATGTAACCTGTCCAAGTCTCCCTGCATCCTCATAGCATCCTCCTCACAGTTCACACTGCCACCCAGATTTGTGTTATCTGCAAATTTGCTAATGTTACTTTTAATCCCTTCATCTAAAATTAATGTATATTGTAAATAGCTGCTGTCCCAGCACCGAGCCTTGTGGTACCCCACTAGTCACTGCCTGCCATTTTGAAAAGGACCCATTAATTCCTACACTTTGTTTCCTGTCTGCGTACCAATTTTCTATCCATGTCAGCACTCTATCCATGCACCCCCAACACTATGTGCTCTAATTTTGCCCGCTAATATCCTATGTGGGACCTTATCAAATGCTTTCTGAAAGTCCAGGTACACAACATCCACTGGCTCTCCCTTGTCCATTTTCTTAGTTACATCCTCGAAAAATTCCAGGAGATTAGTCAAGTATGATTTCCCCTTCATAAATCCGTGCTGACTCGGACCGATCCTGTTGCTGCTATTCAAATGTGCCGCTATTTCATCTTATATAATTGACTCCAGCATCTTCCCCACCACCGATGTCATGCTAACTGGTCTATAATTCCCTATTTTCTCTCTCCCACCTTTCTTAAAACGTGGGATAACTTTCTTAAAAAAGGAAGCAATCAGAGGCTAAAGACATGGGAAGGAGAAGCTGAAGGTGCTCATTTGGAGAATTGTGTGCAGTTCTAGTTACCTGACTACAGGAAAGATGTCAGTCAGCTTGAAAGAGTGTAGATAAGATTTACCGGGATTTTTCAGTATGTGGGCTCCATGTCGAGTTATAAGAAGAGGCTGCATAGGCTGGGACAAAAAAAACAGATGGGTGAGATGCCCTGAGGTTAATGATGAGGTGATCTGAGAGGTTCATAAGGTCACTGCTCATAAGTGATAAGAGCAGAATTAGTCTATTAGAAATTAATCTCCTTCCTAAAACAATGTCCTCTAATTCTGTGCTACGACCTCCAGTCTTAGACTGTCCCACTAGTAGAAACATGCTCTCCACATCCAATCTATCCAGGCCTTTCATTATTCTGTATGTTTAAATGAAGTCCCCCCTCATTCTTCTGACCTCCAGCGAGCAAAGGCCCAGTGTCGTCAAACGCTTATCATAGGTTGAAGAAGGCACTGCAAGTAACTCTGAGGGGTCAATACCTCTGATCAGTTTATTATTGAAGGGCAAGAGGCCTGAAGGGTAAATGTCATGAGGGCCCCTGAAAGGTTAAATAGTGAAAGTGATACTCCCAGAGTAAGTGATATGCCCAGAACTTTGAAATTTGAAGATTCAGAGGTTATAAATGCAAGTCAGAATTCTGGTTAAAACTCAATGTCAGATGCTCTCTGTGCGGAGTTTGCACATTCCTCTTCTCACTCCGGTGATTTCCTCACGATGCTCTGATTTTCTCCCATTTGGCAAAAATGCAGCAGTGGTAAGTTAATTGGATATGTTCAATTATCCCTAGTCTAGGCAGATAGATACAAAATGCTGGAGTAACTCAGCGGGTCAGACAGCATCTCTGGAGAAAAGGAATAGGTGATGTTTTGGGTCGAGAGCCTCATTTTACCACAACCTAGTGTGTGCATATGGCCGGAGAGTTAGGGGACGTTGATATCCATGTGAGCGAGAACAGGTTACAGAGAAATGTCGGGAAATGCAACACAGAGTTGGAGGCAACACGTGAAATAAATAAATAACATGTAAATTTGAAGCTGATAGGTACAAGTAAACAAAAGGTCTGGTTAACTAGAGTAACAATAAAGTCAAAGCTGCCAGGAACAATTACTTTTAACACCAGCAGGAGAACATAGAAAGGAAAAAAAAAAGCTGATTGAAACACAAAGGAACAACCATTTCTATGGCAGATAGACACAAAAAGCTGGAGTAACTCAGCGGGTCAGACAGCATCTCTGGAGAAAAGGGTCCTTCTTCCTCGACCCAAGACATCATCTATTCCTTTTCCCCAGAGAGTTACTCCTGCTTGTCCCACTGAGTCACTCCAGCTTTTCGAGTCTTTCTTCGGTTAAAACCAGCATCTGCAGTTTCTTCCTATACACCTAACCATTTCTATGGAGTGGGAAGTCAAAATGTTATAGTCATATAGCACAGAAGCAGGCCCTTCGGACCAACTCATTCATGCTGATCGGGTTTTGTACGTGCCAGTGCCATTTGCATGCATTTGGTCTATATCCCTCTTAAACCTCCCTATCAAACATCTTATAAATGTTGCCTTTGCATCTGCTTCTCCAGTTTCTCCAGGTTACGTTTACGCATCACCCTCTGACCAAATTGCCCTTCAGGTTGCTTTTAAATCTTTCCCCTCTCACCTTAAACTTATGCCTTCCAGTTCCTAATTCCTCTACTCTGGGAAAAAAGACTGACCATTCACCTTATATATGCCTCTTATATATTCACCCCTGCAAGGGCACCCCTCAGCGCCCGATGATGAAGGAAACAATCTTAGCCAACCCAGGATATTCTTATAACTCAAACCTTTGAGACCTGGTAATATCCAGGTGATTGGTGTCTGCATCATTTCCAGCTTAATGACAATTTTCCTACATTAGGGTGAACAGAACTACACACAATAACTCCAAACGCGGTCTGAACCAAATCTTGTTCTGCTGCAGCATATTGTAGTAGCTACTGTACTCAGTGCCCATACTGATGAAGGTGAGCATACCAAAACCTTTCTCCACCACATTGTTTTTTGTTGTTGTTATTTTTTTGTTTTGTTTCATTCCGCTTACATGTTTTGTAATCTTTTTACTAAATTTTGTAAGGTGTCCTTGAGAGTCCTTGAAAGGGACTATAACTATATAAGTATATGTATAATTTATATAAGTATAATGTATTATTATTATTATTATTGTTTGTATCATCACTTTGAGGGAACTGTGGACCTCTCCCCCTAGGTCTCTCTGCTCTACAAACCTCACTAGGGCAGTATCATTTATTGTGTAAGTCCCTCCCTAGTTTGACTTACCAAAGTGCATAACCTCACATTTGCCCATTAAATTCCATCTATCAATCTTCAGCCCACTGCCTGGGTAATTCAGATGGTTTTGTAAACTTTGAAAGCCCTTCTCATTCCATCTTACCAGTAAGTTTGGTATCATCTGCAAAATTATTGACCACATTAAGTTCTCATTCTCATCAATCATTAATACAGAAATACAATATGGAATACAATACTGAGTTTGTACGTTCTTCCTGTGACCTGCGTGGGTTTTCTCCAGGTGCCCTGGTTTCCTCCCACAGTCCAAAGACATGCAGGTGTGTTGGTATATTAGCTTCTGTAAATTGCCCCTAGTGTGGATGATAGAACTGGTATGGGTAATTGCTGGTCGGCACAGACTCGGTGGGTTGAAGAGCCTGTTTCCACAATGTATCTCTAAACTCAAAACTCAAAATCATGGTAAATTTTGGAAGGATAAAGAAAGAGAAGAGGTTCCCATTAGCAGGTTCATGAACCGGTGAAAATTAAAAAATTGAGGACAAAAGTCGAATAGAGAATACATGATTAAAAGATATTTAGTTCAGACAGTGGCTTACAATCTGGAACCCAATGCCTTTGTGAAATGGTGGAAAGAGAACGAACCAGGGTATTCAAAACAGAACAGGTATGTTGTTAAATAATTTGCAGGCCTGTAGGGTAAACAGCAGGGGAAATTATTCTCTCAACATTCCCCACGAGCCAGCAGAGAGCTAATGGGCCCAAAGCCTCCAACTGCACAATGAATATGTTGTACTTATGAAGGGTTTTGTTTTCAATCATCAGGTCAGCCTTTTGTATCAGTCTTGGTCATGCTAGTTCATATGCATGAAATGAGATCATTTGGACAAGATCGATCCCTTGTGGCTAAGGGGATCAGGGGGTATGGAGAGAAGGCAGGTACGGGATACTGAGTTGGATGATCAGCCATGATCATATTGAATGGCGGTGCAGGCTCGAAGGGCCGAATGGCCTACTCCTGCACCTAATTTCTATGTTTCTATGTTTCTATGATCCCATACCCAGCAGGAGTTGTGCAACATGCGGAGAAGTAAAATCATTCAGATTTGGAGGTTAGTAGACCAACAGAATAGTCCATTATTGATGGCTTCCAAAGACAAATGTCAAAATCAATGCTTATGCCACCAAGCTCGATGAAGAGGGCTGTGTATAAAGGAACTGCAGATGCTAGTTTAAACCAAAAATAGGCATGAAATGCTGGAGTAGCTCAGCTGGACAGGCAGCATCTCTGGAGAGAGCAAATGGGTGACGTTTCGGGTCGAGGCCCTTCTTCTGACTGATATAAGGGGAGAGGGAGATACATAGATAAGGAAGTTTCCTGATCTAGGGGGCGCCGTCCTGTGGTATGGCTGCCCAGCCAGCAGCTGTTTGTTTTTCACTCTTTTTTTAATTTTTAGTGAGTTTTAGTGTTTTGTTTATGGAGTTCTAGACTTGTTTATGTGGGGGAGGGGGGAGGGGGAAACTACTTTTCAGGGTCCCTACCTGGTCGGAGAGGCAACTTTTCTCCGGGCTACATTTTCGACCCGCCCTCACGGCCTACCAGTGGGCCTGGAGCGGCGTTTCGTGAGGAGACTGCCCAGTACATCGGCTTCGGCGGCGGCACAGCGTTGGAGCGCTATCGCGGAGCGGGCGATGCCTTGCCTGGGTCGCCGCGCTGGAACTCCGGTATGCTGAGACCGGTGAGATAAACATCGCGGAGTTGCAGGTCTTTGGAGCGGCCAGCTGCGGGCGGCGGCGCTGAACTTAAACATCGGTAGCCTGGGATCTCTCGATGAGATTGCCAGTGGTGGAGCTCCAAACGGCGTGGCCTTGTTGGCATCGGAAGCCGCGGTCTCCGGTAAGGGAAGCGGCCGTTCCAGGGTTCCCAGGCTGCCGAGAGGACTCTCCCGACACCGGAGTACAATCATCCGGCGAGAACGGCCTGGAACATCGGGCCTCCTTAAAGGCAACTGTGGAGGCCTCAATAGGCCCGGCAATGGGTGGACATGCGATGGAGGGGGACTGGACATTGTGCCTTCCCTCATAATGGGAACCATTGTGGAGGGTTGTTTTTATGTTTAAATGTCTTTATTATTGTTATCTGTATTCTTTCTTTATGTGCTGCATTGGCAAGAAGCATTTCACTACACCTAGCTGTATGTGACCAATAAAAATAACCTTTGAAGTGTGATAGCCCTGTCCCACGGTACGAGTTCATTCCATGAGCTCTACCGAGTTTGCCCTGATTCGAACTCGGAGATTTACGGTAATGGCCACTCATCGGTACTCAGGACTCTCGTTGACATTTATTAACATGTTGAAAAATCTTCACGAGTCTTCCCGTGCTTACCTGCCATTAGCGAGTCTTCACGAGTACCCGCCGTTAGCATTACGAGCCACTAAGAAATGTCCCCGAGCTCTGACGTACCCGCTACGTTCATTCTCCATGCTTACCACGATTTTGATTTTTTTTAAACTCGGGAGAGCTCTTGGAATAAACTCGTACCGTAGGACAGGGCTTTGAAGGTATGAAAACAGGGCAAATGGAGAGGACGTACTCTATAAAAATATGAGATTATCCATTGCATAAAGATTTCTATGATGCAGCATTTACATTAATCCCTAACTCTCATTCCCAGGTTCATATGCATTGCCTTAGACTCTCACTTTCTGCACATTATTTCCAGATGATAAACTCCTTAAAAAGTGAAATTTAAGAGCTTGTTTGTTCAGAATATTCATAACTTCAATTCCTTTCATTGTACAGCAAAATATTTTGCTAGTAAACATCTGGAAATTAGAATAAGAGCTAAAAGCAAGCAGCAAATTCCACAAATGATCTCATTGTCAGCTCACAACATCAATTTCTAGTTTTATCAACTCTGCAAAAACATTATTGCTTTAAACAATCATAAAACTGCATTTTTCCATACAGAAGCTTATACTGATTGGGAAAGAAGTGTGTTCATTCTCCTGAGGGTTTTTGAGAAAATAGGTATATGTGACATTGTTAATAGGGTTTCCTAGCTTAATGTTATTTTAATTATCTTTAAATTGCTTACAAATTAACCAATAAGAACTGGAAAACCTGATGCTCCAAATTAAAAAAAGTTTTACCAACCCTATATCTGATTTGTTTGAGTTATTTGTGTGTTGCAGTAATATGGCAATCAGAACTGAAACTGAAAAGACCACATAACAACAACTTACATTTTAAATTAAAAGAATGGAGGTTAGGCTAAACATCTAGGGGAAGTGTGAGAGACAATGGATTGGTAAAAGTGTGATTAAAGGAAGATCCCGCAAGTGTTTAGGGAAGGAATTGCTGACCACAAGTCTAAGGCTGTTATACACAGCGCTGATAACAGTGGAATAATGAAAGGTGGATGGGAGTCATTTGGTGGCAAAAACAGGAAAGTAGGAAAAGGGGAGATGCAACGAGACCTGGGTGTCATGATACACCAGTCATTGAAAGTAGGCATGCAGGTGCAGCAGGCAGTGAAGAACGCGAATGGTATGTTAGCATTCATAGCAAAAGGATTTGAGTATAAGAGCAGGGAGGTTCTACTGCAGTTGTACAGGGTCTTGGTGAGACCACACCTGGAGTATTGCGTACAGTTTTGGTCTCCTAATATGAGGAAATACATTCTTGCCATAGAGGGAGTACAGAGAAGGTTCACCACACTGATTCCTGGGATGGCAGGACTTTGATATAAGGAAAGACTGGATAGACTTGGCTTGTACACGCTAGAATTTAGAAGATTGAGGGGGGATCTTATAGAAACTTGCAAAATTCTTAAGGGGTTGGACAGGCTAGATGCAGGGAGATTATTCCCGATGTTGGGGAAGTCCAGAACAAGGGGTCACAGTTTAAGGATAAGGGGGAAGTCTTTTAGGACCGAGATGAGAAAATCATTTTTTACACAGAGAGTGGTAAATCTGTGGAATTCTCTGCCACAGATGGTAGTTGAGGCCAGTTTATTGGCTATATTTAAGATGGAGTTAGATGTGGCCCTTGTGGTTAAAGGGATCAGGGGGTATGGAGAGAAGGCAGGTACAGGATACTGAGTTGGATGATCAGCCATGATCATATTGAATGGCGGTGCAGGCTCGAAGGGCCGAATTGCCTACCCCTGCACCTATTTTCGATGTTTCTATGTTTCTATAAGGAGACACATTGGAAGAGCAGACCTTGAAAAGATTTGTAGGACAACAGAGGTAAGTGAAGCATTTAATGGAGTAATGAGATTGAGATTAGTAGACTGAGAATTTGAAATGTTGAACGTTAAGGTATATCAGTGAAACCTGGAGGATAGCATGGATAGGTGACGCTCGGGTCTGGACCCTCTCTTTCCCTCCCCCGTGCCCCACCTGGACTCACACCTATTTCTCCCCTTCCCCATCTATATTCCTTTCTCCATTTTAATGATGCGCAAAACTGGTCTGTTTGATGGTCAATTTATCAATGAATTCTAATACCCATATAACCATATAACAATTACAGCACGGAAACAGGCCATCTCGACCCTTCTAGTCCGTGCCGAACACATTATCTCCCCTAGTCCCATATACCTGCGCTCAGACCATAACCCTCCATTCCCTTCCCGTCCATATAACTATCCAATTTATTTTTAAATGATAAAAACGAACCTGCCTCCACCACCTTCACTGGAAGCTCATTCCACACAGCTACCACTCTCTGAGTAAAGAAGTTCACCCTCATGTTACCCCTAAACTTCAGTCCCTTAATTCTCATGTCATGTCCCCTTGTTTGAATCTTCCCTACTCTCAGTGGGAAAAGCTTTTCCACGTCAACTCTGTCTATCCCTCTCATCATTTTAAAAACCTTTATCAAGTCCCCCCTTGACCTTCTGCGCTCCAAAGAATAAAGCCCTAACTAGTTCAACCTTTCTCTGTAACTTAGTTGCTGAAACCCAGGCAACATTCTAGTAAATCTCCTTTGTAATGCTGAAAAAAAACAAAAGGTTTCTAACAATGGCCTGTTTCCTTTATCATTGTTACATTTTTGCACATCTTTCATTCATTGTTCTTTATCTCTCTACATCATCATCTATACGTCTTGTTTCCTTTTTCCCTAACTAATCTGAAGAAACGCCACCCACTCCTTCTCTAGAGAAGGTGCCTGTTCTGCTCAGTTAATCCAGCTTTTTGTGTCCATCTAAGATTTCCATCAGTCTCTGAGTCCAATATAAAATCAACCTTCATCAATGGAAATAACTCCTTACAAATCGTTGCTGAAGGCAGAATTGAAGTTTCACCAGACTAATTCCTGGGATGCAGGACTGGCAAATAAAGAGAGATTGAGACAATTGGACATATCCATGGATACAATCCCTTTCTCACAACTTCTGTCTTTTCATCTCTGGCCTTTGTCCAGCCATCTACACTTCAACATTCCCTCTCACGTATCTACCTATTACTGGCCAGGCTTTGTCCTGCCCCTCCTCTCTTCCAGCTTTCTCCCCCAACCCCATCCCCACCAGTTGCTCATCAGGTAACGAGAACACTTAGTTAAATCAACACTGTGCTATTTCAGCATCTTCTGACTCTCGATAGTGGCCTAACAGGTCAAGTCCGGAACTTCCCTGTAGATCAGTGCAAGAGTATAGATCAACAGAGACCAGAAGAACTTATATGACTGCATATAATCCTCCAACTTCCTGAGAAGACTACGGAGATTTGGTTTGTCAAAGAGGATTATTTTGAACTTTTACAAGTGCACAGTAGAGAGCATACTGACTGGCTGCATCATGGCCTGGTTTGGCAACTTGAACGTCCAGGTGTGGAAAAGACTACAAAAAGTTGTGAACTGCCATCACTGGCTCTGACCTCCCCACCATCAAAGGGATCTATCGAAGTCGCTGCCTCAAAAAAAGGTGGCCAACATCATCAAAAACCCACACCATCCTGGCCACACACTCATTTCACCATTGCCATCGAGAAGAAGGTACAGGAGCCTAAAAACTGTAACATCCAGGATCAAGTAGAGCTTCTTCCCCACAGCCATCAGGCTATTAAACACAACAACAAATAAGCTCTGAACGACAACAGACTATTATTATTATTATTATTGCACTATATTTGTTTATTTATTGAGTATGTGTGCATGTGTATATGCATATTTTTTCTCCCGTTATGTACTGTGTGTACATGTTCTGTTGTGCAAGCAAGAACTTCATTGTCCTATCTGGGACATATGACAGTGAAATACTCTTGACTCTTAACTTCTGACTCTTGAACACTTTGGCCACCTCCAACGGGATCCCACTACTGGCCACATCTTCCCATCTCCTCCCCTTTCTGCTTTCCACAGAGACCGTTCCCTCCGCAACTCCCTGGCCAACCCATCCCTTCCCACCCAAACCACCCTTTCCCCAGGTATTTTCCCCTATGAGGTTGCAGGAGATGCAACACCTGTCCCTATACCACCCCCTTCGACTCCATCCAAGGACCCCAACAGTCTTTTCAGGTGAGGCAGAGGTTCACTTGCATCTCCTCCAACCTCATCTACTGTATCCGCTATTCCAGGTGTCAACTTCTGTACATCGGCGAGACCAAGTGCAGGCTCGGCGATCGTTTCGCTGAACACCTCCGCTCAGTCCATCTTAACCTACCTGATCTCCCAGTTGCTCAGCACTTTAACTGCCCCTTTCATTCCCAATCTGACCTTTCTGTCCTGGGCCTCCTCCGTTGTCAAAATGTGGTCCTGCATTAATTGGAGGAACAGCACCTCATATTTTGCTTGTGTAGTTTACACCCCAGCGGTGTGAACATTGACCTCTCTAACCTTAAGTAGCCCTTGCTTTCCCCCTCTCTCCATCCCCTCTTCCTTCCCAGTTTCCTGACCAGTCTTACTGTCTCCGACTACATTCTATCTCTGCCCCGCCCACTCCTTTGACATCAGTCTGAAGAAGGGTCCTGAAACATCTCCCATTCCTTCTCTTCAGAGATGCTGCCTGTCCTGTTGAGTTACTCCAACATTTTGTTTCTACCAGAAGAACAAATCCCATTTCTAGGTTGGCTGATTGTTTTTTTTTTCATTTTGTCGTTTTAGGTTTTCAGGGTTGCATGTATTTAATAGCATGGAGTTTAATGATCATCTACCAATAAAAGTTTTACATAATTAGCTATTTAAATATAAAAAAAAGAAATGTGCACATCTGCTTTAAATTGTTCAGCATCATATAATGTTTATTGGGTGAGAAATTGGTAAATAGAAGTAATGGCTCTGGGTATAGACACAAAATGCTGCAAAATACAAAGGTAACCCTTGCTTCCCCTCTCTCTCCATCCCTCCCCCTTCCTCGTTCCCTGACCAGTCTGACTGGCCCCTTGATTAAATTTGTATCTCTGCTTCAATGTCACCTTCTCCTGGATAACAATGGATAACTACATTTTTGACCCTCATCCCCTTTGATGTCTCATTTTCACACCTTACCATTCCTTATCTCTGTGTCTCCCTCTGCCCTGACTCTCAGTCTGAAGAAGGGTCTCCATATGAAACGTCACCCATTCCTTCTATCCAGAGATGCTGCCTGTCCCGCTGATTTACTCCAGCATTTTGTGTCTATCTTCGGTGTAAACCAGCATCTGCAGTTCCTTCCCTCGCATTTCTGAGTGATTGTCTTGGCATGTGCTCCCTGGCCTATGTGATGGTCAATTTGTTAATGAATTCTAATGATTAAAAAAACAAAGGTTTTCAACAGTCTGTGAGTCCAATATAAAATCAACATTCAATAGAAATAATTTCCTACAAATCATTGCTGTAGGCAGAATTGAAGATTCTCCAAACTGATTCCTAGCATACAAATAATGTCAAATAATGAGAGATTGGGACAATTGGACATATTCATACATGGAAATTTGGATCGCTAAACGTTGCTGAACATCTGAAACCACCTCCTCCCCAGGTTCCTTCTCCTGCAATCATAGGAGATGCAACGCTTGTCCGGATACCTCCTCCCACGACTCTGTCCAGTGACCCCGACAGTCGTTTCAGGTTAGGCAGATCACTTGCACCTTGCACTTGCCCTTTCTATTGTTCAAGGTGTGGGCTCTTATACATCGACGAGACCAAACGTAGACTGTGTGATTGTTTTAGCGGAACACTTTCGCACAGTACGCGGGACCTACCTGATCTCCCGGTTGATGAAACTTCAATTCCCCTCCCTCCCCATTTTCATACTGACCTTTCTGTCCTAGGCCTCCTCTATTGTCAGAGTGAAGCCAGATGCAAATTGGAGGAACAGCACCTCATATGTTGCTTATGCAGCTCACAGCCCAGTAATATTAATATTGATTTCTCTAACTTCAAGCAACGCTTTCATCCCCTCTCACACCATCCCTCCCCCAATCAAGTCGTACCAGCTTCAAAGTCGTCTTGTTGAGCCATCGTCTATAACTCGTTCTCTCCAAGCACACAACTAAAAATGGTCTGTTTCCTTTATCATCCTTACTTTTTGCATATCTTTCATTCATTTGTTCTATATCTCTACATCACCATCTATATCTCTCATTTCCCTTTCACCTAACTCTCAATCTGAAGAAGAGTCTTGACCCGAAATGTCATCTATTCCTTTTCTCCAGAGATGCTGTCTGACCCATTGAGTTACTCCAACTTTGTGTGTCTATTTTTGGATCATCGAGTCCATGCCAACTATCAAGCATCTATTTAAACTATTCTTAGACTAATCCCATTCCTTCCACATACCACTCACACACACTAGAGGCAATTTGCACTAGCCAATTAAATAACCTCCCCCCTCGACTCCATTCAAGGACCCAAGCCAGCGTTCCAGGTGCGACAGAGGTTCACCTGCATCCCCTCCAACCTCATCTATTGCATCTTCTGCTCTTGATGTCAGCTGATCTACATCGGTGGGACCAAGCGTAGGCTTTGCGATCATTTCGCCGAACACCTCCACTCGGTCCGCATTAACCAACCTGATCTCCCTGTGGCTCAGCACTTCAACTCCCCCTCCCATTCCGAATCTGACCTTTCTGTCCACGGGCCTCCACCATGGCCAGAGTGAGCACCACCGGAAATTGGAGGAGCAGCACCTCATATTCCGCTTGGGCAATTTACACCCTAGTGGCATAAACATTGACTTCTCCAATTTCTGGTAGCCCTTGCTGTCTTCTCCCCTTCTCAGCTCTCCCTCAGCCCTCGGGCTCCTCCTCTTCCTTTCTCCTTTCTTCTCCCCACCCCCCTCCCCCCCACGATACATCAGTCTGAAGAAGGGTTTCGGCCCGAAACGTTACCTATTTCCTTCGCTCCATAGATGCTGCTGCGCCCGCTGAGTTTCTCCAGCACTTTTGTCTAACTTATCAACCTGCAGTCCTTTGGGATTAATGGCTATCTATGGTTCCAAGCATGGCCATTGCATTAAACAATAAAACCTTTCTGTGTCTAAGCTGTTCTCTTAGAGCAGTTTCAATCAACCATTTAAGTCAGTGATGTGGTTCCTGGATCTATTTTTAATAATCAGTGAATATTTATCTGATCATTTGTCCAAAAAAATTGCTTTACTGATTGGTGATATGCATACATATTGTGACTCCAGGATATCACAATAGAGTGAACTGAATGTACACACTGAATGGATAAACATGAATGACTACCTATTCTTGTATAAATGTGCTTATGTGTAAATGAGAGCAGGAATAAACCTGATGTATAAGCATATTGAATATCAAATGCATTAAATTGCTATTTCAGAATTCACACTGTTTTTTTTAACTGTTTCACACCAATGTGACAAAAATCATCCTGATATATTTTCAGGACAGTTAATGTATGTACTGTAAATTATGAAACTTTTCAGTTTACTGATTATTCTGCAGGGTGAGATGTAAAACACACTGGCTGACTACCAGCCTGTGCCAGAAATAGGTGAAATGTAAAACTCTGGAAACCAGGGGTAACACAGGATGAAAGGTACACAAAAAAGCTGGAGAAACTCAGCGGGTGCAGCAGCATCCATGGAGCAAAGGAAATAGGCAACGTTTCAGGCCAACACCCTTCTTCAGACTGATCGGGGGGGGGGGGGCCTGGACAAGAAAGGAAAAAGGAGGAGGAGCCTGAAGGCTGGGGGATGGGAGGAGACAGCAGGGGGACTGAGGAAGGGGAGGAGACAGCAAGGGCTAACAAAATTGGGAAAATTCAATGTTCATGCCCCCAGGATGCAGACACCCCAAGCGGAATATGAGGTGCTGTTCCTCCAATTTCCGGTGTTGCTCGCTGTAGCCATAGACCCAGGACAGAGAGTTTGGATTCGGAGTTGGAAGGGGGAGTTGAAGTGCTGAGCCACTGAGAGGTCAGCTTGGTTATTGCGGACCGAGCGGAGGTGTTCGGCGAAACGATCGCCCAACCTCCGCTTGGTCTCACCGATATAGATCTGCTGACATCTAGAGCAGTGGATGCAATAGATGAGGTTGGAGGAGATGCAGGTAAACCTCTGTCGCACCTGGGACGATTGCTTGGGTCCTTGAACGGAGTCGAGGGGGGAGGTAAAGGGACAAGTGTTGCATCTCTTGCGGTTGCAAGGGAAAGTGCCCGGGGAGGAAGTGGTACGAGAGGGAAGGGAAGAATTGACAAGGGAGTTACGGAGGGAGCGGTCTTTGCGGAAGGCAGATATGGGGGGAGATGGGAAGATGTGGCGAGTGGTGGGGTCACCTTGGAGGTGGCGAAACTGACGGAGGATTACTTGTTGTATATGACGGCTGGTGAGGTGAAAGGTGAGGACTAGGGGGACTCTGCCCTTGTTGCGAGTGGGGGGGTTGGGAAGAGAGAGCAGATGTTGCAGGATATGGAAGAGACCCTGGTGCGGGCCTAATCTATGGTGGAGGAGGGGAACCCCCGTTCCCTGAATAATGAGGACATTTCAGATGTCCTGGTGTGGAACGCCTCATCCGTGGAGCAGATGCGGCGTAGACGGAGGAATTGGGAGTAGGGGATGGAGTCCATACAGGAAGCAGGGTGGGAAGAAGTGTAGTCCAGATAGCCATGGGAGTCAGTGGGTTTATAGTGGATGTCGGTCAGAAGTCTATCACCTGCAATGGAGATAGTGAGGTCAAAGAATGGTAGGGAAGTGTCGGAAATGGTCCAGGTGTATTTGAGTGCCGGATGGAAGTTAGTGGTGAAGTGGATGATGACAGTCAGTTGTGTGCGGGTGCAGGAGGTGGCACCAAAGCAGTCGTCAATGTAGCAGAGGTAGAGGTCGGGGATGGGGCCCTGGTATGTATTGAAGGGTGTCAGCGAGAAACTAATACCGATTAGAAAACAGTGAGGTTGATGGTGATCTCCTAATGACTGCAGGAATTTGGACAAGGCGTTACTTTTGTCTACACAGCCATCGTTCAACATCAGATCAGGATTGTGAATGATATATTTATCCAATGAGCTTCTGCAATGCTGTTGGTCGCTGGGGAGTTGACGTCATAGAGTCACAGAGAAATATAGTGGAAACATGCCCATTGGCCCAACTTGCCCACATCGGCCAACATGTCTCAGCTACACTAGTCCCACCTCCCTGCATTTAGTCCATATCCCTCCAAACTTGTCCTATCCATGTACCTGCCTAACTGTTTCTTAAACGTTGGGATAGTCCCTGGCCTCATCTAACTCCTCTGGCAGCTCGTTCCATACACCCACCACACTTTGTGTGAAAAAGGTAGCCCTCAGATTCCTATTATATCTTATCCCCATCACCTTAAGCCTATGTCCTCTGGCCCTCAATTCCTCTACTCTGGGCAAGAGACACTGTGCATCTACCCGATATTATCCTCTCAAGATTTTATACACCCACTTTTGTATCATCAGCAAATTTGCTAATCTTGTTAATCTTGTATGTTCCCATCCAAATCATTGATACATGAAGCCATTCAACGGGGCAGACCAGTTTATTACTGTAGTTGTTGGTAGTCCAGGGGCTGCAACTTTTAAGATTAAATTATTTTTAAACAAATGTGAATGTATCAGCTTTTTGTTTCTCAGCACAGAATCTGTGCAAATTTCAAATTTAAGCATGAATCTCTTGATAGGTAGCCGTAAATATAATATCAAATTAGGAATTTAAAATGTATATAAGACCATATATGTGTATACAAAGCACAATCTATCATTTGGTTACATCTTGTTCTGTGATATTAGCCTGCATGTTGTTTGTATTAATTTGCTCCAGAATCTATGCAACTCTTAAAATTCTAATGGTTAGGCTTCTATTTATTGATTTAGGCCATTACACTTCTTCCTCAAGTAGAACTCCAGTAAGTACCTTAAATAGATGATTTACACTTTTTATTCTCAGTGCTTCTTTCATTTTAAAGACATTATCATGTTTAATATTTTAAAACTTTTTATTTGAGATGTTAATATAAATATAATTATATTATATATTAATATAAAATAATATGTTTTTAATCATAATTTTATTCATATATGTTATTCGCAGGGTTGGCACGGTGGCGCAGCGGTAGAGTTGCCGCCTCACAGCGGCAGAGACCCAGGTTCGATCCTGACTATGGGTGCTTGTCTGTACGGAGTTTGTACGTTCTCCCCATACCCTGTGTGGGTTTTCCAGTTTCCTCCCACGCTCTAAAGTCATACAGTTTTGTAGGTTAATTGGCTTGGTATAATTGTGAAATTGTCCCCAGTGTGTGTAAATATGCGGGGATCGCCGGTGTGCCGAAGGGCCAGTTTCCGTGCCGTATCTCTAAACTAAACTAAACTAAATTACTTATGAAATGGTGGTGATATTTATTACAACGAGCTAGGGGAATGGAATTGAGGGAGAGGGAGCAGATTCCTAGTAAACTATTACAAATTCTAATTCCTGGACCGTGGGGAGAAGAAAATGGGCAGAAAATGATCAGAAAATATTTATTCAAGGTGTGGTGCGTGGGTCTCAAAAGGAGGCACAAAGTCCAGTGTTTGAGAAGCACCTTTATTGTATTCCTCCCGGTTGAAGGGAAGACGAAACCAGAGGAAGATGGCACCCAAACCCTGCCTTTTAAACCCTCCGGCTGAGGGCCGCCTCCGGACTGCACCACTCCCTTGCCGAGGGGTTCGGCAGTATAATGGCACGACCCTTAGGAGCCGCAACAAAGGCATGTATTGGATGATAAGCTTGGAGTGGGTTTTACATGATAGCCTGATCACAGAAACAGATGGAACAGTGAAGGAAAGGAAGCAATGTGTAGTTGACTGACCTGTTGTGGAAATAGAGTGTAAAGTTATGAAATTGTCTGCTCTGGAATGGCAGTATGATCAATAATGAGTGGAAGGATACTGGAATCTGAAAGAAATGCTGAAATGCTGGAAGAACTCTTCAGTAAAGCAGCCAAGTAGCATCTGTGGAACAAGAAACCATTCAACAAATTTTAGGTCTGTGACTCCCTCCTTTGAACTCGGGGAGGGTGAAGGATTAGAGATGGAGCACATGTTTCAAGGCAGAACAAGCTATGATCTAGATACATGTCTATGCCTATGAGCTTATGTGGATGAATTAAACTGTTAGCTCTTTAATATACAGTGTAGGCAAAGGAAACTATCCTAATCAGACATAAAGGTACGTAGTTATGTATAGGAAGGAACTGCAGATGCTGGTTTAAACCGAAGATAGACACAAAAATTTGGAGTAACTCAGCCTGACAGACAACATCTCTGGAGAAACGGAATAGGTGACATTTCGGGTCGAGACCCTTCTTGAGACTGAGAGTCTGGGGATAGGGAAACAATAATGCTGATAAGTGTGAGATGCTACATCTTGGCAGGACAAATCAAAATAGGATATACATGGTAAATGGTAGTGAATTGAGGAATGCAGTTGAACAGAGGAATCTAGGAATAACTGTGCATAGTTCCCTGAAGGTGGAATCTCATGTAGATAGGATGGTAAAGAAAGCTTTTGGTGTGCTGTCCTTTATAAATCAGAGCATTGAGTATAGAAGTTGGGATGTAATGTTAAAATTGTACAAGGCATTGGTGAGGCCAATTCTGGACAATTTTGGTCGCCAAATTATAGGAAAGACGTCAACAAAATAGAGAGAGTACAGAGGAGATTTACTAGAATGTTGCCTGGGTTTCAGCAACTAAGTTACAGAGAAAGGTTGAACAAGTTAGGGCTTTATTCTTTGGAGCGTAGAAGGTTAAGGGGGGACTTGATAGAGGTTTTTTAAATGATGAGAGGGATAGACAGAGTTGACATGGAAAAGCTTTTCCCACTGAGAGTAGGGAAGATTCAAACAAGGGGACATGACTTGAGAATTAAGGGACTGAAGTTTAGGGGTAACATGAGGGGGAACATCTTTACTCGGAGAGTGGTAGCTGTGTGGAATGAGCTTCCAGTGAAGGTGGTGGAGGCTGGTTCGTTTTTTATCATTTAAAAATAAATTGGATAGTTATATGGATGGGAAGGGAATGGAGGGTTATGGTCTGAGCGCAGGTATATGGGACTAGGGGAGATTATGTGTTCGGCACGGACTAGAAGGGCCGAGACGGCCTGTTTCCGTGCTGTAATTGTTATATGGTTATATGTTATATGGTTATAAGAAATTTAGTCAGAGATGTGGAGAGAAATAGAACAAATGAATGAAAGATGCAAAAAAGTAACAATGATAAATGAAACAGGCTATAGTTAGCTGTGTTAGCTGGTAGGCACAGAGGTAAATGGATAAACACAAAATGCTGGAGTAACTCAGCAGGCCAGGCAGCAAAAGGTATAGGTGACTTTTTGGGTCAAGACCCTTCTTCAGATCAATGGATGTCAGCAATGGAATCAGTTTGATGCAGGAAGTGTTGGAATGCCATGTGTTCATGACAATGTGGATTTAACAAATTCAATAAGGGGAGAAAAAAAAATACATTTGAGGCTAGAAGAAATGAGGGAAGGTTTGAGTTGGATTTTGGAACGGAAATAGAAGCATGATCTTTTGACCTGAGCGACCATGAACTTGGAAACTATTAGCAAACAATCCCCAGAGGTGAGACAATCAGTAATAATCTGGTTTGACAACTCAGAGTCAAAGAAGTACAAATGTAAATGAAAGCAATGGAACATGAGGGAATAAGCCGGGGATCAATTTCAGTTTAGTTTATTGTCACGAGGTACAGTGAAAAACTTTTGTTGAGTGCTATCTAGTCAGCAGAAAGACAATACATGATTACAATTGAGCCATTTACAGTGTATAGATACATGATAAGGGAATAACGTTTAGTGCAAAGTAAAGCCCGCAAAGTCCAATCAAGGATAGTCCGAGGTCACCAATGAGGTAGATAGCAGTTCAGAACTGCTCTCTGGTTGTGGTAGGATGATTCAGTTGCCTGATAACAGCTGGGAAGAAACTGTCCTTGAATCTGGAGATGTGCAGGAAATAAGAACGGGTAACATCAGAGTAGCGGAAACACAGCAGAGAACCATTTTTAGGAGATAGGATAATCTTCCTTCAATTTATATTCATAATTATGTGGAACAGATTTCTATGAAATAACTAGGTTGTGTCTCAAATGAGACCTTGATAATATATAATAGATATGCAGGTGCCCAAAAACAACTTGGCACAGAAAGAAATCTAGAGGCACCTTGAAAAATGTGAAATAAACAATGCCACTTTATTGAGTATACACTGGAAGAATTTAGCTTGCAAAGCAGTGAATATTTAAAAATCAATGACGTGATGCTGGCTGGATCAAAAATCAGATGATATTGAGTCTCCCAACTGATAGAGCTTTAACAATGACCAAGCAAATCATGCTGTTAAACATACAAAACACCAAGGGGGCTCCACAGAAGTAATTTAGATTGTCAATCTGTTCCTCCCTGCATAGAGGTTGTGCACTACTGCTTTGGTTCCAACGGTCTCATTAACAGTTTATTTTGGCTTGCTCCTTGAACTATTACCTTATTTAAACTCTCTGACCTCGCATTATCACAACTCTTCCACTCAATCTCAGTTATTCCACCCCCCCTCTCTCTCTCTCCTCTCACTCTCTGTATTTGTTTAAACCCCTATTACACCCATAACCTTTCCTGGACCGATGCAAAGGTCAACAACTTAAAATGTTAAGCTTGTTATTTCTTCCTCTTGAGTGTGTCCAGCACATTTTGTTTATGTCAGGTTTTCAGTATCTGTGCTATTTGTCTTTGTGTTTGTGCGGAAGCTGTCTGGGGAAGGAAACCAACGTGGACATCTCCACCCACCTGAAAAACTAAATCTTTAATCAGACTGCAGGGCTCTTGTAAACCTCCGGAGAGCTGGATCAAGAAGAATGTAAGCACGTTAGCAGAGAACAATCCATCTGCTCGTCCTTTCAGCCATGAAATGGAGGACAGCATATTTTACGTGGAATGATCTGCAACAGGAAAGAAAAATTACTTACTAAAACATCACATGAGAAAAATAAGATAAAGCATTGCTGAAGAAAATGTTCCAATATCCTACTCTGATTGAAAATGCATCACCATAAATCATATCTTTATTGCGAGACCTGAATAAGATGTCAAGGCTGCAGTCAGACTGGATCCAATTTCAGCTGAAATATTTTTAAAAAGTTGAATTTTCAAAGGGATTCTCATTGGTACCTGTGTTCAGATGATGATGAGCAGACGCTCTGAAGAAGCAAGAGAAATGGACATTTATCTGCCAAGAATTCCATTATCTTCATCTATAATATTCTAAAATCTGCGCATCTGTGCTTGTGAATATTTAGATGTCATACTTCATTCGAGATGCAAAGTAATCTTAAAACATGAAGTTCTTCTCTGCTGAAACGTGCATTTCAATCAGTAAAGCTCCATCACCAAGCAGAAAACACAGCATGTCATGACCTAGAATTAGAGCCTTTAAGATCCAATTAAATCTCGCATCCACATCTGCCACAGGCTAATTCATTTAACACTAAATGGTATAATGCACCATTATAAAACCATGGAATATTTAATTTAAAATGATGTATATGTAGATTATTAGAATGATACAATTATCATAGTCACTTTATACACAATATTAGACTTTAATAACTTTTCATAAACATCGCTGTGATCAAGTTATACTATCCAGTTTGTTCTTTGACTGTGGTCTGTGCGAGTCTTCAACTTGTTCAACAGACTAAAACCCCTGAGCTTGAGGGATTTGAGAGAGACTCACCACGATGTACAATCCATTCTTCCATTGGGAGCGGCATGGTGGCGTAGCTGTTAGATCTGCTGCCTCACTGCGCCAGAAACCCTGGTTCGATCCTGACTTTGGATGCTGTCTGTGTGGGGTTTGCACGTTCTCCCTGTGACCGCGTGGGTTTCCTCTGGGTGCTCTGGTTTCCTCCTACATACCAAAGATGTGCAGGTTGGGAGATTAATTGGCCCTCTGTAAATTGTCTGTAGTGTGCAGGAAGTGGATTAGTAAATAGGATAACATTGAATGGGCGGTCAATGGTTATCATGGACTGGGTGGGCCGAAGGGCCTGTTTTGATACTGTATACATATTTCAATTCTTAGTCAATGTCGTTTATGTTGCACTTTTTAATTTTGTTTCTTTTCCTCCTATCACACATAAGCACCAAAACATTGAACAAACCTGGAATCACTTATTCTGTCAAACTTACACACACTACTTCAGATATTGGATGCAAAAAAAGTATTGATACTTTCCCCCTCTCAAATGAAATATTCTCAGACAAAATAGATAAGCTGAATCCAGTTTAAGAGCACACTCCCTGGCCACATTGGGTTAACGTTTAGGCAGTAATGTCAAGCACTTAGATGGGTGCAAGGCTTATAATAACAGTAATTTGTGACGTTGTGGTAAAGGATTTGTCGGCCCTTGTTGTTAGAGAATGTTGATAGGTATGTGATGATATGATGCATTGAATAATGTGTGAGCATGACAGCTGAAGAAGCATTTGCTGCTTTTGATTATCTTAATGATATTATCTGACTTTTTCCTGCACTGCATTTGGATCATTTGGCTAGATAGAAACAAAATGCTGCAGTAACTTAGCGAGACAGGCAGCATCTCCGGATAGGGTGATATTTATTATAATAATGGTCCTGCTTGCTCCCTTATTGCAAGATGGCTTAAACTGTTTAAATCCAAAGATGGACACAAAATTCTGGAGTAACTCTACAGGTCAGACAACATCTCTGGAGAAAAGGAATAGGTGATGTTTCGGGTCTGAAGAAGGGTCTCGACCCAAAACGTCACCTCTTCCTTTTCTCCTTTACTATTGGTGGCAAAAACGGGAAAGCAGACTATTATCTAAATGGTGGCCGATTAGGAAAGGGGGAGATGCAGCGAGACCTGGGTGTCATGGTACACCAGTCATTGAAGGTAGGCATGCAGGTACAGCAGGCAGTAAAGAAAGCGAATGGTATTGTTAGCTTTCATAGCAAAAGGATTTGAGGATAGGAGCAGGGAGGTTCTACTGCAGTTGTACAGGGTCTTGGTGAGACCACACCTGGAGTATTGCGTACAGTTTTGGTCTCCAAATCCGAGGAAGGACATTATTGCCATAGAGGGAGTGCAGAGACGGTTCACCAGACTGATTCCTGGGATGTCAGGACTGTCTTATGAAGAAAGACTGGATAGACTTGGTTTATACTATCTAGAATTTAGGAGATTGAGAGGGGATCTTATAGAAACTTACAAAATTCTTAAGGGGTTGGACAGGCTAGATGCAGGAAGATTGTTCCCGATGTTAGGGAAGTCCAGGACAAGGGGTCACAGCTTAAGGATAAGTGGGAAATCCTTTAAAACCGTGATGAGAAGAACTTTTTTTCACACAGAGAGTGGTGAATCTCTGGAACTCTCTGCCACAGAGGGTAGTTGAGGCCAGTTCATTGGCTATATTTAAGAGGGAGTTAGATGTGGCCCTTGTGGCTAAGGGGATCAGGGGGTATGGAGAGAAGGCAGGTACGGGATACTGAGTTGGATGATCAGCCATGATCATATTGAATGGCGGTGCAGGCTCGAAGGGCCGAATGGCCTACTGCTGCACCTAATTTCTATGTTTCTATGTTTCTATGTTTCGGGTTGAGACCCTTCTTCAGACAGTCTGAACATAGTCTGAAGATGGATCTTGATCTGAAACATCACCCATTCATTCTATCCAGAGATGCTGCCTGTCCCGCTGAGTTACTCCAGCATTTTGTGGCTGGATCATTTGGCTGATTGGTTCTTTTTTTTTAGTTTTTTTTTTAGATATTTCTATTTTTATTGGAAGCAATGTACAGTTGTATAAACTGCGGCATATGACAAAATACATTTAATGTACATCTTCTATTTTTAATTTAACAAGAAAGTAGTAGATCAAGAGAGAAAGGGTGAGAAAGAGAGAAAGTGAACAAAGTAGTGATGTGTAAACCCCTAGACTATCAGATAGTGCAGTCCAGGAGTGAACGAGTAAAAGCCTATAGATGAATAAGAAGACAAAAACCAAAAATAATAAAGAGAAAGAAAAAGGGACCCTTACGAGTTGATATACCTGCTTCATTTCTCATAAACCATCACCCTGTTCATGAATGGTTTAATTCCAGAGTTGTGTTGCACCATACTATACTTGTAATGAATCAATAAAAGGAGACCATATCTTTAAAAATTGCTCTAATTTTCCTGCTAAGACGACTCATATCTTCAATATGTAGCGCTGGCTGATTGATTCTGCCTGTATACTTTTGAATGTGCGGGCAGAGGGCATCCTAACATCAGTGGCTGCTAGGAAGTCTCTCCACTTTTTCCTCCAAAGCTTAGGCGCTCCAGAGGAAATCATGACACCCTCCTGTGACGTGCCACATCGTTCCTCAAAAGCAACTCCACGGTAACTTTTACCATCTGCTGTCGCCACAAGGCACTGCATCAACAGGTGCTGGCTGGATTTAAACAGTATAGGAAGGAACTGCAGATGATAGCATAAAGCGAAGATAGACACAAAATGATGTAGGAACTTAGCGGGTCAGACAGCATCTCTGGAGAAAAGGAAGAGGTGACTTTTTGGGTCGAAACCCTTCTTCAGACCCGAAACATCACCTATTCCTTTTCTCCAGAGATGTTGTCTGACCTGTAGAGTTACTCCAGATTTTTGTGTCCCTCTTTGGATTTAAACAGTTTAAGCCATCTTGCAATAGGGGAGCAAGCAGGACAATTATTATTGGGTGGATGTGGTAAACACAATCTTGTTTTTGCTGCAGGCATTTGGTTGAGTGTGGTTGGGTTGTTCATGCATTGAGATCCCCAAGCTCATTCAATCATAAACCAATTTAGATACCAGTGCATATTTGATCAATATGAATGTAACTAGCAGGACAGAAAGGATTCTGATCTATTATATTATTCAATTAATCAGAGATTGAACTGAAGCCACAGCTTCACTGGCTGGACATACCTGAACATTCATCTGTCATTATCTGTGGCTTCTGTTTCATCAATTCCATCTAATTTCCCACCATTTTTACTTTGGGCAGTCCTTCATCTATCTCTCTCCTCTCCCTCTCCCCCCCCCCCCCCTCCCCCCCCCCCCCCTCCCCCTCCCCCCCCCCCCCCCCCCCCCCCCACTCCCCCCCCCCCCCCCCCCCCCCCCCCCCCCTCCCCCCCCCCCCCCCCACCACAACCATTTGCAGTGCAGCATTTCAAAGCAACCACATTTTCATTTTCAAACCACATTAAGATTAAGGGCACTCACATATGAGTAGACATGTGTTCAGTATTATTCACAGCTCAGAGATACGTGACCCACTCGCTTCCTCCATCTTGCACAGACTGAGTGAGGCACAATACTTCCGGATTTTATAGTCCTTCCTCCCTCCCACCGGCAGGGGCAGCAGTAAGAATCTCAACATATTTTAAACATTAATAACTCTTTTATTTTTTTATCGATGGAGAGGGACCTTGAGTAAGAAGGCCAAAAATCATAGCCATAAGTGGCAGCGTTTTTTCTAAAATCATAAAACAGAAAACCAGGAAGTGGTCAAGATCTTACTTTTAGTAATATAGATTTTGCAGGACCTCATTGCCACATTTCCTACCCAGTCATTTGTTCCCGCATGCACAACAACTTTTAGCTGCCTACCCTGCCGTTTGAGAATGTCGTGCATTCGCTCTAAAATATCCAGGATCCCAGCACCAAGGAGGCAACACACCATCCTGGAGTCCCAAGTGCTGCCACCAAATCTCCCGTCTACCTCCAACTAACCTGCATGGGTTTACTCTGAGATTGTTGGTTTCCATCCACATTCCAAAGATGTACAGGTTTGTAGGTTAATTGGGACCAAGCCAATGTGGATGATGTTAATGTGCGGGGATCGCTGGTCGACGTGGACCCGGTGGGCAGAAGGGCCCGTTTCCACGCTGTGTCTCTAAACTAAACTGAACTAATGAGTCTCCTACCATTATGGCTAGGCCTGACATTATCCTCCCCCACTGCGAGTCAGAGCCAGTCTCAGTGCCACAGACCTGACTGCTACTTCTGCTCACCCCAGATGGGTCATTCTCCCCAACCCTATCCAAAAGGAATGACTGAAGGATACTTTATTATCACATGTGACATGTCACAGTGAAATTCTTTGAGTTGCATACTATACACAAAGTATGCAAAGGGTCACCATGTATAGGACGCCAAAAAAGTCACAAAGTAGTCCTCAATAATCCCTCTATGGCCACCCCACATGAGTCCCTCTTTGTCGTCAGCGCTCCTCGCCCCCACTCCTCGTTGTTCTCGGCAGCGCATCCTTGACCGACCTTACCTGTTGTACCTGTACGCCAATGAATGGCATTTCATGCCCAAGGAGCGGTAATTCCCTTTGTACTGTAGTACTTTTAGACTGATAGTCATAGAGTGATACAGCGTGGAAACAGGCATGTCGGCCGAACTTGCCCACACCGGCCAATATGTCCTCGCTACACTAGTCCTACCTGCCTGTATTTGGCCCATGATCCTCCAAACCTGTCCTATCCATGTACCTGTCTGTTTCTAAAATGTTGGGATAGTCCCTGCTTCAACTACCACCTCTGGCAGCTTGTTCCATACACCCACCACCCTTTGTGTGAAAATGTTACCACTCAGATTACTATCAATACTCCAGGTGTGGTCTCACTAGGGCCCTGTACACTGCAGAAGGTCCGACACTCGACTCCTCTTGCTCCAATACTTGACTCCTCTTGTTCGATGGAAGGTCAGGACGGTGTCGGCGAGTTGGGCCGAAGGGCCTGTTTCCACACTGTATCACTCTATGACCACACTCTAGCTGATGAGAGGGTGGGTCAGTTGCCTGATAAGAGCTGGAAAGGAACTGTTCTGTATCAGATTCAGATTCAGATTCAGAAAACTTTATTGTCTGTCGTAACAGAAAATCTTCTTTGACGTGGCTCAACATACAGACAGGACAATGTACTGATAAGCAGTCATACAACACAGATTTCTGCGAGCACACACAGTGTGTATCGATCTTAAAAGCAAATATAAAGATTAAAAACTATAAAAAATAGACAAAATAAAAGTTGTGGATACGTGTAAAGTGACAATGCGTCAGGGTTAATTTGTCTATTGTTCATTTTTTATTTAAGCTGTTTATGGCAATGGGTATGAATGAGTTTTTGTGGATGTTTTTCTTGGATAGGGGGACTTTACATCGGCGGCCTGATGGCAGATCCCCTGCCTGTTTGGAGAGGGGAGAAGAGGCAGTGACTGGAGTGAAACTAGTCCTTGATTATGCTGCCGGCCTTGCCGAGGCAGGGTGAAGTATAGATGGGGGTCGATGGAAGGGAGGCTGGTTTGTGTAATTGGTGTGGGTTCATTGCAAGTAAAAGAAGGTCCAGAAAGTGGGATGCTTTGAAAGCTGATGACAAGAGCTCAGGGAACACATATCCCTGATCGAGTGAAGGACAAGGTAGGTGAGAATAACAAAGCTTGGATGACAAGAGCAATTGAGGCTCTGGTCAGAAAAAAAAGAGGCATAGGACAGATACAGTGGCAGTGGAAAAGGCTGCGGACAGTTGATGTGATAAGGGGAGTTGAAATGACATTCAATCGGAACATCTAAATGGCTGTTGCAGACAGTGTGCAGATGCTCTGCAAACCAGTTGCTACTTAATCAGGTGCATCGAATACACCAAGCAGATTTGTCTATCATCCCTCCGTTATCTAGTACCACATATCGCTTACCA
Organism: Leucoraja erinaceus; assembly: GCF_028641065.1. Taxonomy (NCBI): domain Eukaryota; kingdom Metazoa; phylum Chordata; class Chondrichthyes; order Rajiformes; family Rajidae; genus Leucoraja; species Leucoraja erinaceus. The sequence goes on along the minus strand of NC_073382.1, from coordinate 78,072,427 downwards.
CCATCTGTCTCAACACTTTGCCTCCCCCTCTCGCATCTCCATCTCCATCTAATCTTCACCACCCACTCTCTCCATCTGGTTCCACCTTCCTTCCAACAGCTCCTACCTTGTCCTTCTCTCCCATCTCTTTATCTTCTTTCTACGCTCAGTCCTGATGCGGCACCTCGAACTGAAACATCGGCCATCCTTTTGATGCTGCCTGACCTGTTAAGTTCTTCCAACTGTATATTTTCTGTTCAGCTTGCATCATCTTTAGACTCTGGTGTCCCCAGCCATTCACCCTAGTTGCTTCATAAAGCCTGATTAGGGCTCAGACATAATAAAATAGGCCCTTCCCGTTGTCAGTTCAGCGCTGATTATTAACATATTAGTTTTTGATTTTCTGAAGGTGAATTGTCTTTCCCATATCCTCATGTACCTGAAATGTCTCAAAAATAATCTTAACAAATAAGATTACATTTTTGCTGTTGTTTTGATAATTTCATTTACTAGAACAATGACTTTGAAAATCTCAAAATAAAATATTTCAGAATTAACTTAGCAATTTGAAATTACATGCTTTGCACAAAGAGTAATATAAATGTCAGTGAAAGATTGAGAATGGGTTTGAATAAATCTTCAGCCACCAGATGCAAGTGCATGTCATATTAATTCATACTGCCATCAATTTCAAAAATGGGCCATTAGCTTACAACCCTTTTATAAATTGAGCTTTATAGCTGTGGAGTGTTTGTATATGAGGCAGGCAACATTAATGTGAAATTAATGTGAATTAACCTGCTCTTTTCAGCATGAACACTTAAGTACAGATCTTATCTCTGTCATTAGCATGAGGGATGGTAAGACTTGATAAAATATGAGATTGTTTCCTGAGCAATAACACGACTCATTTGAGGTTTCTTGAGAATCAACTTCTTCAGCCTCCTTGGAACAAAGGCATATTAATTACCAAGAATGAATTCTGCCAAAACTCCTTGCACACTGAAATAAAGGTCATAAAATACTGGATAATACTATGAAGAAATATATCGGTAATTTGTATGTATGGATAGAAGATTGTATGTATGGATAAAAAAAAAATTCCGAGCCTTCTTTCCCAGTTTAAAATCCAGTTTTAGTGCAGAGAAACCTGAAATGTAGTTTAGTTATGTTTAATTTATTGTCATGTGTATCGAGGTACAGTGAAAAGCTTCTGTTGCGTGCTACCCAGTCACCAGAAAGACAATACATGATTACAATCCAGCCATTTACAGTGTATAGATACATGATAAGGGAATAACATTTAGTGCAAGGTAAAGCCAGCAAAGTCTGATCAAAGATAGTCCAAGGGTCACCAATGAGGTAGATAGTAGTTCAGGACCGCTCTCTAGTTGTTGGTAGGATGATTCAGTTGCCGGATAACAGCTGGGAAGAAACTGTACCTGAATCTGGAGGTGTGTGTTTTCACACTTCTATACCTTTTGCTTGATGGGAGAGGGGAGAAGAGTGAGTGGCCAGGGTGTGACTCATCCTTGATTATGCTTGGTTCTTGGTTTTTTGGTCCTCCAAAATATTCCAAATGGAATTTAAACTTGCCGAGGCAGCGTGAGGTATAAATGGAGTCAATAGACGGGAGGTTGGTTTGTGTGATGGTCTGCGCTGTGTCTGCAATTTGCTGCAATTTCTTGCAGTCTTGGATAAAATGCATTCCATGGTGCAACTGTAGATATTGGTGAGAGTTGTAGGGGACATGCTAAACATCCTAAGCCATCTAAGTAATTAGAGGCATTGGTGTGCTTTCTTGGTTGTTGCTTCAATGTGTGTGGTCCAGGAGAAGTTGTTGGTGATCTTGACTACGAGGAATATGAGGATTTCAACCATCTCTACTTCGGCGCTGACAATGGAAACTAGGGAATGAGTACCGCATCATTTTGCTGAAGTCGATCACTATCTCTTTTGTCTTGGTTATGTAGAAGTCATGTTGAGCTCATTGTATCCAAATCTGGGCATGGAATGCATCCATTCTGAGCCATGCAAGATGAGTTCACCAAAGACAGACACAAAAAAGTTGGAGTAACTCAGTAGGTCAGACAGCATCTGTGGAGAAAAGGAATAGGTGATGCTTTGTGTTGAGACCCTTCTTCAGACTAAGGTCTGTCTTCAGTTTAAACCAGCATCTGCTGTTCCTCCCTACTCAAGTTGAGACCACCACCTGACACTCAGGTGAAGCACCAGTCTGAGAAAGAGTCTATGATAGGTGTTGGAGTAAACGCCGATTGTCATTTGATACTCACCACTTGATCTACTGCAGTCTTGGAATCATCAGGGATCCACATATCTTATCCACCTCCCCTTGTTCCTTTGACCAAGAAACAAAGAACAGAGAGTATACTCATAACAACATTTTAAAACTAATCATGTCATAAGATCATAAGTGATATGAGTTGAATTAGGCCATTCAGCCCATCAAGTCGACTCCACCATTTAATCATGACTGATCTATCTCTCCCTCCTAACCCTATTCTCCTGCCTTCTCCCCATAACCCCTGACACCCGTTACTTACTTACTTACTGCCTATTATGCCTCCTGGCATGTAGGGCAGCAACAAAGGTCCTCCACTAAGTAGTGTTGATTCCTTCAGTTGCTGTTTCCATAACATATTTGTTTTACGAGACAGGGTTGTTAGCCTTGTGCTCAACCTCCAACCTGGAGGACCAGTGGACGCTCTTTGTCTTGCCTCTACCCTTCGACCTGTCCAGCATGGGAGACCCTAACAGGAGACGAATCTACTGGTGGCATAGCTTTAGGGGTCACTGAGGCACACAAGCTCACCGACCACGACAAGGTGGCAATCCAACGGGGAGCTGACACCCGTACTAATGCATAATTAGTGCACCACTTTTGTTATGGTAGTGACGTAATAGAGTTGGCTTTTTGCTCTGCAGCCCCCTTGCAGACCCTCAATGACAAACTTGACCAAAATAACAATTAAACTGCACAATGATTCTGCACAGATGTCTCCTGGCATGTAGGGCAGGGTCTCACTGTCACCTTCCACTCCATTTAATCTTTGGGATATCCGTTCATCATATACGAGAGGTGCACTAAGTTGTAAATGATATGTCAGGAGCCACCGATAAATTTACCAGTGCTTTTTTAAGGCTCTTCATCTGATATAGCTTAAATTTTGTGTAGATCGCATGTGGCATCATAAATAGCAGTGCTGGCCAGATTCCAGTATGAATCAATAAATCAAATAGGATCAGCATTGACAAAGCAATAAGATAAAAGTCAGAAGAAGTAATGAGTCAACCCTACAGGGCTCTGATTCATTCAGTGTGGGATAACCTTGGTTGATAGACAACAGTATCATTTCTGAATAAAATGGCTATAGCTCCAGCTACTATTCTAAAGATTTCAGCACAAAGTCTTCACTGGCACTTGACTTGAGAACTGAGTGAATGGTCACATCAGCAGCTACCTTTTAGATTAATCAAGAAATGGAGGCAATGCTATCCTCTGCAGTGAATGAAAAATACATGACTATCCTTTGAAGAAGGAAGGTTGGTATTTATCACTCAAGCAATATATTGTTAAAAAATAATAATTCAGTCATTATTACATCATTTGGATTTTCATATTAGAAACACAGCACATTGTAACTTTTTTGCATATCTTTAATTTGTTTGTTCTATATCTCTCTATATCACCATCTTTATCTCTCAATTCCATTTCCCCTGACTCTCAGTCTGAAGAACGGTCTTGACTGGAAACATCACTTATTTGTTTTCTCCGGAGATGCTGCCTGACCCGTTGAGTTACTCCCGCATTTTGCGTCGATCTTCGGTTTAAACTAGCATCTGCAGTTCCTCGCAACTTCAAGATCCTTCGCTGTTTGTAAATGATTTAAGATATTGTGAACAATATTAAGTAAATTCTATTTTTTATTCCTTTATTGTTAGGCTAATTTATTTTGATATCCACGGAAATAAAGGTACGGTCAGTATCCCTTGAAGTTTCCCCAGAGGAATAGTCCTTGATAATTATTACATAAAAAATAATGAGGAATAAAAAACTTTAAAGAAACATAATTTTTATGAATAATAAAACAAAAGAGGCAATTAAGAGACACAAAATAGTATAAAGATGTCAGTGTGGGGGGGCGTGCTTTCAGGAGTGCTAGTATGGGTGTTGTGCACTGAAGGGACTGGTTTCCAGAGGGATAGTATGGGCACTGTGGGCCAAATGGATTCTTGGGCTGGAGGCTCAGTCACTCAAGCCTGTTGTGCTGGCACCTCACTCACTCACGGCTGGTGGGCTCGGTTGACTCACGGCTATTCCTTCAAATTCCATCTCAAGCAGGGAGCAAGGGCACCAAATTCAAGTGCAGTTTCATACTATTTCAAGCAGGGTGCAAGGCCTCTAAAGACAGCGAGTCATGACCTCTCCCTCCCCCAGTTTGAAGAGACTGAGTCACGACCAGACTTCCAGATATTATAGTCCGTCCGCCCCACCAGAATGGGCATGGCCTTCATGGCGTGATTGACAGGAGAGAGAATCTCACCATTTTTTAAACACTATTAACCCTTTTATTTTTCATCGATGGGAAAAATCCTCGGCACCTGATGAGCGGGTGGGGGACTCTGAGTAAGATGGCCAAAATCTTACATATGTGGTAGCGTTTTTTTCAAAATCAATATAAAGCGCAAACAGGAGTGGTGAAGATTAGACTTTTAATTATATGGAAGGCAAGGCAGCTCTAATTAGGCAAGGCAGCTTTAATTAGGCAAGGCAGCTCTAATTAGGCAAGGCAGCTCGCTTTAGCACTTTCAAAACCTAAGGCAAGGTAGCTCGTTTTAGCACTTTCAAAACCAAAGGCAACACAGCTTGCTTTAGCACTTTCAAAACCAAAGGCAACACAGCCTGCTTTAGCACTTTCAAAACCAAAGGCAACACATCTTTAGCACTTTCAAAGCAAAACACACTTTTGCATTTTCAAACTACATTTTCATATCACATTAAGGGCACTGACAGGTCAGTAAAACCAGTCACAGTTTAATAGACATGTGTTCAGTGTTATTCACAGCTCAGACTAAGAATTGCGACCTCTTGCTCCCTCATCTTGCAGAGAACTGAGGCACCGCCACACTTCTGGGTTTTATAGTCCCTCCGGAAGGAGAGAGAATTTCAACATTTTCTAAACATGAATAACTCTTTTATTTTTCATCAATGGGAAAAATCCTCTTGTCCTGCGCAGCGGAAGGGGACACTGAGTAAGATTGCCAAAAATCATAGCCATAAGTGGCAGCGTTTTTTCTAAAATCAATATACAGAACAAAAGGAAGTGGTCAAGATCAGACTTTTAGTAATATAGATATGTTTGTATATGCCAAAAGTTTTGTCAGTTAGCAAGGGCATGACGTTTACAGACCACATCCTCGGGCTTATTTCTGGAGAAACAGAACAGACAATCGGCAAGTTTGCTAAATATGTGCCTGCTGTAGTTAGAAAACACAGAACACTACACCCCGTTCTGCTTGCCTGCAGTGAAAAGGATGCAAAGGCAATGGCAGATTGTGCAGAGAGTAGTTACAAGGATGATACCAGATCTAATGTGAAGGAAGAAACTGCAGATGCTGGTTTAAACTGAAGTAGACACAAAATGCTGGAGTAGCTCAGTGGGACAGGCACCACCATGGAAAGAAGGAATTGGAGATGTTTCGGGTCGAGGGTTTTTGGGTATGGAGAAGGATCTCGACCCGAAACATCACCCATTTCCTTCTATACAGATATGCTGCCTGTTCTTCTGAGTTACTACAGCATTTTGTGTTTATCTTTGGTTTAAACCAGCATCTGCAATTTCTTCCTACAACATGAACTTGATCATCTGGTTAAACATTTTCTCATGATTTCACCCAATGCTTTGCAGGCGCACAATGTGGCTGGCTATCCCATTGCCAAACCTGCTGGATCTCCCAGCTGAGCACAGCAGGCAGTTGCTATGGCGCACACAACACCATTCCGCAGTTTTCAGCGAACTGTAGGTGCCACAACACATACTGAAAACATAATTCCTTCACATCACAGGCAATTCACTTGAAAACTCTGTGCAACCTTTCTGAGTTTAGTTTGATTTAGTTTAGATATAGGTTCTTTAATTCAAGTGAAGAGAGTTTATTGTCATGTGTCCCTGACAGGACAATGAAATTCTTGCTTTGCCGCGCGGAAACCAATACCATGCGGAAACAAGTCCTTCGGCCCACCGGGTCCGAAACAACCAGTAATCCCCGTACAATAACACTATCCTACACCCACTAGGGACAATTTACACTTATCCCTAGACAATTAACCTACAAACCTGGATGTCTTTCGAGTGTGGGAGGAAATCTATGATCTCGGAGAAAAGCCATTAATCTTTCCAACTTTACAGTCTTTGTGTAGCCTTCTCTGTTTACCTTACATCCCAACGTTCTATGAACAACAATGTCCGGTACATTACTCTCACATTACTCATCGAAAGCACTGTAAATTATAATGAATAACTGAATCCCTGGAAGAATCTCATAGCGGTCAGATCTGAACCAAAGTAATTTAATAATCAGGACAAGGAGTAGATGGAGTATGTGACCAGTCATGTTAGAGCCAGAATAGGACTTTCACCCCCTCAAACCTTTGGTTGATCTGATCATTGTGGTCATTTCCGAGATCATTTCATTCCATTCTACCTGTGGTAACATTTAACTTCCTTGTATGTTAGTATCCTTTACCCTTGACATTAAAAATATTCAAAAACCCTACCTCTCTGTGCTTTGAGGAAGAAGGTTCTCCAGACTCATCATCCTCTCACTGGAAAAAAGTCACACAATCAGCATTAAGAAATTGGACAATTTTCATCTAAATGTTGCTCTGATAGGAAATATCTTCTCCACATCCACTTATCTAGATCCCCCGAGCTCATATATTTCAATCAAATAATACAGCAACTGTCAAATTATCCATTTATTGAAAAAGAAAGGATATTTAAATTATTGATTCAAGCTGCAGGGCAAATAAATATATTAGTATTAATAAGAGCCCAAGGTTTCCTGAACGCATATCGCAGGAAATTAACATGTAGTAACAGAAACTCAATTGCAAGGAAAATACAAACTCAGCATTTTTTGTCGGCTGCTCAGAGCATGAGCAAGAGGTTTGACTTCCCAAAATGGACACTTACAATAAAGTGCATTTATTTGCATTAAACCCCATTACTCATTTGAAGATAGACACAAAATGCTGGAGTAACTCAGCAGGACAGGCAGCATCTCTGAATAGAAAGAATGGGTGACGTTTTGGGTTGAGACCCTTCTTCAGACTGAAGAATATGAACAACTGAATCTTCAGTCTTCAGGCTCTCCAGAGATGCTGCCTGTCCCACAGAGTTACTCCAGCATTTTGTGTCTACCTTCAGTGTAAACCACCATCTGCAGTTCCTTCCTATCCATTAGCCATTTCTCAGCCCACCTTCCCAGCTGATTAAGATCCTGCTGCAATTTTTGATAACGATCTTCAATATCTATGATATCACCCACTCTAGTGACGTCTGCAAATTTACTAGTCATGCCTTGTACATTCTCATCCAAATCATTGACATACATCACAAACAGCAATGGGCTGAGCAGCGACCCTCTAGCAATGTGCCTCTCTGTCTAGTAAACAACTCTCCACCATCATCCTTTGCTTTCTACATGAAGCTAATTCTCTGCAACACATACCTTCAAGGCCGGCACAGGAGCAGCAGGTGAAGGAGTGAGTGCACGGATTGGCTGTGGAATTTAATGTACAAATTGGGAAGTTAGCGAATTAGCCAGTTTATCAGCTAATATAAGCAAAGTTTTCTCGAGGGGAGCGGCCTTGTCGAGGGAAGTGCCTTGTGAGAAAAGTGCGAGTCTTTGGCTCGAGAGTCTTCTGCGAGGAGGCTGAGGGTGGAGACTACGCCAAAAGATGGAGAGGGTGAGACGCAGTGAAGAAATGACAGGTAAGCTGATTCAGTGTGATGCTTGCAGGATGTAGGAGGTCAGGGACACTGCTGGTGCTACTGGCTGCTACAACTGTGGAAAATGTGGCCAGGTTCAGCTCCAGAAGGACTGTGTTAGGGCACTGGAGAGGCAACTGGATGATCTCAGGATCATCCGGGAAAACAAGAGTTTACTGGACAGGATCTGCAGCGAGATCGTCACACCGAAGATACCAGAAGAGAGAAGGTGGGTGACGATGAGGAAGTGAAGGAAGCTTGGAGTACAGGAGATCCCGGGGGATGTATCTCTTGAAAACAGGTTCACTCTCTTGGAAGCTGTCTGGACAGAAGACACTGCCATTCTGAGCAGTGGACAGGTCTGCGAGTCAAAACATGGCGCTGAAACAAAGCCAACGAGAAATACATCAGGCAGAGTTGTTGTAGTCGGGGACTAAATCGTTATAAGTACAGCCGGGGTTTTCTGCGGCAACAGGCGGGATTCAAGGATGGTGTGTTGTCTCCCTGGTTTCAGGATCCAGGACGTCACGGACCGATCACAGGGCATCCTTAAGAGTGAAGGTGAGCAGCCGAAAGTGGTAGTGCATGTCAGCATAAATGACATCGGGTTAGAAGAGGAAAGACATCTGCAGCATGACTTCAGAGAACTCGGAAGAAGGCTGAAAAGCAGGACCTCCAGGGTGGTTATCTCCGGTTTGCTTCCAGTTCCTCGTGCTGGTGCAGGCAGGACAAGGAGATAGCGGATCTGAATGTGTGGCTGAGGAGCTGTTGCAGGGGGCAGGGATTTACATACTTAGACCACTGGGATCTGTTTTGGGGTAAGGGTGAATCGTACAAAAGGGACAGGTTGCACATTAACTGGCAGGGGACCAGCATTCTGGCAGGCAGGTTTGCCACTGCTACACAGGTGGGTTTAAACTAAATAGCGTGGGGGGTAGCACCATGTGGGGTTTTAGATTGGTTTGGTTTATGTAAGGACAAAATGCCATTCAGGTGTATGTTGTACCGTGGTTATTGGGATGAGTAAACCCTATCAGATAACCCTGAATACTTGCTGAGATTATATGAATCTGTAGTGATTATATACCATACATAACTGTAGTGTTGGCAACCTCCCCTACCCTCGTAGGTCCCTATTTTAACAGAAGAAAATAAGGTTCTGGTTTAATATTTCTTGTTCGGGCGGGGGGGGGGGGGGGGGCAGGGGGGGGGGGGGGGGGGGGGGGGGAGAAGACAAATTGGAAATACAAGGATAGAATTAAAGGGAAAGAGAGCATAGGAAAAGTTAAGAAAGACCCCAGAATTAACTGGGCAGAAAACTCACAAAGGGATAGGAGAGTATGGCCAAGTGAAATAGGAATCGATGTGAAAGGTGAGGTGAGTAATGGATTAAAAGTATGATTCCATGAAGTATTAGAAGTAAAGTGCATGAGCTTGAGGCTCAGTTAGAGATTGGTAGATATGACATTGTGTGGATTACAGAGACATGGCTGCAGGAGGATCGGGACTGGGAACTGAAGATTTAGGCTTATATGTCCTATAGAAAGGTCAGGCTGGTGGGCAGAGGAGGTGGGGTAGCTCTGCTGGTGAGGGATGGAATTCAGTCCCTTGCGAGGGGCGATGAGGTAGAGGCACTGTGGATTGAGTTGAGGAAGTTGAAGAAGACACTAATGGGAGTTATCTACAGACCCCCAAACAGTAGCCTGGATATAGAGTGTAAGTTGCAGCAGGTGTTAAAACTTGCATGTAACAAAGGTAATGTGGTTATGAGAGATTTCGAAATACAGGTAGACTGGGAAAATCAGGTTGGTTCTGGACCCCAAGAAAGGGAGTTTGTAGAGTGCCTCCGAGATGGATTCTCAGAGCAGCTTGTACTGGAGCCTACCAGGGAGAAGGCCATTCTGGATTTAGTGTTGTCTAATGCACCAGATTTAATAAGGGAACTCATGGTAAAGGAGCCACTAGGAGGCAGTGATCATAATGTGATAAGTGTAAATCTGCAATTTGAGAGGGGGAAGGTTAAATCAGAAGGGTCAGTGTTGAAGTCTCAAGGCATGAAGGCATGAGAGTGGAGCTGGCCAAGATCGACTGGAAAAGCTCCTAACAGGAATGATGGTGGAAATGGCAGAAATATCTGGGCATAATCCAGAAGATGCAGCATCATTTCATTCCAACAAGGAAGAAAGATTCTGAGGGGAGTAAGAGGCAATCGTGACTGCAAGGGAAGTTAGGGGTGGAATAAAACTAAAAGAAAAGGTGTATAACATAGCAAAGAGTAGCGGGAAGCCAGAAGATTGGGAAACTTTCAAAGGACCGCAAAATGTAACAAAAAGGGCAATACGTGGTGAAAAGATGAAGTAGGAGGGTAAGCTGGTCAAGAATATAAAGATGGATAGTTAAAGCTTCTTTAGGTATGTTAAGTGAAAAACATTAGTAAAGACAAATGTGGGTCCCTTGAAGACAGAAACGGGTGAAATTATTATGGGGAACAAGGAAATGGCAGAAGTGTTTAACAGGTACTTTGGCTCTGTCTTCACTATGGAAGACTCAAATAATCTCCCAGATCTACTAGAGGACAGAGGATCTAGGGAGACAGAGGAACTGAAATAAATTTGCATTTGGCAAGAAATAGTATTGGGTAGACTGATGGGAGTTGAGTACAGGAGCAAAGAGGTCCTCTTGCAGCTGTACAAGACCCTAGTGAGTACTGGCAGTTTTGGTCTCCAAACTTGAGGAATGACATTCTTGCTATTGAGGGGTTGCAGGACTGTCATATGTTGATTGATTGGAGCGGCTGGGCTTGTATACGTGTAGAATTTAGGATGAGAGGGGATGTTATTGAAACATATAAGATTATTAAGGGTTTCGACATGCTAGAGGCAGGAAACATGTTCCCAACGTTGGGGGAGTCCAGAACGAGCAGCCATAGTTTAAGAATAAGGGGTAAGCCATTTAGAACAGAGATGAGGAAATACTTTTTCACACAGAGAGTTGTGAGTGTGTGGAATTCTCTGCCTCAGAGAATTCCACACTAGGCTAGTTATCTGGATGCCTTCAAGAGAGAGTTAGATAGAGCTCTTAGTGATAGCAGAGTTAAGGGATATGGAGAGAAGGCAGGCTGATTGTGATCAGCCATGATCACAATGAATGGTGGTGCTAGCTCGAAGGGCCAAATACCCTCCTCCTGCACATATTTTCCATGTTTCTTTGTTTCTATATTTCTATCCAAGCAGTCAGCTGTCCCAGGCAGTGGCAGAGTTGCATTTTTTCTTGGACACTTTTAATACATCCTTGAAACCTTTTCTTCTTTCCATCTGCTATTCTCTTTCCAAAATAGAGTTCAGAATATAGCATTGTATGGACCTAACTCTATGACACACCGGTGAAGGGAGGTACCCACTTGATAACCCCATTGATATACTTGCATCTACACCATTAGTTTCTTTACGTTCTTGTTAACATGTAGGCAGCTGATTATTTTGCATATGTAGTTAGTTATTGTCCTTGGCATAAGTTTGTACAATCAGTTTAGATAGTACTTTGGCTTTGGGCTTGGTTTTCTTGGTTGAGCGCTTATGCTGGTGTTGCAGCGTGTGCTTTGTGTTGTATCAAAGTTAATGCCTCAAAAAGGCAGCCAACATTATCAAAGACCCACACCATCCTGGCCACACACTCATTTCACTACTGCTATCGGGAAGAAGGTACAGGAGCATGAAATCTGTAACGTCCAGGTTCAAGAACAGCTTCTTCCCTACAGCCATCAGGCTATTAAACACGACAACATATAAGCTCTGAACTACAACAGACTAACTACAACAGACTATTATTATTATTGCACTATATTTGTTTATTTATTGAGAATGTATGAATGTGTATATATACACACTGAACTTTTTTTTCCCCCATTATGTGCTATGTTTACATATTCTGTTGTGCTGCAGCAAGCAAGAATTTCATTGTACTATCAGGGACACATGACAATAAAACATTCTTGACTCTTGACTAATTGTAATTTACAGGCGTCTTATGTTGGCCATGCAAATGACGTAGCCTGCTTAATGCAGCCAGTTGCGTATAACTAGGAAGGGACTGCAGACGCTGGTTTACACCAAAGATAGACAAAATGCTGGAGTAACTCAGTGGGTCTGGCAGCATATCTGGAGAAAAGGAATAGGTGATGTTTCAGGCCGAGACCCTTCTTCAGACTGCTAAAGAAGAGTCTTGATCCGAAACGTCACCTATTCCTTCTCTCCAGAGATGCTGCCTCCAGCTTTTTGAGTATACTGTAACTTCAGTGCTGAGAGTACATAACACCTTCTTTAAACCCTGTTGGTTCTGTTGTACTGAACATGGAAGTTGTCAGCTTTTAAAGCATAAGAATACAAAACTGAAACAAAATAAATCAAAACTGTAATGGTGTCGTGCATTTAAATTCTGGAGGTAAACATTCTTGATTCATTTATGACCTGAGTGGCGACAATTATTTGTTGTTATAGACTCATAGAATCGTAGAGTGATACAGTGTGGAACCAGGCTGCGGCCCAACTTGCCCACACCGGTCAACATGTCCCAGCTACACTCGTCCCACCTACCCCCGTTTGGTCCATATCGCTCCAAACCTGTCCTGTCCATATACCTGTCTAATAGTTCCTCAAACATTGCGATTGCCCCTCAACATTACCTCCTCTAGCAGCTTGTTTCATACACCCACGACCCTTTTGTGAAAATATGACTCCCCAGATTCCTATCAAATCTTTTCCCCTTCACCTTAAACCTATGTCCTCTAGTGCTCTGAGCAAGAGACTCTATGTGTCTACCCAATCTCTCGTGAAAAGAAGTTCTCAATCCAACTGAGCCTTACTCTCTTCAGTGAATTCCTCAGACTAAAGAATGACTCAATTTAAATTTGCAGACAGTCATTATTATATGTAATTCCTATGCAGTTCATTATCTGCACATTATTTATGAGCCATTTAAAGCATTCTATCTGGGGCATTTAATTGGCTTTGTGATACTTTTCTTATATGATGTTACACTTTTAGGTTTGTGTATGCAGAGTAATCATGTTTCAGAATATGCCATGTAGCAATGATATAATATCCAGAACTCCCTTAAATCCAAACAGTAATAACAGGCTAAACATTTCTTCAATATGGTAAAAAGAATTGACATATTTATCCTCATTTCTCCGTCCACATTAGATTTGTTTAATGAGCTGATCGGAATTGATTGTCACTAGTTCTCATATTATCACTGCTGCAGTGTGTTCTCCTTCAGACCGGAGCAACAATGCAAATTAGAATGACTGAGGTGCTTTTGTGAGCTTTACTGAGATACAGACAATTAACTTGACATCCACTATAGTATGACTTCCGATAAATGAGGATGCTTCTTTTTTATTTTTAATTTTTTTTAATTTTTATTAGAAGTACAGTAAATTACAGCAATACAATCACATATATCTTATTACATTTGTTGTACCACTTCGTTTTTCGATCTTTAAAAAAGGTAGAAATAAAAGAAGTAAGGAAAGTGAGCAAGAATCGTGAAGGTGCAGGAAAGTGTTGGGAGAAGAAAGCCCCTTGGGGAAGAAATTAGCGAAGGAAGTAAAGAAAAGAAATAAGACCCTAGAAAGAAAAGAAAAAAAAAAGGAAAGACAATCGCTCTATAGTAACACAAAACTCCGCAAAAAAGGATATACCAACCGTGTGTTTTTTACCCCCGTTACCAGATCCTGGTACCATTTATATTTTAAATTACTATTGCACCTTATGCTTGTAATAGTTCTGTAAATGCAGACCACGTCTTTTGGAAGTGGTCTGCTTTGCCTGCTAGGAGGAGTCTCATCTCTTCCAAGTGTAGTGTTTCGAACATGTTTGAAATCCACATTTTTATTGTTGGTATTGGAGCATTTTTCAAAAATTTGAGTGTAAGCTTTTTCCCATTATTAGCCTGTAATTAAGTAAGTTCTTTTGAAACACATTTAATTTGGGGTTACCTTCCGATATTCCAAAAATGATCCATTCTTCTTTTGGTACAAGTTTTATTTTAAATAATTTTGTGAAGATTTCAAATATTTTGTTCCAGAATATTTGAATTTTTATACAGAAAACAAAAGAGTGCGCTATGTTAGCTTCTTGTGACTGACATTTATCACAAATGGGTGAGACATTGGGGAAAAGTTTATTTATTTTAGTTTTTGAATAATATAGTCTATGTAATGTTTTATATTGGATTAGAGTATGTCGTACGTTGATCGAGCATTTATGCACATATAGTAAGTGTTTATCCCAGCTCTCTTTTGAAATTTTTATAGCTAGTTCTTGTTCTCAGTCTCTTCTGATATAGATACTTCTATATTTAAAACAATGTTGTATAAGTATAATATTAGATTTGCTGATTCAGCCTTTGTCTTCATGGCTTCATCCAATAAGTCTGGGGGCGTTATGATAGTCTTTTATGTATTTTTTCAGAGTCGCGGATTTGAAGATATTAAAATATTGATTATTTTTCAAATTATATTTCAGTTGTAATTGTTGAAATGATAATAATTTTCCTAATTCAAACAAGTCTCCGAGCGTTTTGATTCCCATTCTTTCCCATTGTGTAAATGATTTATCTATAATTGAGGGTTTAAACGACGGGTTATTGACTATTGGCATTAAAAGAGATAGATTTCTTAATTTTAGATTCTATTTTATTTGTTTCCAAGTTCTAATTGTGCTATGTATCATTGGATTTTTATTATAATTTTTGTTATTCAGATTTATTGGTGAGAGGAGAGTCGCTCCTGTATTACACGGAGAGCAGTCCTCTCTCTCCATTACAATCCAGTCCACCTGCTGGGCAGAGTTGTCCAGCAGGTAAATCATATTTTTAATATTTACCGCCCAATTATAGTATATAAAGTTAGGGAACGCTAGACCACCCATCTCTTTTGGTTTACTAAGGTTTGCTCTTTGTATTCTGTGGGATTTGTAATCCCATATACAATTTGTAATGTCTGAGTAGTTTTTTGAAAAACTTTTTTGGAAGATATATTGGAATTGATTGAAATAAAGCGGAGCTAAATGTTGCGACTGCTAGTTCAGCATGGCGCCTCCGGAAGTCCAAATGAGGATGCTTCTGAACAAGGAACCTTCTGTTCTGCCGACAGGTAAGGTTAAATAGTTTTCTGGAAACAATCACTGGAGATGTACAGGTGATGATAATCTCCTTATCAATTGATACATTGAACATTGAATCCTGAACCTGGATTGATTAATGCTTTTGGTTCAAACAGAGTAAATAGTTGGAATTTATGTTGTTCAGTCATAGTCATAGAGTGATACAGCATGGAAACAGGCCCTTCAGCCCAACCTGCCCACACTGGCCAACATGTCCCCATTACACTAGTCCCACCTGCCTGCATTTGGCCCATATCCCTCTGTATCTAACCTATCCATGTACATGTCTAACTCTTTCTTAAATGTTGGGATAGTCCCAGCCTCAACTACCTCCTCTGGCAGCTTGTTCCATTCACCCATTACCCTTTGTGTGAAAATGTTACCCCTCAGAATCCAGAATCTTTTCACCTTCACCTTAAACCTATGTCCTCTTGTACTCAATTCATCTACTCTGAGCAAGAGGCTCTATGCATCTACCCGATCTATTCCTCTCTTGATTTTATACACCTCGATAAGATCACCCCTCATCCTCCTGCACTCCAAGGAATAGAGTCCCAGTCTAGTCAACCTCTCCCTATAGCTCAGACTCTTGAAGTTGTGCAGCTCGCGGCACTGGTCCCAGCTGTGCAGATGCAATGTCGGTGACTTTAGATCGCATAGATTGTGATCCAGGTTCCCGCCGGTCGCTGCTGACTGCTAGTGCTTTCGCGGTCCCCCGCAGCCAATCTAGACGTGAGCCGTTTAGACTTCTTGCCCTTGTCCATAGCTGCTTCTGTAATACAGAAACCCAGGGCAAAAAACATGACCTCAGATTAGTAAACTTACCTGCAGGTCCCGTTTTTGAATCTTGCCACTGCGGGAGAACGCTTCACCCCACCTATCGCTGCGCAATGCGTTAGACCATATGACGCACATGCGTGCTGGCGGGGTCTTCACGTAGTTACTCACGTGACTCCGAAGTAAAATAGCCTGGATACTCTGAGTGTGATACTTACCATGTAAGATTCCATCAGAACGTACCTAATTTAACGTTCTATACCTCTTGCAATGAAAAATCAATTGTCTGTTGTATTTGTGTGCCAACCAATTGTGTTTGATGCATTCGAACATTGTATCCCAATCCATTCAAATAATTTTTATTTATTTTTTAATTCTTACTTCCAAAGAACACACCTTCAAATTATCCCACATAATATTCCACATCTCCACATTCATATTCTATAGTATAGGATTTATATTATTACCAGGTGTACCAAGATACACTAAAAAGCTTTTAGTTTAATTCAGTTTAGAGATACAGCGCAGAAACAGGCCCTTTGGCCCACCAAGTCCGCACCAACCAATGATCCCCGCACACTAACACTATCCTACACACATTAGGGACAATATACATTTACCAAGCCAGTTAAGCTACAAAACTGAACGTTATTGGTGTGTGGGAGGAAACCAAAGATGTCGGAGAAAACCCACGCAGGTCGCAGGGATAACGTACAAACTCCGTACAGAGAGCACCCGTAGTCTGGATCGAACTGGGTCTCCGGCGCTGTAAGGCAGAAAATCTACCACAATGCCATTGTGCTGCCCTTTTGTGAGCTGTCCCATCAAATCACATGGACACAGTGTTAGACACCAAATGCTGGAGTAACTCAGCAGGGCAGGCACTGGAGAGAAGGAATGGATGACGTTTCAGGTCGAGACCCTTCTTCAGACACATGAATACGGTGACTTAACTTTACAAATTCTTTTCACATCTTACTAACCCATATATCCATGCGTCAGCAGCATATTTAGTTACAGTATACTGAGCCCGTAATCCACATGTTGAATATAGATTTTAAGTCTCATTAGTTACTGATTGCCAATGCCTTTAACCTAACTTTCTGTTTTTCTGTTAGTTATTTAATTATCTATGCCAATATATCAGCCCCAAAACGATGTTCTTTTATCTTGTACAATGACCTTTCAAATGGCTGCTTTTAGAATGCCTTCTGGATATTTAAATGTACTACATCTACTGGTTCTGCTTTATCCACTTGTTTGCTCCTTTATCAAAGAACTGCAGCTAACCTGTCAAACATGGCTTCTCTCTCCTACAATTACTTTTCTATGTTCTGCATTTTATGTACAATTACCACGTTTAGTCTCCTTGTGGCATATTCACACTCGCAACAGCAAGATAGTTGAACCAATGTCAGCATCCTTTAGGAGGCCATCATCGAGTCATAATTTGAGGAAGGACATCCTTGTGATTGAGACAGTGTAGCATAGGTTCACGAAATTGATCCCTGGGATGGCAGGACTGTCATATGAGGAAAGTGAAAAGACTAGGCTTGTATTCACTGATCCACATGTGACATTAGATGAGAGTAAGTCTCATTGTACGAGCAGATTGCCAATGCACTAACCTATAACTTTCTGTTTTTCTGTTAGGTTATTTAATATCATGTGCCAGGAACAACGGGATGTTTCTTTTATCACGGTATAACTTTCACTGGCGCATGCCTTCTGGATTCACTAAATGTTCGCACTAAGCCTGAGTCAGATTGAGCTGTGCACATCAACATACGTAGTATCTCTTGACCTCAAATACAGGCTTGTATTCACTTGATTTAGAAGTTTGATGGGGGGTTCTTACAGAAACATATAAAATTATAAAAGGACTGGACAAGCTACTAGATGCAGGAATGATGTTCCCAATGTTGGGCGAGTCCAGAACCAGGGGCCACCATCTTAGAATAAAGGGGAAGCCATTTAAGACTGAGGTGAGAAAAAACTTTTTCCCCCAGAGAGTTGTAAATTTGTGGAATTCCCTGCCACAGAGGGCAGTGGAGGCCAAGTCTATTGATTGATTTAAGAGAGTGTTAGATAGAACTCTAGGGGCTAGTGGAGTCAAGGGATATGGGGAGAAGGCAGGCATGGGTTATTGATTGGGGACGAACAGCCTCCTCCTGCACCTATTTTCTATGTTTCTGTGTTTCATACAACAGGCAAACATGCCCATGTGCCCAATTTGCTGACTCCGACTAATATACCCCCATCTCCACTAGTCCTACCAGCCCGCGTTTGGCCCACATCCCTCTAAACCTATTCCTATCCATGTACCTGTACATATGTTTATTAAATGTTGCAGCATCAACAACCTCCCCTGGAAGCTCAATCCAAGTACCTACCACCTTTGTGTAAAACAATTGCCCCAGGCTCCTATTAAATCTTCCCCCCCGTCATCTATTATCTCTGTTCTTGATTCCCCGACATTGAGTAAAAGACTCTGTGCATTTCTCCTTTCTATTCCACTCATGATCTTATACACCTCTATAAGATCACCCTTTATCCTCCTGCACGCTAAGGAATAAAATGTAGTCTGCTCAGGTCCTCCCGATAGCTTTGGGCCTCGAGTCCTGGCAACATCTTCATGAATATTCTCTGCACCCTTCCCAGCCTAACAACATCGTTCCTTTAACAGGGTGAGCAAAACTGAACAAAATACCTTAAATGTGGCCTCCCCAATGTCTTGTATAACGGTGACATGATCTCCCAACCTCAAAACTCAAAACTCTGATTGATGAAGGCCAGTCATCAATGCAGTGGAGGTAGAATTTGGGTGGTCAAGGAGTTGTTCTCTCAACAACTTCTCCTACGACTCCTCCCACTTCCTCCAGGTCCAAGACGTAGCTATAGGCACCTGCCTGGGCCCCAGCTATGCTTGCCTCTTCGTAGGGTATGTTGAACATTCCCTGTTCCAGGCGTACACTGGCCATATCCCCAAACTCTATCTCTGCTACATTGACGACTACATCGGTCCTACCTCCTGCACCCATGCAGAACTCACTGATTTCATTAACTTCACTACCAATTTCCAACCTGTGCTCAAATTCACTTGGACCAGCTCCGACACCTCCCCTTTCTTGATCTCACCGTCTCCATCACAGGAGATAAACTATTGGCTATCATTTATTATAAACCTACTGAGCTATCTGGAGTATACTTCTTCCTCCCCTGCCTCCTGCAAAGACTCGATCCCCTACTCCCGATTCCTCCATCTGCACCGCAACCGCATCCAAGATGAGGTGTTCCATACAAGAACATCCGAGATGTCCTCTTTCCGCCATCTGCAGAGACCATTCTCTCCATGACTACCTGGTTAACTCATCCCTTCCCACCCAAACCATTCCCTCTCAGGCACCTTCCCCTGCAACCGCAGGAGATGCAAAGTGTGTCCCTACAGTATATTGCAAAGTGTGTCCCTACCTCCTCCCTCGACTCTGTTCAGAGACCTTGACAGTGCTTTCAGGCTAGGCAGAGGATCTTGTGCACCTCCTCTAACCTCATCTACTGTATCCGCTGTTCCAGGTGTAGACTTCAATATATCGGTGAGACCAAGCGCAGGCTCGGCGATCATTTCACTGACCTCCTTTGCTCATTCCGCCTAAACTTACCTGATCTCCTGGTTGCTGAACAATTTAACTTCCCCTCCCATTCCCACACTGACCACTCTGTCCTGGACCTCCTCCTCTGTCAGATTGGAGGAGCAGCACCTCATATTTTGACTTATCTAAGCAAGTAATCCTTGCATCCCCTCTCTCTCCATTGCTCCCCCACCCTAGTCATCTTACTGGTTTTAATGACATGCTGATTGAGTCCCTCTGTCTGTTTACTCGTCAGCATTTGCCCGTGTTTTGCCCATTTTATGTCCTGTGCCATTTTAATAAAATTTGCCTTGCCCCAGTTTAAGACCTTTATTTCTGGTCTATCAATGTTTAATCAGAGCAAGTGTGAGGTGTTGCCCTTTGTGAGGTGGAACGTAAGGGCATGATTACAATTAGTGGCATGACCTTTAACAGCATTTATATACAGTGGCATCATGGAGTCCAAGTCCATCACTCCCTGAAAGAGGCAAGACAAGTATATAGAGTGGTACAGAAGTGATATAGTATACTTGCCTTCATTGTTCGGGCTTTGAGTATAAGAGCTAGGAAGTCACGTTGCAACCTTATAGGACTTTGGCTAGGCTGGATTTGGATTATTGAATACAGTTCACATCACCCCATTACAGGAAGGATGTGAAGGTTTTGGAGAGGGTGCTGAGGAGGTTTACCAGAGTGATGCCTGGATTAGAGTATTAACTAAATGACGAGGTTGGACAGAGTTGGATTGTAATCTCTGGCAAACCGGAGTTTGAAAGAAGACCTGACAGAAGTATATAAAATTATGAATGGCATACAGTAGATAGGGGAGACAGTGAGAACCGTTTTCCCCGGATGGGAATATTACATTCTAGAGGGCATACCTTTAAGGTGAAGGTAAGGGCAAAGATTAAAGGAGATGTGTGGGGCAAGTTTTTTACACTGAAGGTATGGGTGCCTGGAATGAAGTATAATCATTATATGCTGCCAGGAATGGTGGTGGAGGCAGATACGAGAGTGCCGTTGCAGAAAGGTTTGGCATGGCATCTGAATATGAGGGAATGCAGGGATGGGTGCAGGAAGGTAAAAGTTGTAGTTTTAACGCCCAACTTCACGTCACTCACTCGACCTCTCGACCTCCGCGCGGCCCCCACTTCCTGTTTGGTCGTGCTCGCCGCATGCAGTCGCATGCTCGTGGGACAGGCCCTTTATACTCGATCAGAACAGTCATTGATTTAGCTGTCGTGGAGAAGCAGGCTTCCAAACTTACTGGGGTAACTTAATTATACATCTTTGTGCAGGGCCAAACCTCCTTTATACCCATCTCAGGTGATGATACCTTCAATTATTCTTTTTAAACTTATTTTGAATGAGTATGTGGGGGTTTGTCTGCATGTGTACGTTTTTAGTTTTTCTGTTTTAGAGATACAGCGCGCAAACAGGCACTTTGGCCCACTGACTCCACACTGACCAGCGATCCCTGCATATTAACATCATCCTACACACACACTAGGGACAAATTACATTTTTACCAAGTTAATTAACCTACATCTTTGGACTGTGAGAGGAAACCGAAGATCTCGGAGTAAGCCAATGCAGTCACGGGGAGAACGTATAAACTCCATACAGACAGCATCCGTAGCCTGGATCCAACCCGGTTCTCTGGCTCTGTGAGGCAGCAATTTTACCGCTGTGCCACCGTGCCGCCCAAGAGTTGGTCTTGGCATTATGTTTGGCACGGGCTTGTGGACCAAAGTGTCTGTTCCAATGCTGTACTGTTCTATACTCTATGCTCTATCACTCCCTTCACCTGACCAGCTACATTCTCCAGGGCAAGGTCCAGTTACGCTATTTCCCTTGAGGGTTTAACTGCACTCCGCCCCAACAATTTCTTCTGGACACATGTAAAAAAAGGCTGCCTCTAGGTATTTTAAACTTTGTTTCACCAGTCTTATTTTAAAATTCCGGAAAGAAATTCATTAGGACCAGGAAGCATGTTAGGTTTGGCTAGCAACAGGATGACTGCAAATGGTGGGGTCTTTAAAATTAGGAATGTGTTAGGTCCAGATATCCCCGAGGGTTAAGAATTGAAGAGGGTCGTTGTGAAAGTGACGTCTCAGAGGCACATGAATCACAGGACAGGTGATTTTTTAAAACTGTGGCTTTACTGGAACAAGAGACAATGTCAAGAACAAATATTCAGGAAATCTGGTAAATAGAGTCAAGTGTTTTTTATTGTCATGCGTCTCAGATAGAACAATGAAATTCTTACTTAATTCCATTAGCCCTTAGAGTTTGAAAGGGCACAATTATTGTTGAGTGGAAGTTGAAAGAACAGAATTGGAAATACTGGAATGGTGAATTCAAAGGAACAAAATATGTGATGGTGGTGGGGTCAAGAGATTCAGTGGCAGTTCAGGAGGGTAAAAGGAACCCAGTAATGGTTTACAAAGGTAATAATAGGAGAACAATACAAGGAAATGATTAGATAACAGCTATTGAGTTAAAGATATAGAATGCAAACCTAGAAACATAGAAAATAGGTGCAAGAGTAAGCCATTCTGCCCTTCGAGCCAGCACCACCATTCAATATGATCATGGCTGATCAACCTAAATCAGTACCCCGTTCCTGCTTTCTCCCCATATCACTTGATTCCATTAACCCTAAAAGCAATATCTAACCCTCTCTTGAAAACATCCAATGAATTGGCCTCCACTGCCTTCTGTGGCAGAGAATTCCACAGATTCACAACTCTCTGGCTGAAAAGGTTTTCCCTCATCTCAGTCCTAAATGGCCTACCTCTTTTTCTTAAGCTGTGACCCCTGGTTCTGGACTCCTCCAACATTGGGAACCTTTTTCCTGCAACTAGCCCGTCCAATCCCGTAAGATTTTTATATGTTTTAATAAGATATCCTCTCATCCTTCTAAATTCCAATGAACATAAGCCCATTTGATCCATTCTTTCATCATAAGTTCGTCCTGCCATCCGGGGAATTAACCTGGTGAACCTGCGCTGCACTCCCTCCACTAAGTAAAGTGGCATTGTTAATTGAGTCACCATAAATCTGGATTAGAGTTATATGAATGGAAAGAACCTGGGAATAAAAGAAAGCACAGCGATGAAAAGAAATCTAACGTAACTGAGACAGAAATCAATATTACCAAGGATCACACAGAGTGTGGTGGGTGTATAGAACAAGCTGCCAGAGGAGGTAGCTGAGGCATGACTATCCCAACATTAAAAAAAACAGTTAGACAGGCACATGGATAGGACAGGTTTGGAGAGGAAGGACCAAATGCGGGCAGGTGGGACTAGTGTAGCTGGGGCATGTTGGCCGGCATAGGCAAGTTGGGCCGAAGGGCTTATTTCCATACTGTATCACTCTATGACTCTTAGGAGAGCAATTTAAGAAACATAGAAACATAGAAAATAGGTGCAGGAGTAAGCCATTTGGCCCTTCGAGCCTGCACCGCCATTCAATATGCTCATGGCTGATCATCCAACTTAGTAACCTGTTCCTGCCTTCTTTCCATACCCCCTGATCCCTTTAGCCACAAGAGCCTCATCTAAATCCCTCTTTAATATAGCCAATGAACTGGCCTCAACTACCCTCTGTGGCAGAGAATTCTAGAGATTCACCACTCTCTGTGTGAAAAATGTTTTTCTCATCTCGGTCCTAAAAGATTTCCCCCTTATCCTTAAACTGTGACCCTTTGTTCTGGACTTCGTCAACATCGGGAACAATCTTCCTACATCTAGCCTGTCCAACCCCTTAAGAATTTTCCAAGTTTCTATAAGATCCCCCCTCAACCTTCTAAATTCTAGCGTGTACAAGCGGAGTCTATCCAGTCTTTCTTCATATGAAAGTCCTGACATCCCAGGAATCAGTCTGGTAAACCTTCTCTACTCCCTCTTAGTCAGTGCATTTGCAGAGAAAATGTGTATCATCTTTGTAACTGATTACTTGGAAGAATGAGATTCATGATGAGATGTTTAGTTCAGTTTAGAGATACAGCGCGGAAACAGGCCTGTCGGCCAAACCAGCGATCCCTGCACATTAACACGTCTTTGAAGTGTGGGATGAAACCGAAGATGTTGGAGAAAACCCACATAGGTCACGGGGAGAACGTACAAACTCCATACAGACAAACACCCGTGGTTAAGATCATACATGGGCCTCTGCCGCTGTAGGCGGTAGCTCTACTGCTACACCACTGCTGTAAATGTTTTGCATTTAGTGTTAGTTTATTTTCCCAACCTAGTTTCCCTTACATTCTACAATGGTGGTGGGTGGTGGTGAGATTGAATTCTGTGATTTTTTTATTCAGATGAAATGGTCCGTCCCTGTAATGCATAAAGGATGCTTGCATGGCTCAGCCACTTATTATGCTCCCTGGCAAGATATCATTTGTTACCTGTCAGTGATTTCTTCATACGCTCTCCCTGAGAGTTTACTTTCCACAGGGAAGGCCTGGAGAATGTATCGTCACTAAATCACACTTTGCTGGTCCTGAACAGAATTGCTTTAACCCTTCACCACTTCATCTCCTGTGTGCCTCCGATTATTTGCCCAGGTTCAGAATTCCATACTGTCACACACGTTTGTTTATTTATCTATCTATACATCCGAAATGACAAATTTAGCCGGACCATCTGGAAGTGACTTTTTCTATTGATGGTAGTTTTATAAAAATGCTTACATCATGTTCCTAAATGTGAGATATAAAACACGTTATTTTGCTGGAAATGCATTACTGTGTAAAAAAAACGAGAATTACACAAGCTCGATAATTACACATTCCACAAGGAAGACAAAGACTTCCAGTTTAAAACAATGAAATGAAGTGTATTAATAATTTTAACCTTGTTTTTTTTAATGAATAACAATAACTGTTATTGTTATTCATCCGGAAATGGCGGCGCTGGTAAACGGCAGCGGCTCGCCTGCAGTCTGTTTTTCTTTACTTTTTTATGTTGTTTTTTTTCGTTTTGTCTAGTTAGTTTTTGTTTTTGTTGTATTTATGTATGGGGGGGGGGGGGGGGGGGGGGGGGGGGGTGGGAGGTTGAAACGGGGCTTGCTGTCTCTCTCTTCGGGGGAATACGACTTTTTTGTCGTATCCCCCTTCTCTGCCTCCGTCTGCGCTGAGACCTAATGGCGGAGCTGGCGGCCTCGAGACTCCGGAGGCAGGGCCAGTCAGGAATGAGGCTCGCTCCCATGATGGCGGCCCGGCTCGGGGCTGGAACTGCGCTCCCGTGAGGGGCTGTGACGCTCCCGTGAGGGCGGCCCAGCTCGAGCTGAGACTCCCGTGAGGGGCTGTGGCGCTCCCGTCGGAGTGGCCCAGCTCAAGGGAGGTACGGCGCTCCCGTCGGAGTGGCCCAGCCCAGCTCGATGGAGGAATGGCACTCACGTGAGTGGCCCGGTCGGGGATGGAACGTGCTCGGGGCTGGAAGGGAGGTACGGCGCTCCCGTCGGTGGCTCAAGGGGGAACGGTGCTGCTCCCATCGTTCTGGCGGCAGTGACTCACGTGAGGTCGATCCGGCTCGGGGTTCAGCCGTGCTCCGGTGGCTGGGACGGCGTTCTGGCGGCGGTGACCTGAGCCCGGGGTTCAGCCGCGGGCCGGCGGCTGCGTCCGTTGGACTGGAAGGCGGCAGCTTCGACCACCCCGGGCCGCGTTGTTTGAGCCGGCCCGTTTGCGGGGTTCGGTGAGCCGCGGGACTGTTTGTACCATCGCCCGGTGGGGTATCGCCTCAGCACAGAGGGAGAAGAGGAGGGAAGAGACTGCAGCCCTAAGATTTTTGCATCCACCACAGTGAGGTGCTTGGAGGACTCACTGTGGTGGTGTTAATTTGTGTTTAATGTTGTTTATTATTGTATGATTGTATGTATGACTGCAGGCACAAAATTTTGTTCAGACCGTAAGGTCTGAGTGACAATAAAGGTATTCAATTCAATTCAATTCAATTCTGTAAGCCAATCTACTACTAAACAAACAAACAGCAATACAGCTCTGTCCATAGAGCTGCTAGAACATGTTTTTAATAATAGGTATGTGCCTGTGAGTTCCTGCGTTTTGAAGGTTTCAGTATTTAAAACAGATGCTTCTCTGATTTGCTGTAAACTTTATTCTGTGGAATTAAGCCAAACATTTGGATTATGAAACCGTAACCAGAAAGTGATTGTGGCTTTGCACTTTTGAATGGAGTGGGCACTTTGAATATTTGGTGAAACAATCAGCCATGTATTTACAGCCCCTCACGGATTTCCACTACATCGAAATGGCAAAACGTCGCCTATTCCTTCTCTCCAGAGATGCTGCCTGTCCTGTTGCATTACTCCAGCATTTTGTGTCCATCTCCAGTACATCACATCCATAAATTGAATTTCAACCATACGGGTGGCACTGTGGCACAGCGGGAGAGTTGCTGCCTTACAGTGCTTACAGGGCCAGAGACTAGGGTTCGATCCCGACTACAGGTGCTGTCTATATGGAGTTTGTACGTTTTCCTCATAACCGCATGGGTTTTGTCCGATATCTTCGGTTTCTTCCCACACTCCAAAGACGTAGAGGGTTGTAGGTTAATTGGCTTGGTATAAGTGTAAATTGTCCCTGGTGTGTGTAGGATAGTGTTAGTGTGCGGGGATCGCTGGTCGGCTTGGACCCGGTGGGCTGAAGGGCCTATTTCCGCACTGTATCTCTAAGCTAAACTAAACTAAACATTATTCGCACAGGTTAATCAAAAGTAATTTGAATTAATGCATTTCGTTGTCTCTGTACTGTACACTGACAATGACAATTAAAATTGAATCTGAATCTGAATCTGAATCTGAGAGGAAAACACTGAAAGGAATGTTGTCCATTACATACAAGTTTAAGTATCTGTGACCCAGTCATATCCCTGAAACAAATTTCTAGCTTCTTGGTATGTTTGTCAACATTAATCTTCACTTTTTCCCCATTGGCCTCGATTAGTATTGCCATTCGTAATCTACCCTTGCCTCTCAAACACTCCGTCAGATAACCATCTTGAAAAGACTCCTCGGATCTTACTTCTGAAATGCTTTTGTTTAACACCCTTGACTATTGCTCAGATTTCACATCGTAAAGGATTTTTCTTGGATATTTTACAAGAGGAACATTTACTTGGACATCGATTTTGCTGAGACCCCTAAAAATGCCTCATTAAAGCACATAACATTACCACCATTTGTTACATGTGTTTTGCAGCACCCATTAAAAAAGTAAGGACATTTGGAGTTTATAATCCTATAACTTGTTAACTCCCAGAAGTGGAAATTCAAGATTTTATTTTGTCTCTTATTATATTTTACCATGAACCTGGACCTCATGAAGTTGTGAAATTTCTAAATATCGGTATTCTACTATTTGATGTTAACCCCTGGCTTGATCTCTGGCATGCGGATCAAGAACAAAGTCAAGGACAGTAGCATTGGCTAAATATCCCTCAGTTCTATCAAAAAGCCATTGATTAAACTGTAGATTGACACAAAAAGCTGGAGTAACTCAGCGGGACAGGCAGCATGGGTTAATACACTGATGGTTTTAAGATTTCTTCCATTAAAAAAAACACAATTTGAAAACATTATGGGAGCCATAGCTCTGTAGGCCTGCTGATGATTTGCATGCATGAAGTGTGGAGATGGAGATGGTTCATTCTAACACTGACATCAGATTAAAAACAGCGAGACAAAATTAAGGTCTGTTTTGTAGAAAAAACAAATAAAAATGGCCAGCTATTTGAAAATGCACTAACATCACAGGTTAGATTAAATTGGAGTAGAGTAGATTAGATTAGATTAGATTAGAGTATACAATAGAGTTTACAGTAGAGTATAGAGTAGATTAGTAGATTCGGGCGCACGGTGGCACAGCGGTAGAGTTGCTGCTTAACAGCGCTTGCAGCGTCGGAGACTTGGGTTCATATGATCCAGACTTTTACAATCTTCTTCTTGTGAATGAAGCATAAACCAAAGGAATAATTAGATGTCAAGCCGGGAGTTAGAGCAGCCAGGTTGTTGTCTCTGCGTCAATGTCTGCCAGGCTCTGAGCTCCATTTGGTGGGTGGTAGAGTGGACACCCAGAGATGACATGGTTGGCTGTCTGTTGATCTGCTCCGCATTCACAGGCTGGGCTCTGGCGGAGCCCCCATCTCCACATGCTGGCATTGAAACGCCCAACTCCAGTACAAAGTCTGTTGAGCTTCACCCATGCTCCTCTGGGGAGGTCAGACCCTGGCCAGGTTTTATCTGGTAAAGAGATGTAGCTGTGTAATGGAGATGAGGTTACCTTCTACTCCTGTGACCACTTGGTGGCTATCCAGTTTGCTTTTGACTTTTACAATGAGCTTCATTGTCAATAGTCAATAGTCAATAGTAAGATTTATTCGTCACATACACAATGATGTGCAGTGAAATGAATTTGCCAGCAGCGGTACAATAAAAATGAACACACAATACACAATAAAAAATTTAACACAAACATCCACCACATCATTCATCACTGCGGTGGAAGGCACAAAGTTTAGTCAGCCTCCTCCATTTCTCCCCGTGGTCGGGACCACAAACCTCCGCAGTTGCGCTACAGGCGGCCAGATGTACAGGCAAGGTAAGTCCCGAATTGGTGCTTCCCTACCGGAGACCGTGGCTTGAAGATGATGTAGGCCGCAGGCCAACGGTCAGAGCTCTTCTATAGGGATTCCCGGCGAGGGATACCGCTCTGGACGTAAGTAAGTAAGTAAGTCCCCGCCGTGCCCGCAGCTAGAAGCACCGCAGTCCGCGGCTTCAAGGTGATGTTGGCTGCGGGCCGGTGGTCGGAGCTCTTCCCATCCGGGGTACCCAACGAGGGATCCCAGGCTCTGGATGCCACACCAGCTGGAATCTCAGCAGACCACGGCTTCATGCTGCCATGAGCCAGCGATCGGAGCATTCCCTTCTGGAGATCCCCGGCGACGGCTCGCCTGCTCAGCGATAAAAAAGTTTACGCTGCGGCCGCTGCTGAAGCTCCAAGCCCATCTCGGGGAAAGGCCGCGCCAATCCTTGATGTTAGGCCGCGAGGGTGGCGACATGTAAAAAGTTGCCTCTCCGTGGAGGAGGCAACCAAAAGCGGTTCCCCCCTTATCCACCCCACACCACCCCCCACAACAGACATACAGAGAGATATGTCAAGTCTTATCACCTTCCAAGCAGCCTAGATATATAATCCAACCCAAAACAGTGACTGTCCATGTACCTCCATACATGCTGCTTCATCCATCAAATTCCTTCAGCAGATTGGTTATTTTTTCTTATAACCTCCCATTTATTTAATGAACATTACCGTAAATGAGATACACTTGAGCAGACTAGATTGATTGCTTTGTGTTGGAGCTATGGGTTTGTGTCGGACACCTACTCTTTCTCCTTGTATATCTCTCGTTTCCCTTTCCTATGACTTTCAGTCTGATGAAGAGTTTTGACCTGAAACGTCACCTGATTCCTTCTCTCCAGAAATGGTGCCAGTCCCGCTGAGTTAGCCCAGCATTTTGTGCCAATCTCAGGTAAAATATTAACTGTCATTGATGGGATGATTCTGGCCTTTAAATACAACCAACACTTTTTTAGCCCCAGTGACACTGATGAGGATGATAGCACCCTTCTAAACCAGACTTGCTGCTATCAACCAAATAACACATTTGTCTTGGCGAAGTAAACCACTTCTAATATATGTAATATGGTCCCAGCATTTTATTTTTCACTTCTGAGAAAACTCGGTAGATTGTGTGGTCCGAGACCCTTCTTCAGACTGAGAGTCAGGGGAGAGGGAGAGTCAGGGGAGAGGGGGGTAAGGAAGGGTAATGTGTGAAAACGAGACATCAAAAGAGATGTGGATGAAGGAAAATGTAGGATAGATCATTGTTAGCTCGGAGAAGTTGACAACGAAGCACACAAAAATAAAATGTAATGGGGAACAGCTAGACTGTATTCGGGGACAATCAGAAGTTTCGAACTGAAACATCACCCATTCCTTTCCTCCTGAGATGCTGCCTATCCCGCTGAGTTACTCCAACATTTTGTGTCTATCTTCAGTGTAAACCAGCATCTGCAGTTCCTTCCTACACAGGTTGTGTGGTCCAATGTCCTCAGGCAAACGAGATCTCTCTGCACTCTCTGCACTCTCTGACAATGTACACCATCTGCTGATGATGGCTTGTACGCTGTGCTTCAAAGTATTTTGAAATACTGGGCCTGTACTCGCGTGAGTTTAGAACAATGAGGGGGGACCTCATTGAAACAAATAGTGAAAGGCTTGGACAGAGTGGATATTCTTGTCTCATCACCCACAATTCTTGCTTCAGTTACGGGGTATTTTAATTGCCACTGGTTCTTTTCTCCTTTTTTTCCTGCCGCTTAATACGTCCTAGATTTACTGATCAATAACATCTCAATAAATGTAGCAACTGCCTAAAAAATATTTGTCCTTTAAAACATTGAAATGCTGCATTTTATTACAATCCATTGTTGCTCCACCACTGGTATTTATTATAATTTTATTTCTGCTAGGTCCCATAAACTGTTTTTCTTCATATAATGAGGAGATTGAAATCCAAATCCCAATAGATTGATTTCAATTGGCCAGCTTGAGCTAATTTGCTTTACAGTCACATTGGGAGCAGTTTCATGATGATCTGTACTGTTTTTATGACTTCCTCATGTCAGAATAAATTGCAGTCCAGGAATTATTGTATGTGCGATTAATGTATGATTGTTTAACAGCTTTTCAAGAAATGATTCTACCCAGTGTAGTAATACGCTGGATATTCCCTTGAAAACATTCATTAAAATGTGTAAGAGGCAATAGCAGGGAAATAATTAAATTATTGGACTTGAGCTTTTTTTATTTTACTGTATTTCCATTTTTCTCATCTTACCAGATCTGAAATGTGACATTTATTTACATTGGATAAACATGAAAAGTCGATTGATTCTGCTGCCAATTCTCCTGAGGCACAAAAATAAATTATATCTGTCTTTATCTTTCCCTGAAGCACCATGACCATGCTCTCTTTGTTAACACCACATTTATGTGAGAAGAACAATAGTTTCTATATGTGACCATAAGTCTGGAGAGTATAACTATGGGAGGTAACATCAGAAATGTGGCAGAACACACATTTCCTCGTTTCCATTACACTGTCAACATAGTGTTCTAGAATCAGTGTGATGAATGCATGTGTGTATGAAGGAACTGCAGATGCTGGTTTAAACTGAAGATAGACACAAAATGCTGGAGTAACTCTGCGGGCAGGCCGCATCTCTGGAGAGAAGGAATGGGTGATGTTTCGGGTCGAGACCCTTCTTCAGGCTAAATGCATGCATTCGATGAGATGCTTCTGTGTAAATCTTGTTACAGGACTAATTGCAATTCATCAATAGTATTTTACTGACTTGCATTTTAATGATCCACAAAGTTGGAAGCCAACTTAAATAACATAAAACTGCAGATGTTGAAAATCTGAAAAATAAGGACAAGGATATTTTGCAGGTCAGGAAGCATTAGTGAAGTGGGAAACTAATTTTGCATTTAAGGTCAATATCCCTTTACTAGCTCTCCAAATGATTAACCTAGTAAGTAATCCAGCCTTTTCTATTTAATGCCCATTTATTGACAGATGAACTATGTTACATGCCTGAGTTAAAATCTATACGATTTGGATTCACAGCTCTATAAAAAACATATTTGGTTTAAATTATATACAGGCAACATGGTTGCTGGTGTCAGAATCAACATTAAGCCCTCATTACTAACATCTCTGAGGACACTGTGTTCACTGATCTTCTTGGCCCACTGTAGTCCATGAGGAAAACATATTTCACAGTATTGTCATGTGGGAGATTCCAGGAGCTTGGCCAATTAACAGTGAAGAGATGTTCATGTCAGAATTCTGTGTGACTTGGAGAAGATTGAAGATTGTCGTATTTACAAGACACATTCACCAAATGTAAGACAGAAGGTAGGCATGAGAAGTTGAATACATATAATAGAGTGCTGTCTAAAACACAATAACTTGTAAATGAAGCAAGAAAAAAGGTTGTAGTGGGGAAGTTACAATTATTGAATAAAAAAGACCTGACGATAAGGTCTATCTCTGGGTGGAAAAGAACTGCAGATGCTGGTTTACACTGAAGATAGACACAAAATGCTGCCGTAACTCTGGGTCGGGCAACATCTCTGGAGAAATGGAAAAGGTGACGTTTCACATCGAGACCCTTCTTCAGACTGAAGATTCAGATTCAAACTTTATCGTCATTGTGCAGTGTACAGTACAGAGACAACGAAATACAGTTAACATCTCCCTAGAAGAGCGACATAGAATAGCGACAATGAAGAAGGGTCTCAACACAAAACGTCACCTATTCCTTCTCTCCAGAGAAGTTGCCTGGCCCGCTGAGTTACTCCAGCTTTTTGTGTCTATATTTTGCCTATCTCTATGGTCTGTTCTGACTGGAGTAGATGCACACGCTAAACAAACACTTGATTTCTGGGTACATATTCTAATACAACATTTGGGTTTGTGTCATCTGGGGTGTAAGTTATATTGTAATAATCAGCTTTAGATCAGGTCAGGTGCATAATCTGATGACACAAAAAAGCCGGAGTAACTCAATGGGTCAGACAGCATCTCTGGAGAAAATCAATAAGTGACATTTTGGGTCGAGGCCCTTCATCATGATGCATGCAGGTAGCATACTTATCTTGATGAATAAAGTGCGAGCAGGTGAATATCAGTGAATATTCTGATGAAATAAGGCACAAAGTACTGGAGAACTAAACAGGTTGTGCAGCATCTCTGGAGAACATGGTTAGGTGATGTTTTGTGTCAGGACCTTTCTTCAGACTGATTGTATGGGGGTGGGGGGGAGGGGGGGTGAATCTGGAAGAGGGGGACAAGTAATACGGCTGAGGGAGGGCTTTGATTAGCAAATAGTTGGACAAAGGCTAGAGATGAAAAGACAGAAGGTGTTAGGCAAAAGGTAGACAAAAGTGCTGGAGAATCTCAACTCAGATTATCAAGAATTGAGAATGGAGCTGTCAACTATTTTTATGCAGAGCTTATATAAAAAATGAAGAGTATTAATAGAGTTCTAAGAATTCATACGTTTCAGTCTGTTACCGTAAACTCATACAAATTTCCCCTCTAATTGCATCATGCCATTTATACATGACTGTGGGATCTGCAGTTTCGTTTTTAGCTTCTTTAAGAGATTAACATCCATAAGTTCAATGTTACAAGACACCATGAACTGGAAGCAGCCCGGACCATCACATTGAGATTGTGCTTGAAACTGCAATGCTTTATTAGGTCCGACTGTGCTTGGAAGGAATAAATTCTTTATTAGGTCCTTTTGGGTTTGGTGACTTCCGCTTCATGGACAGGTCGCGCTGATTGCGTAATTTCTGATGACTGCAGGGGTCTCACTGATTACGTAATTTACGATAAGTGCAGAGGTCACGCTGATTGCGGAAGTGCCGCTGACTGCGGAAGTGCCGCTGACTGCGGAGGCCCCAAAGTGGAGAGGCTGTGCTCAGCTGTTTGAGTATTGAAGAATGTTTACTGCCATATATATGGTGTGTGAGTCAGCGAGTGTGCGTGTGGGTGTGTGAGTGATTGAGTGGTCTCAGTGACTGAGCTGCCAGCCCAAGAATCCATTCGGCCCAAAATGTCCTTATAGCCATCTGGAAACCAGTCCCTTCAGCCCACAAAACCATGCTAGCGCTCCAGAAACCCCCATCCCCCACTAGCCAGCAATATTGGAATTGGTGGCCAGCAATATTGGAATTGGTGGACCAGCTCTCCCATATGAAGCTGGGAGACCAACAGATCCCACTTAGTCTAGTATGACAATAAAACCCTCTTGACTCTTGAGATAATGGGATAAAGAAGGCTTTTGAGATACTGGCCTTCATTAGTGCTGAGAACATGGAGGTTATGTTTCAATTTTTCTAAAACATTAGTCAGACCTCATATGGGGTACTGATTGCCATTTTAGTCACCACACTATAGGAAATATATAACAGCACTGGCGCAGCGGTAGAGTTGCTGCCTTACGGCGAATGCAGCGCCGGAGACCAGGGTTCGATCCTGACTACGGGTGCTGTCTGTACAGAGTTTGTACGTTCTCCCCGTGACCTGCATGGGTTTTCTCTTCGGTTTCTTCCCACACTCCAAAGACATACAGGTTGGTAGGTTAATTGGCTTAGTAAATGTAAAAATTGTCCCCAGTGGGTATAGGATAGTGTTAATGTGCGGGGATCACTGGTCAGCGCTGACCCAGTGGGCCGAATGGCGTGTTTTCACTCTGTATCTCTAAACCTAACTAAACTAAACTAGAAAGGGTGGAGAGATGTAAAACATTACTGTAACTTTCTGTTGATATTGCAGAAAGAATTGCAGGCTTTATTCTTCAAGGGCCTGTCCCACAGTACGATCTAATTCAAGAGCTCGCACGAGTTTACAAAAGAATTAAACCCGTGGTAAGCTCGTAGAATGTACGTTGCGGGTACGTCAGAGCTCGGGACGTCTTTTAGCGGCCCGTAACGCTAATGGCGGGTTCTCGGGAAACGCTGAAAGCTCGGGAAGACTCGTGAAGATTTTTCAAGCAGTAATGGGCCCAGTGGACATGTTGAAAAATGTCCACGAGAGCCCCGAGTACCTACGAGCGGCTATTACCGTAATTCACCGAGTTTGAATCAGGCGAAACTCGGGAGAACTCTTGAATTAGCTCATACAGTGGGACAGCCCCATAACTCAGACTCTATTATGAAGCATATTCACTTATTGATTACTCACACAAATCATTTCCAAAGATGATATATATTTTTTTTAATATCTTCATTAGGCTTGCTTCTTAGAAATCCATTGTACTTTGAAACATCACTGACAATAAAAGATCTGTTACCATTCTCAGCTCTTCTGAAATGAACCCACAACAAATAATGGTGAATCGAAAAAGTTACAGATGAAAGGAATCGGAATCAAGATTAATGGTCAAAAGACACTGAGCTATCCAGTTATCCTTATCTGAAAAGATAACATATCACCTTCCTGGCCACAACATATGTTTGAACTGGATAAATTCAATGCAATGATTAAGTTCCAAGACCTGTCATTCTCTTGGTAGTCCTGTGCCCAATCACTGTGGCTTTGCATCGTAGATAGAAACAAAATGCTGGAGTAACTCAGCGGGACAGGCAGCATCTCTGGAGGGAAGGAATGGGTGACGTTTCAGGTCAAGACCTTTCTTCAGACTTTGCATCGTACACTTGTAAGGAAGTTCTCTTTCCTAAGAATTTATTCCGGATTTGGTCCCTGTTCCCTAGTGTAGGTCATCCAGGCAGCTAGAGGTAGCAGGAGTAGATGCTGAGGGATGCACTGACATTGGTGTTGTCCAAGCAAAGGCTCTGTGCAGGAGAAGCACAGTCTCGATTTCTTCAGCTGCACAACACTGAGAGCTAAGTCGTGAGGGGACACTCTCTAAACTAGGGAAGGGATATCATCCTGGGTGACCCCAGAAGTGGCAAAAGAGTTTTCAGTAGAGACAGATGCTCTGAATTTCTCCGCTTCCAATGCATCTGTTCCAAAGATGATAGCATGAGATCCAGAGGTAGCTGAATTAGATTGCATAGGATCCAAGGAGAGACAGCTGAAAGAATAGAAACGAGGCTTCATGGAAGGAAGCAGAGATGATTGTGTAAGACTGAAGGCCTGTGATTAGTGGTGTGCCTCAGGGTTCAGTGCTGGGCCCATTACTGCTTGTAATATATGGCAATGATTTGGATGAGAATGTACGTGGCAGATTAGCAAGTTTGCAGATGGTACAAAAGTGGGTCGTATTACAGATATTAAAGATGGTTGTGAAAGATTGCAGCAGGATCTTGATCGGTTGGCCAGGTGGGCTGAAGAATGGTTGATGGAATTTAATACAGAGAAATGTGAGGTGTTGCATTTTGGAAAGTCTAACATGGGTAGGACCTACACAGTGAATGGTAGGGCTCTGGGGAGCGTTGTTGAGCAGAGGGATCTTGGAGTGGAGCATGGTTCCTTGAAGGCTGGTCAAAATGGCTTTGGGTACATTGGCCTCCATCAATCATTTCATAGAGTATAGAAGTTGGGAGGTCATGTTGCAGTTATATAAAACAGTTATATGAAACGTTGGCGAGGCCGGATTTAGAGTATTGTGTTCTGTTCTGGGCATCGTGGAAAAGGAAAAATGTTGTTAATTGGAAAAGATACAGAGAAGATTTTCAAGGATGAGCAGGGAGGTTCTATGCAGTTGTAGCAGGGATGATTGTGTAAGACCACACCTGTGATTAGTGGTGTATCAGGGTACAGTTTTGGTCTCCAAATGCTTGAATAAGGACATTATTGCCATGAGAGGGAGTGGCAAGATTAGCACGTTTGCAGATGGTACATTCCTGGGTCGTCAGGACTGTCTTATGAAGATGGACTGATAGATTGCAGCAGGTTTATACTCTCTAGAATTTAGGAGATGAAGAATGGTTGATCTTATAGAAACTTACAAAATTCTTGAGGGGTTGGCATTTAGATGGAAAGATTCTTCCCATGTTAGGACCTACAAGTGAATGGACAAGGGCTCTGGGGAGCGTTAAGGATAAGGAGGAAATCCTTTAAAACCGAGATGAGAGTGCAGGTCACACAGAGAGTGGTGAATCTCTGGAACTCTCTGCCACAGAGGGTCAAAAAGGCTTTGGTTACATTGGCTTCATCATTAAGAGGGAGTTAGATATGGCCATTGTGGCTAAGGTCATGTTGGGGTATGGAGAGAAGGCAGGTATATGAAACTTGGCGGGCCCGATCAGCCAGTATCATATGAAAATGGCGGGCATCGTGTAAAAGGAAAAATGTTGTTAAGTTTGCAAGGATACAGAGAAGATTTACAAGGATGTTGTCAGGACTGAAGTGTCTGAGCTATAGGCAGAGAATGAGTAGGCTGGGTCTCAGGAGGATGAGAGATGATCTTAGAGAGGTGTATAAAATCATGTGAGGAATATATTGTGTAGCTGCACAGAGTCTCTTACCCAGAGTAGATGAATCAAGAACCAGAAGGCATAGGTTTAAGGTGAAGTGGGAAAGATCTAATAGGAATATGAGGGGTAACATTTTCACAGAAAGGGTGGTGGGTGTATGGAATGAGCTGCTGGAGGAGGTAATTGAGGCAGGGACAATCGCAATGTTTGAGAAGCAATTAGGCAGGTACATGGATAGGTTTAGAGGGATATGAGCCAAACACAGGCAAGTGGGATGAGTGTAGACGGGACATGTTGGTTGGTGCGATGTTGGTTGGGCCAAACGGCCTGTTTCCACACTGTATGACTCTATGACTCTAAGACTCTATGAAGCTTTCCATTCTATAACATCCGAGATGTCTTCTTTCTTCAGTCAATGTGGTTATTTCCTGTACTGCCATTGATGGAACCCTCACCCATGTCTCCTCTGAGTCCCATAGTTCTGCTCTCATCCCCCTCCTCCCAGATGCAACAAGGATAGTTCCCCTGGTCCTCACCTTTTACCTCACCAGCCTCTATATCCAACATATCGTTCACCGACAGTTCTCTCACCTCCAACGGGATCCCATTGTGTCGCACCTTCCCATCTCCACTCCTTCCAGCTTTCCACAGAGACCACTCTCAATGCAACTCCTTCCTTCACTCATCCCTTCCCACCCAATCCATCCCCTCCACAAGTACTTTCCCCTGCAACCGCAGGAGATACTGTATAACACTTTCCCCGCTCCCTCCTCCCTCACCTCCGTCCAGCATTCCTTTCAGATGAGATAGAGGTTCATGTGCACCTTTTCTAACCTTATTCTCTTATTGTTCCCAATGTGGCCTCCTGTACATAGATGAGACCAACTGTAGACCCAGTAACCATATTTCCAAACACTTTTGTTCAGTCCATCAAGGAATGCTGGATCACCTGGTTGCTAAACATTTTAACTCCCTTCCCATTCCCATACTAATCTTTCTTCCCTAAACCTCATACATTGCCAGAGTGAGGTCACAGACAAACTGAAGGAACAGCAACTCATATTCCACCTGGGTAGCTTACAACCCGATGACATGAACATTATTCTACAATTACAGGTAATCACAACCCATCCCCCCCCCCCCCTCCAACTTATCTCATCCCTTTCTTCTCCATCTCTCTCTTCTTTGACCCATCTGGACTCACACTTATTTCTCCACATCCCCTCAACTTCCACCTACATCCTTCCTCTAACTTCACAATTTGCAACTCTTCAATCCCTTTGTTTCACATCTTCTGTCTTTTGTCCAGCCATCTAACCATCAAATATTGACTCACTTGTATCTACCTATTACTTAAGATAAGCGCAAAGTGCTGGAGCAGTTCAGCAGGTCAGGCAGCACCTCTGGATTCGGTCCCGCCTCAAAACGTCACCCCGACAAAAAAGCAGCTTTTTTCCACGGGCGGTAGCTCTACTCAACAGCCAAAAGTCTGTAGCCTCCTTGTGCTCTGGAATTTTAATTAATTCTTCATATGTTTAAATTATAATGTTTTATTTTTAACTGTCTGCTGCATATTGTGTTGTTACTTGCGAGCAAAGCACCAATGCAAATTCCTTCTCTGTATACATACTTGGCTAATAAATGTGTTCATTATTCATCCTTTTTCTCTAGAGACGCTGCCTGACAAAATGAATTACTCCAGCACTCCGTGTCTATTTTCTTAACTAGCTTCTGCAGCTCCTTGTTGCTGCAGGTGCTAACACGACTGAGTATGACACTGAATGTATAGACACTATAAATATATTGTGTTTTTTCAGTTTTTTTGCATTTTTTTCTTCACAAATAAAGCAGATTTTTGGAATTTATAAAACTGGAAATCACCATTCCTTTGCTGACACAATCGAATTTCTGATGTTCCCTGTGCATGAAAGAGGCTTATAGAATGGACTTGCAAGCAGATCCAATAAGCAGCTCATTGCTATAGTCTCAAATGCAAATCAGAATGAGCAGTAGACATTGGCCCTTGGCAGCAACACCCACTGCTGATGAGTGAATTAGAACAAAAATTCTGACAGCTGTACAAATGTACAATGGTTTCTGTTAATCGGACGAGAATTAAAAATATGTCATTTGAAGCGTGCTGCAAAAGAAGAAAGGGAGAGATTAGGATTTGTCTGGTATGTTTCCTGTACACAATAACCCTCCAAAAAAAGAGTTGGAAGCTGGATCAACAAGACTTTTAAGAGAAAGTTTGATAGATATTTTAAAAAGAAACATTTTACAAGGGTTTAAACGATTAATGGATTATGATTTCAGAGAGCTAGTCCATATCCTTTAGGTTAAACATCATTGTTTAGGCAGAAAATCTGATTTGATGAATTGAAAATAATAGCTATATGCTCAATCCTAGTAACCCATTTTTTCTGCATAACCAATAATGAATATGCTCCAAAGATAGGCATTAGCTTCTCTTCTCTGTTTTTGTTAAGATCTGGGATTTGTTTTTTGCACTCTTCCTTGCACTGGAGTGAGAATTTGTTTAGAATCATTCAGAATTCAAGTGGTTGACAAAAACAACAGACAGCAGATGCAACACCCGCCCCTATATCTCCTCCCTCGACTGTCCATGGATCCCAACAGTCCTTTCAGATCAGGCAAAGGCTCACTTGCACCTCCTCTAACTTCATTTACTGTATCCGCTGTTCAGTGTGTTGACTCTTACACATCGGCAAGACCAAATGTAGACTGGGCGATCGTTTCACTGAACACCTTTGCTCAGCCCCCCTGGACCTATCTGATCTCCCTTTTGCCAAACACTTTAACTCTTCTGACACTGATCTTTCTGTCCTGGGCCCCCATTGACAGAGTAAGGCTAAATGCAAATTGGAGGAACAGCATCTCATATTTTGCTTGGGTAGTTTACAACCCAGTGGTATGAATATTGATTTCTCTAACTTCAAGTAATCCCTTTCTCCCCATTAACTTCACATAATCCCTCTCTCCTCTCCCCCTCATCCAAGTCGCACTGGCTTCTCGTTCTCACCTAGCAAACAGATAACAATGGCCTGTTTCCTTTATCGTCATTACTTTTTGCATATCTTTCATTAATTTGTTCTATATCTCTCTACATTACGTCCATATCTCTCATTTCCCATCTCCTGACTTCCAGTCTGAAGAAGGGTCTCAACCCGAAACGTCACCCTTACACCCACCCATGGGACCTACACTTCTGTTAAGACAGCCCTGGGTGGGTGTATAGAATAAGCTGCCAGAGGAGGTAGTTGAGGCAGGGACTATCCCAACATTTAAGAAACAGTTAGACAGGTACATGGATAGGAATAGGTTTAGAGGGATATAGGCCAAATGCTGGTAGGTGGGACTAGTGTAGCTGGACATGTTGGCAGGTGTGGGAAAGTTGGACCGAAGGGCCTGTTTCCACACTGTATCACTCTATGACTCTATGACTCATGTGTCTGCTCCACTATACTATGACATCTATGATAGTGTGGTTATCCACTTATCGGCAAAAACAAGGGGGCAGATTATTATCTCAATGGGGTTAGGTTAGGTAAGGGGGAGGTACAGCGAGACCTGGGTGTCCTTGTACACCGGTCACTGAAATTTGGCGTGCAGGTACAGCAGGCAGTGAAGAAAGCTAATGGAATGTTGGCCTTCATATCAAGAGGATTTCAGTATAGGAGTAAAAAGGTTCTTCTGCAGTTGTATAGAACTCTGGTGAGACCACACCTGGAATATTGTGTACAGTTTTGGTCTCCTAATTTGAGCAAGGACATCCTTGTGATTGAGGCAGTGCAGTGTAGGTTCACGAGATTGATCCCTGGGATGGCGGGACTGTCATATGAGGAAAGATTGAAAAGACTAGGCTTCTATTCACTGGAGTTTCGAAGGATGAGGGGCATTCTTATAGAAATATATAAAATTATAAAAGGACAAGATAGATGCTGGAAAAATGCGCCCAATGTTGGGTGAGTCCAGAACCAGGGGCCACAGACTTAGAATAAAGGGGAGGTCATTTGAGCTTCCAGTGGAAGTGGTGGAGGCAGGTTCGTTGGTATCATTTAAAAATAAATTGGATAGGCATATGGATGAGAAGGGAATGGAGGGTTATGGTATGAGTGCAGGCAGGTGGGACTAAGGGAAAAACGTTGTTCGGCACGGACTTGTAGGGCCGAGATGGCCTGTTTCCGTGCTGTAATTGTTATATGGTTATATGGTTATACGGTTATATGGTTACTTAAGACTGAGGTGAGAAAAACCCTTTTCCACCCAGAGAGTTGTGAATTTATGGAATTCCCTGCCACAGAGGGCAGTGGAGGCCAAATCACTGGATGGATTTAAGAGAGAGTTAGATATAGCTCAAAGGGCTAGTGGAGTCTGCCATGATCACAATGAATGGTGGTGCTGGCTCGAAGGGCCGAATGGCCTCCTCCTGCACCTATTTTCTATGTTTCTATCTATGTTTCTATCATTGCTGATCTTTTACCTCAGCACCTCTTTCCACCACTTACTCTCGGTATCTTGGTACGATACAATACGATACGATACAATAGAACTTTATTTATCCCAGGAGGGATATTTATCTGCCAACAGTCATAAAACACAAGGGACATGAAACATGAAATTAAAGTGACGAGTGGAAAGGATTGGGGATCCCTAATGCCCTTAATATCCCTTAAGGTACCCTATATCTTAAGGTACCCGTAATATCTAAAAATATAACAAGTTATGTTCTGAATATGGTTGAGGACATACACTTGACCTATTACGTAATGTATTCCAAAGATTCACCACCATCTAGCATTAACGGGCTTAGAGGATGACTCCTGGCTGGAGAATCATCACTCCTCATCTTCTTCTTCAATCCCTGGAAGAATTTTATATGTTTTGGTCATATCACTTTCATCCCTGAACACAAAGGAGTATAGGGTTAGTCAGTTTCACCTTTGCGTGGTGGATTGAAATCTTCTTCTTCACCACAACTTGAGTTACAGGTTCAGTATTGTTGATGCTGGTTCCCCTTTGCCAGTTTGCATGCGGTACAAGTGGTAATCCAAAGGTTATAAACTGCATAGTATTGCCTTATTAATGTGCATGTTAGCTGAACCACTTTCTTCACATTGTCTGTATCACACAAGCCAGCTTGCCGCCCCCATCCCCCCCTTCTCCCATCAACTCCATCTATATTTCACACCTCCTCAGGAAAGCTGCCAACAAAATCAAGGACTATTTTCGCACCAGTCATACCTTTTAGTTCAGTTTAGTTTAGTTTACACATACAGCGCGGAAACAGGCCCTTCGGCCCACCGGGTCCGCGCTGACCAGCGATCCCCGCACACTAACACTATCCTACACCCCCATGGAACAATTTTTATATTTACCAAGCCAATTAATTTGCAAACCTGTATGTCTTTGAAGTGTTGGAGGAAACCTAAGACCTCGGAGAAAACCCACGCAGATCATGGGGAGAACGTACAAACTCCGTGCAGACAGCACCCATAGTCAGGATCGAACCTGGGTCTCCGGCGCTGCATTCGCTGTAAGGCAGCAACTCTACCGTTGCGCCACCGTGACCACCTTTCTTCTCTCCTCTCTCTTTGTGCCGAAGATACAAAGGCCTGCTGGCACGGACCAGCAGATTCAGGAGCAGATTCTTCCCTGGTGTTATCAGACTACTGAACGGTCCTCCCATGAGCTAGGGTGAAGTCTCAATCTTCCAACCTACCTCATTGCAGACCTTGGCTCTGGTACTTTTCTTTTTGCTCTTACAGTTACTGTGGCTTGATTACACTCATGGTTGCTATGACTTGACTGGATAGCACACACACAGAGTTTTTCAGTGGTATAAGTGACAATAATCACACAATACCAAAATAGCAATACCACTAAGTTGCTCACCCCGTGGACCAGTTAGGAGGGAGTTGGACAGAGGGCCGGTAAGCAGACCAGTGGCGGGACACAGTGCATGGCCTCAATGCCTAGAGAGGATCACTCTGGGCCCTGCAGCAGCCTGGGCCTCAGTGCCTAGAGATGGCCACTAGGGGGGCCTGCAGCAGCCTGGGCCTTGGCCCAGTGTCCCGGCGAGCCGCACTGTATCCCAACCGGTGGCTCACCTAGAGAGGGAAGGCCGCTGAGCCCGGCCCCTGCTCACCCTGTGGACCAGGAATCAGAGAGGGGGTGGAGGGGGCCAGCAAAGACAGCGGACGCTGAACCAAGTGCCCAGTGGGAGGAACCGGGGATCTTACCTTCCATGCCCTTGAGGTCATCTGCGGGAGCCCCCCACCCCCGGGGAACGAGGGCTGAAGAGGCGTGGAGAGGGACGACCGGAAGGGAGGTGTCGGCTGCAACGGGCCTTTGTGGACAGCGGCATCTGGGACTGTAAAATGGCACCAAAATGGCACCTCTTGCACATGGACTCAGTGGGCTGTTCTGTTCACACTGTACTGACCTGGGTGATTGTGCTGAGTTACGGGGATTGTCTTGCTGAGTTGTATGTAAAGAATGTGTTCCATTGTACCTGGTACACGTGACAATAAAGAAACCATTGAACCATTGACCAATACAACATTGCTTCCCACTTAGACCATGACAATTGCACACTTCCCTCTTTCCCCACTGCCGCCCATGACTAAAAGATCTTCTTCACCCCTCTTACTATGCAGGCAGCACAGAATTGTAGGATTTACACTTTCCCATTTCTTCTCCCAACCTCATTATCACATCATTCATCTTCACTCCCTACACATGAATGACCTCCTACATTGTGGAACTGTGGCCAGTTTGACCAACTCGTGCAGTCTCTGCTCTTAGGCATGCAGGATGTCAGAGTTGTAGTGCTAGCTGGACAAAGGCAAAAGCTAAGGTCCTCAATACTATCGTGTTTCATTTGCCATGTCTCCGGAATAGGGAAGGCAGAGAAGATATGGTACTAATGTGGGCAAATTGGGGTCATGTGAATGGGCAGAAAGGTCAGTGCGGATTTGGTGGGCCAAAGAGGCTGTGTCTGTGCCATGACTCCAACAGGTAGGATTTTCTCCTGCAATAAAGCCTTCATGTAATTGTCCTCCCTGATGTACTCCAGCTGTTTTCAGACAACTTAACCATCCTACCACAACTAGGGCACGATCCTAAACTACTATCTACCTCATCAGGGACCGTCAGACTATCCTTGATTGGCCTTTACTGGCACTAAACGTTATTCCCTTATCATGTATTTATACATTTATACATTTAGGGTGAAGGAAAACACCAAAAGCAAACCTCCACTGCCTTGTGGCTATTACCTTATTCAGGAAAGGTGAAGACTGGATCCAGCGGAGGTGACCACCATTTGGCGGTCCAATGGGTAGGAAGTGGGATCCAGCAAAGCGTCGTGGAGCAGAATTAGGGAACAATGTTCACGTAGAACACTGGTGGCCATCCACTGGATCCTGACCTATCGCCAGCCATCTTGACTATTTGCCACTGGACCCAGATAGGCTGGGATGGGACGAGAGAGTGAGGCTGATGATTTGCACACCTCTCCCTCACTTTAATCCATGTCAAGCGCAAGTCATGACTTCAGGACCCGTACTGCCCAACTGGTCGAAGCAAGATCACCATAGGAGCGCGTGCAGCTGTGAAGGAGCGCACCGCAGAAGCTCAGAGGAAATGCGCTGCGTGCAAGGCTTGATCCACTTCAACTTCTACTGCAGCGCCCACCCAACTGTGTCCCATAAGCGGGCGAGCCTTCCAGGCCCAGATCGGTCTCATCAGTCACCTCCGAACACACAAACAAAAACAAAAACACTGAAGTCATGATCTTCTTCAACTACAAAGGACGAACAACAATATCTATACATTGTAAATGGCTCGATTGTAATCGTGTATTGGCTTTCTGTTGACTGGTTAGCAGGCTTTTCACTGTACCTCGGTACACATGGCAATAAACCAAACTGAACTAAACTAACTTTTGGACAAATATTAAACCAAAGTTCCTCAGGCCACAGATGGCCGCTGAAGCTATGTTCACTATGAACAGTAAAGGGGCTGTCACACTTACATGCGATTGCATGCGTTTGGCGCGATCAAACGTGGTCGCTTGAGGCATACGGGCACCTTATGGCCGCACGGGGCCGGTCTCACGTAGAAGCGTGGAGTTGTGCGAGA
This sequence comes from Leucoraja erinaceus, assembly GCF_028641065.1. Taxonomy (NCBI): domain Eukaryota; kingdom Metazoa; phylum Chordata; class Chondrichthyes; order Rajiformes; family Rajidae; genus Leucoraja; species Leucoraja erinaceus. Next base: position 78,027,651 of record NC_073382.1, on the reverse strand, counting down.
CTGGTCTCGACATCAAGCAGGGTTCCGAAAATCTGACAGTGTCCGAAATCTTTGCGCGCCAATGGCCTGTCGGCATGCAGGTGCATTGCGTTCCTGGCATGACGTTGCATGATGATGTCACCGCCCGATGCTGTGTGATGCCCAAATTCAGTCGGCCCGCCTCCTGCCCAGCTGATTGGTAAGTATGACGCAAATTACGTCACGCGCGAACATAGCTCAAACTTATCGCGTACTTCCGCTTCCGTTTAGTCGCGCAAAAAGCATGCAATCGCATGTAAGTGGGACAGGCCCTTAACTACTTCCATTAACTCATATCTGCAGTATCTGAAACACATTCAATGTCTTGCCATGGAGCGAAGGAAGAGGTGACGTTTCGGGTCGAGACCCTTCTTCAGACTGATGTGTGCGTGGGGGGGGGGGGGGGGGGGCGGGGGGCGGGAAGAAGAAAGGAAGAGGCGGGGAGACAGTGGTCTGTGAGAGAGCTGGGAAGGGAAGGGGAAAGAGGGAGAAAGCAAGGACTGCCTGAAATTGGAGAAGTCAATGTTCATACCGCTGGGGTGAGCTGTCAGAAAAGATAGTTAAGAGCGGTACTATAAAAACATTTAAAAGACATTTGGACAGGTTAGAAACATTTCGAGGGACATGGGTCAAATACAGGCAGGTGGGACAGGTGTAGATGGGGCATCTTGGTTGCATTGGGCAAGTTGGGTGGAAGTGTCTGAATGCCCTTATGACTCTATGACTCATTGGGCTCATACCCAATCATACCCAAAAAATCATTACTTCATCATAAATAACTTGTTTCACTGACAATCTTCACGATATTAATGTTGGAAAACTAGGAGATAATTGTGCTTTTAATTGTCACGAAGAGTCAGTAAGGATCGTACTCTAGTTGGTAATACTTATACCATTCGAAACCACTCGAAACACTAACATTGCGACATACTGCTTCATCATCTAAGGAACTCTGCCAAGTTATCAGCAAAGTTGTTAGGGCAGCACGGTGGCGCAGTGGTAGAGTTGCTGCCTTACAATGCCAGAGACCCGGGTTCGATCCTGACCTTGGGTGCTATCTGTATGAAGTTTGTACGTTCTCCCCGTGACCTGTGCGGGTTTTCTCCAAGATCTTTGGTTTCCTCCCGCACTCCAAAGACGTACAGGTTTGTAGGTTAATTGGCTTGGTATAAATGTAAATTGTCCCGAGTTTGTGTAGGACAGTGATAGTGTGTGGGGATCGCTGGTCAGTGCAGACTCAGTGGGCCGAAAGGCCAGTTTCCATGTTGTATCTTTAACCTAAACTAAATATCCTCCCTTCTGATCTTAAGAGCCGAGGTCAGCCAAAAATCATTGGGTCTCGGATGCTACATAAGAGTTTCAGCAATGCTATCAATCGTGATTTTAGCAATTGCTTGGGATGCCAAATGGTAGCATGAGAAGATAAGAAATCAATGTTACGAAACATGCTGTGACCATTAAGCATTTTAAGTATTACATTTTGTGTTTTCAGTTATTAATTAATTCTTTAGCATCATGATATTCCCCAGACATCTATTTTCTGCATGTCCCAATTTCAATTAATTTTTCTGAAAACATGGTGAGATAATTAATTGAGTGAGAGAAAATATTTTAACCTGTGAATGGAGATATAAATGAACCTTATTGTTGAATCTTGTGCCTTATGCATTGAGCGATGTCCAGCAGCTTTCATCTTTGGAAGTAGTACGACACACCAAGGCATGGACGTTATCTGATTATCTCATGTGCACCGTAAATTAATTTATGAAAATGATAGAAATAAGACATGGTGACAATTAGTAACAGCCCATTAGTCTCTTTTGGATCAAAGGTACACAAAAATGCTGGAGAAACTCAGCTGGTGCAGCAGCATCTACGGAGCGAAGGATATAGGCAACGTTTCGGGCTGAAACCTTTCTTCAGACTGATGGGGGATGGGGGGTGGGGGGGAGAGAGGAGAGGAAAAAGGAGGAGGAGGAGCCCGAGGGCTGGGGGCGGGGAGGAGACAGCCTGAGGGCTGAGGAAGGGGAGGAGACAGCAAGGGCTAACAAAATTGGGAAAATTCAATGTTCATGCCCCCAGGATGCAGACTCCCCAAGCGGAATATGAGGTGCTGCTCCTGCAAAGCCTTCGATTTGGTACTGCTGATTAATTAAATGACTCATTCTTGCAACTAAAATTACGGCTATGAAACTGCATGTTCCCAGACTATTATTAAAAAATATGTGAAATTTTTATATTAGTGATTATATTATTAAAGTTGCTATAATCTTTACCTCACTGCAGCTTAGATTTACAAAGGCAATTGACTTAAAGAGAAATGACAACTCTGTTGACCTTTTTCATGATCGAAGTAATTCTTCTCCAGAGCCCAGGATATGGAACAATGACTCTCTCATATTTTACAATAAGGAGTCACGTGTATCTTATAGTTTTAACATTCCCTTTGGTCTCTGATTTGAATTAAATTATGCCAACCAAGGTGTTAGTTGCCTCACAAGCTGCACGTGTGAGTGAATAGAGATGGAATGCAAGGTGAAGATTGATCCCAACCGTAGGAACCGACTATTGTAATGGGTCACACATGAATCATACACATTGGAGTAGGTTACTGGAAAACAACATGTACCCACGAATGATTAGATTTTCATTTCCATTCATTTCCAATAATCAGTGTGAACCATCTTTAAAAGCTGGCGATGAGGGGAGCTGGTAATGGGGAAGTTGGAATGAGAGGAAATGTTCGGGTCGACGCACAGAGTCCTTTGCCCATAGAAGGTGAATCAAGGACCATTGGACATATTTTAAGGTGAAGGGCAAAAGATTTAATGGGAATCTGAGGGGTAGCTTTTACACACAAAGGGTGGTAGGATATGCAACAAGCTGCCAGAGGAGGTAACACTGTATCCGCTGTTCCAGGTGTCAACTGTACATCGACGAGACCAAGCGCAGGCTTGGCGATCGTTTCGCTGAACGCCTCCGCTCGGTCTGCCTTAACCTATCTGATCTCACCGTTGCTCAGAACTTTAACTCCCCCTCCCATTCCCAATCTGACCATTCTGTCCTGGGCCTCCTCCACTGTCAGAGTGAGGCCCAGAGCAAAATGAAGGAACAGCACCTCATATTTTGCTTGGGTAGCTTACACCCCAGCAGTTTGAACAATGACTTCTCTAAATTTAAATAGCCCTTGCTTTTCCTCGCTCTCCATCCCCTCCCCCTTCCTAGTTCTCCCACCAGTCTTACGGTCTCCGACTACATTCTATCTCTGTCCAGCCCCCTCCCCTGACATCAGTCTGAAAAAGGGTCTCGACCCGAAACATCACCCATTCCTTCTCTCCAGAGATGCTGCCTGAGTTACCGTAATATTTTGTGTCTATCAGAGGAGGTAGTTGAGGCAGGGACTATCCCTACGTTGAAGAAACAGTTAGACAGGTACATGGATAGGACTGGTTTAGAGGGATATGGGACAAACACAGGCAGATGGGACTCGTGTGGCTGGGACATTTTGGCTAGTGTGGGCAAGTTGGGTTGAAGGGCCAGTTTCAACACTGTATCACTCTAAGTTGCAATAGTGAAGTGTGTGCTTTCCACTGAAAGGGGCAATAATTGGAGTTTTGAAATAAAAGTGATGAAGCTCAAATAAAGGAGATGATGGATTCCTGCAAATAGATGTGCTGGAAAGTTAAGCAGGAATTGAGTGGGAAAATTAATAGAAAAATATTCATTATTAAGAGTACCCATATTAAATATATGCGTTCTTCTGCAACTTATTGAGAGTCACAATGTTCATAATGGAATATAACATTAGGAAGCAAATAATATTACAATTTTGGTTACCTTATACATATTGAAATCTATCAGTATTTGACCATTTCATTTAAGTTAGTACCTGTGAGCTTCATACGGCATCTGTTCTCATATGTACAATGTGTTTAGTGTATTGTATAAGCACATGGTGCTTATTGTTTCTTATGTCTACAATGTGAAATTGAATGCAGATCTAGATAATAAGACCACGAGATACCTTTCCCTCAGCCTCACTAAAGGGGCTGTCCCACTGTGGCGACCTAAATGGCGAGTTTAGAAGAGTTTAGGAGAGTTTGAAAAAATATCATGTTGAAGACCTCTTTCGACTATGTAGAAGTCCTCCTTCGATCTCCTTTGACTATGTTGAAGGCTAGCTTCGATTAGCTTCGGGAAAATTGGACACTGAATAGTGGAGATTGAAGACGACCTCCTTCGACCTCCCTTCGACCTCCCTTCGACTATGTTGAAGGCTATCTATGATTTTACTTTGGAGTCACGTGAGTGATTCCGTGAAGAGCCCGCTCAGCACGCATGCGCGGCATTATTGCCAGCATTGCAACAGCGGCACATCGGGAGCCAGGCGCTCCCACTACGGGTGAAAGAAACGGACCGTCAGGTAAGCTCTGAGGTCGGGTTTTTCTTTCACAGGAGGAGCCTTCTGCTTTCAGGCAGAGAAGAAAGGCTCTAGAACAAACCTGTCCCCCAAGCCACGGAAGAGTGGGGGGGGGGGAGGCAGCAACAAGGCGGTAGGACCGCTTACCCGGCGCTCCGCTATCCCCCGACACCGCGCTGGAAGCAAGCCACGGAAGAGGCGTCCGACCGATGGCTTCGACTTGTCGAACGGGGACGTCTCTCCACCCGCACAGGGGGAAAGACAGCCGCCTGGAAAGACCTGTTCCCCGCTCGACTCCACGGAGGAGCATTCCATCTGGGGGGGGCAGCAACAAGGCGGTAGGACCGCTTACCGGGCGCTCCGCTATTCCCCGACACCGCGTCCGAGCCCAGCCCGCTAGCGCCAGAGCAGCGGGCTGGATGTAAAGCCATGGAAGAGGCGTCCGGCCGGTGGCTTCCGACTTGTCGGACGGGGACGTCTCTCCACCCGCCCGGGGGAGAGACAGCCGCCTGAGCCACTGGAGCAGCTCCTGGAGCAGGAGCTCCAGCGAGATGCGCTCTTGAGGGGCACTCTCGCAGGAGAGAGTTCAGGCACTCCCTCCACAGTGCCTTCTGCACTGTCCATTGCTTCCTCCTTACCCGAGGGTAGCTTTGGTGACCAGGACTGGGCTGGTCAAGAAGAGGGGACGATGGCTGAAGATCTCGGGAGTATGCAAGGGGTGCAGGAACAGGAAGAGCTGCTAGGTGTGGTGGCAACCCCACGTGCAGGAGGCCGTTCAAGGCCCTACAGGAGAGGTGGTCAACGAGGTATACAGCTCCAGAGAACTGTGAATCCCTTAAAGTGCCGGCTGTAAACAGCCAAAAATGGGTGCACGTTGGGACAAACATTCGGAACCAGAAGCTAAAACTGCAGCGTCCTCAGGTTCCTGACGTCAGCCATCACATCGTCTGCTCGTTCCGTGGACCAATACGGAGATGACCACAACTTTCGTAAACAAATCATAAGACCTGCCATAAAATCCAAAATATGCGGGGTTGTGCAAAACCCCAGCCACTGAGCCAGACGCACTGCTCTTTGGCAAAAACCTCACAAGCATATGAAGGATATGGAGAGTCCTTAACAAGCTTTCGGTCTCATGAGGGCAGGCCCCGGGACGAGCAAAACCAAAAACAATAAGCAGCAGCACCCCATCGCGTCCATCAGTCGACGTCTACCATATGGGACTGATGAAAGCTCGGGGTCCGCATTCTATCACCGAAAGTCTTCTTTAGACCAGGGCCCAGAGCAGACCCCATGGAAAATGTGCCACCCCCCAACGTCACCGCCACGTCAGACGACGTGCAACACTCGTTGGACCGGCAGGAAACAGAAGAATACCCATAACCATGGAGGTAGGTGGGTCTGGTTCCTACCAGTATATAGAGTAATACTAACACATGGGAGTCTATCACGAGTGATCAGTATAAACTCAATGGCATTAGTGGATACAATTCATACTAGAAAAATTGCCACCAGGTCAACATTCACCCCAGAGGGTATTTTTTCCCTCTCCGTTAAAGAAACGAGAGGGACAAGCTGAACTGGTGAGAATAATTACAAAGGCTATCATGGAAAAAACCTGAACCCTTGCAATATATTCACTAAACCCAAAAAAGATGGTGGATGTCGCATCATCATTGACTTAACTTCACTAAATATGTTTGTTGAGTATTTACATTTCAAAATGGAAACAGTTGTTACTGCCAAACAACTAAATTCCAAAGGATACTTCATGGCAAGCATTGATCTTAAAGGTGTTTACTATTTAGTACCATTCACAAGGATCATCGCAGATACCTGAAATTTACCCGGATGGGGCAGCTGTAGCAGTTTAAAGCGTTACCCAATGGGTTCACATCAGCCCAAGATTGTTCACCAAGATACTAAAATCAGCTCTGGCAATATTCAGAAGACAAAAACATATTGTCATGGCATATCTTGATGATATCTTAAATGGTAGGCAAGACCATGGAATTGACTATGTTAGCTGTTCAGCTACCAAACAGTTATTCGAAACCCTGGGGTTGTCTTACATCCAGATAAATCTAAGTTTAAGCCATCCTCTATCATGGACTGCTTGGGCTTCACAATTAATTCAGTCTACGTGACTGTAACATTGCTAAGAGACAAAATAGTTGAATTGGCACAATCGTACAACAATTTAATGGTCAACAAACTACCAACTACTCAACAAGTAACGGAGTAATTGGGAAAATGGTAGCAGCATTTTACGGCTAAATAATTCGGACCTTTGCACCAAAAACGACATACAGGTCATTATGATTGTGTCTTAAAGTTACCCACTGAAACAATATCAGAACTACAGTGGTGGACTAAAAACCTTTGGCATAATTTACAGCCCTATTATCATCACTAACCCTATGTTAGTTATCCAAACAGATGCCAGTGCTCAAGGCTGGGGAGCTACTAACTCTATATCTAGCACAGGTAATAGATGGACTAACCCGCAGTCATCATTACCACTTACACTGGGCATTAATTATCTAGAGATGGGTGACTTTCATGGTTTAAAGCATATGCACAAATATGCATCACTTGCATGTACAGTTACAAATAGATAATACCACGGTGGTGGCCTACATTAACCATATGGACGGCATAAAATCGGTATCATGCGACAAGTTGGTCAACACAATTTGGCAATGGTGTGTCCAAAGACATATTTGGCTATCAGCAACTTACCTGCAAGGTAAGCTAAATACAGTGGCAGACACCAGGCCACGTAAATTTAATGACAACATCGAATGGATGTTAAAACCCAAAAAAAAATGTGCAAAAGTTATCAAGCAATATGGCACGCCAGATATTGATTTATTTGCATCCAGGCTAAATCACCAGGTATCTATGTATGTCGCATTGGGAACCAGACCCTGAGGCAGCAGCGGTAGATGCGTTCGCGCTGGATTGGGGAAATTCTTCTTCTATGCATTTCCTCCCTTCTGCCTCATCAGCCGGGGACTGTGCACAATACAAATGGACTCTGCTTCAGGTATTTTGATAGTACCCGACTGGCTTACGCAGCCATGGTTCCCAATACTCCATGACATGGTTGTTGAAACTCCGATGGTATTCCCCAGTGACCCAGAGTTATTAACACCCAGTGTCGGGCACAAGCCATCCGTGCCATGAAAAAATCAAACTCCTGGATTGCAGATTCTGCACAAACCACTTCTGGGACTGGAATTATCAGAACAAACCATCAACACCATGTCAGCATCCCTCCGAACATCCACTAAAAAACAGCACTTGTCCAGCATCAAAATTGGGAGAAGTACTGCTTGGATACAGGGACCACCTACTCAACCGCTACAGTTACCAACGTACTGGAATTCCTGGCGAACCTTCACCACGATGAAGGACTCGGCTACAGAGCCATCAACAGCTAGAAGTGCCCTGCCTGTCTATTTAAAACCAGCTCCAGGACAACAGGCCATGGGGTCGCAACCGCTGGTGGTCAAACTAATGAAGGGTATTTACAACTCTAACTCCCTAGACCAAGGAACACCCATACATGGGATGTCAGTCTGGTCCTGACATACCTCAGGGGATGGCCACCAGCCAGATCCCTCGACCAGGAACAATCTATGCTCAAAACACTCATGTCGTTGGCACTTGTATCAGCACAGAGGGTCCAGTCACTACACCTATTGTGACTGGACACCATGCTCACAGCTCCAGACCAGATCTCTGTCGTTATCCAGGGAATGATCAAACAGAACAGACCAGCAACACCTAATCCAGTCGTGGAATTCCAGGCTTACCTGCCAGAAACACGGTTATGTTCCATGACTTTACTATCCTACATAGACACAACCAAAATATTCGAGGGAGATGAAAAGCCTTGTGGGTCAGTCATAAAAAACCTTATGATCGGGTGACGAGCCAAACCATTTCAAGATTGCTCAAGCAGGTGCTAAAAACTGCTGGGATAAAAACTAACATGTACAAATTTCATTCCACCAGGGCAGCATCCACGTCGACGGCTAAAAGAATGGACGTGCCTATAAACCACATCCTGGCTACAGCAGGATGGTGGGGGGAAAGACCATTCAGAAATTTTATAATAAGCCGTTGGCAAAACCTGTTTTATTTGCAGGAAATATTTTACAGACTGCAAATATTTAATTTAAGCCCAGGGGAGCAATTTAATTTCTTTGTTGTTATTGTTAAAAAAATACCATTGTGTTTTTCTACAAACAGATTCATTGGTTGATTACGATAACACACTTCCTCCCTCAAGGACTTCGGCAGTGCGTGAAGTAATAACTGTTACACGGTTTGAAATCACAGAGCTTTGAAGTCTTCACGGAATCACTCACGTGGCTCCGAAGTAAAATAGTAAGATTAAACGAGAACTTACCAGTTTGAAGTTTGATCTGTATTTTATGAGGGAGGTTACGATGAGGGATTACGTGCCCTCCGCTCCCACCCTCAATAATATGGGTCAAACTGATAAACTGACGTTTCCTTGTCTTTACTATGTTTACTTCAATAACTGTGTCTATCTGTGATTCCACACCGCTGCTTTGAAGTATGCCGTGCATACGTGCTGAGCGGGTTCTTCACGTAATCCCTCATCGTAACTCCTCATAAAATACAGATCAAACTTCAAATTGGTAAGTTCTCATTTAATCTTACAACTACCTTTGACTCCCTTCGATTACCTTCGACTACCCTTGATTACCTACGAATAACATGCCGATCTACTACGACCTACCTCGACTAAACCTATGAGTAAAAAAAGTATTGATTTTTTTCCATGGCGCCCTTTTTTTACTCACGGGCATTTTTCAACATGGTGAAAAATACTCCGCAACCTAGCTGTGGCCTCGAGTACATGGGGACCACCCTCGAGCATGAAGGAGAGTTACAAAGACCTCTTAGAACCTTGTGTCGACCATGCTGCAAGTATGAGTCGAGGGCAAACTCACCAGAACTTGTGGATTAGGTCGCAGCAGTGGGACAGCCCCTTAAAGCCCAATTTAAAATTATCATAAGTAATCTAAGCTTGGCTTATGGCAGCCATTAATCCAACATAGGAAATGGATTTAATTCACCATTAAGCACCTGTAAAATGGTGTTCTCTTTAAGAGATCCCCAAAAAATAGTGTGTAGAAAGGAACTGCAGATGCTGGTTTACACCGAAGATCGACAAAAAATGCTGAAGTAACTCAACGGGACAGGCAGCTTCTCAGGAGAGAAGGAATAGGTGACGTTTTGGATCCGAAGAAGGGTCTCGACCCGAAACGTCACCCATTCCTTCTCTCCAGAGACGCTGTCTGTCCTGCTGAGTTACGAGACATATAGTATAAGAAGCTGCATTTAAAAAAACATACATCTTTGACTTGATAGGAAGCATAACCTTGCATCTTTCACGACATCTGAACATCCCAAATTGTTTTACAGCTAATGACGTCCTAATGAAGTGTTGGCATATTTTGAACACCAGGGTCAAATTATTTGAATGAAGTTGATTAACAAAATACTGATACATATTGGGAATTATTCAATGGTCATCGGAAAATAGACGATAAGAATAAGTGGGTAATTTTTGCTTTTGGAGCCTATGATTAGCGAGGTGACGGGCGGATTGGTGACGGACCCCAGCTGTTTACAATTTACATCAACAATTTGGGTGAAGAGACAAAGTGAAATTTACTCAAGTTTGCGAATGGGAATATGGTTTGTGAGTCGGATGTAGAGAGGCTTCAGGAAGTATAGAATTGCAGTGCATGAGTGTGAACATGAATATGACACAGACGACAATAAGAAAACATGTCAGGTCAACTCCCTTGGTGGAAACATAAAGAAAATTTGATTTTCTTTTTAAATAGTGAATATTTGAAAGTAATGAATGTTCAGATGGTAACCAACTACACAACTCATTGAAAATTAGCAGGAGTAAATCAGCGGGACAGGCAGCATATCTGGAGAGAAGGAATGGGTGACGTTTCTGGCCGAGACCCTTCTTCAGACTCAGCTTCTCCAGAGATGCTCCCTGTCCCACTGATTTACTCCAACATTTTGTGTCTATCTTCAGTTTAAACCAGTTCCTTCCTATACATTGAAAATTAGCATGCAAGTGCAGAAAGCAAACAAGAAGGCTAATTGTTTTTTATTCCTAAACATTTTGAATACACAAGTAAACCATATCTTTCTGCATTTAAGAACTCAGCAGCATAGACCTATCCATGTTCTTCATAGATGCTGCCTGATTTGCTGAGTTAATCCAGTATGTTGTATCCTTCTATGTATTGACCAGCATCTGCAGTTATTTGTTAATACCTCTTTCTGCATTGATATAGATCTGTGATGAGACCACACCTAGACTACTATATGCATGACCAACGTACATTGTGCTGGATGAAATCAGCTGGTCAGGCAGCATCTGGGGAGGGAATGAACAGGCAATGTTTTGGATGCGACATTGGATATACCCATGCATATACTCAGACTATATGCAGGAGTAAGGTTCTCTCTATCTAACAAAGGTTCATCAAATTGTTCCCTGAGCTGAATATTTGTCCTATGAGGAGAGAATCTTATAAAACTATAATATTTTAAGAAATAGGAATAAGAGGAACCTATTTGGCCTTTTGACCCTGCCCTACCGTTCAATAAATGATTCAATTTTCCTTACGTCTGTTTGTTTGAAGTATGCACATAAGGTCTGAAGAAGAGTCTCGACCCGAAACGTCACCCACTCCTTTTCTCTAGAGATGCTGCCTCACCCGCTGGGTTTCTCCAGCATTTTTTGTCTATTTCTCATAACTATTTATACCATTTTAATCTAAAGTCTGTTCATCTCAAATTGAAATATATTCAAGGATTCAGGCTCCACATCTTTTAGGAGCAAGATATTCCACAGTCATAACTCTTTAGATGGCATAATGGTGTAGCAAATAGAGTTCTACCTAACAGGTCCAGAGTCCTGGATTCAATTCTGACCTAGGGTATCGTCTGTGTAGAGTTTGTAATTTTTTTCTGTGTGTCTCGAGTTGCTACTCCACTTTCTTCCCAAGTCAAGTCAAGTCAAGTCAAGTCAAGTCACATTTATTTATATAGCACATTTAAAAAATAACTCTCGTTGGCCAAAGTGCTTTACATTTGTTATAAGAATAGCACAACATAACAGACTACATACATATATACATGTAGCCCTCACTCAGAGGACATCAGGAAAGGCTTGGGAGTGTATATCTTTAGTCTTGACTTAAAAGAGTCGATGGAGGGGGCAGTTCTGATGGGAAGGGGGATGCTGTTCCACAGTTTAGGGGCTGCAACCGCAAAGGCACGGTCACCCCTGAGCTTATGCCTAAACCGTGGGATATTCAGCAACCCCAAGTCGGCCGATCTGAGGGGCCTGGAGGTGGAGTGGTGGGTGAGAAGACTTTTTATGTAGGTGGGGGCAAGCCCATTGAGGGCTTTGTAGACGTGGAGGAGGATCTTGAAGTTTATACGGAACCGCAGAGGGAGCCAGTGGAGAGAGGCCAGGATCGGGGTGATGTGGTCCCTTTTTCGGGTGCCCGTCAGGAGTCTCGCTGCGGGGTTTTGGACCAGTTGCAGGTGGGATAGGGAAGATTGGCTGATGCCAGTGTAAAGGGAGTTGCAGTAATCTAGGCGGGAGGAGATGAAAACTGGCAAACTGGAGGAATTGTTTTATTTTAGCTATCGTCCGAAGCTGAAAGAAGCTAGCTTTTACCACAGCATTGACTTGTTTGTCAAATTTCAGTGCTGAGTCAAATATCACGCCAAGGTTTTTGACGTGAGGTTTGAGTAGTGGGGTAAGGCTTCCAAGGCTGCCTGCTATCATTTTGATTGAGTCCGAGGGGCCGTGAAGGATGACCTCAGACTTACTCTCGTTTAGTTGGAGGAAGTTCTGGGCCATCCAACACTTTATATCCTCGAGGCAGTGGGTAAGGTTAAACAGACTTGATTGGTTTTTGGGCTTCAGGGGGAGATAAGAGTTGGGTATCGTCTGCATAGCAATGGAAGGAAATGCCGTGCCTTTCAATGACTTAGCCTGTGAGCATATACAGGGAGAAGAGAATGGGGCCAAGGATGCAATCTTGTGGAACCCCACAGCAGCGATTAGCTGGGGAGGAGAATGAGTTGCCTATGTTAGTCGAGAAACTCCTACCATTGAGGTAAGAGATGAACCAGCTCAGGGCAGTGCCACCAATACCAACCCCGTACCGGAGACGGTCAATTAGGATGGTGTGGTCGACAGTATCAAATGCTGCGCTGAGGTCGAGAAGGAGCAGAATTGCACAGTCGCCAGAGTCAACGGGGAGGAGTAGGTCATTGTGTACCTTCAACAAGGCAGACTCTGTGCTGTGGTGAGCCCTGAAACCTGATTGGAAAGTTTCCAAGATAGTGTTTTGGTGAAGGTAAGGTATAAGTTGACTTAAAATTACCTTTTCAAGGGCTTTTGAGAGGAAAGGCAGTTTAGAAATGGGTCTGTAGTTGCTTGGCAAGGTGGGGTCGAGGTTAGGTTTTTTCAGGAGTGGCTGGACCACCGCATGCTTGAAGCAGGTAGGTACAGTGACAGTGGCCAGAGAGCTGTTGAAGATGGCGAGGATGTTGGGACCGGCTGTTGTTAATGACATCCTTTAGGAGGGCAGAGGGGACAGTGTCGAGGGGGCAGGTAGTAGGTTTCATGGTGGTGATCAGTTTTACAAGGGAGGGTAGAGTAACGAGTTGGAAACTGTCTAATTTTGAAGAGCAGACCAATGAGTCAGCCAGGTCACGGGTTGGAGGGGAAATAATCGTTCTTATATTCTTTACCTTGCTGGTGAAAAATGTGGTAAATTCCTCGCACTTAGCAGGGAACCCAGTTAGGCTGGTGCTGGGGGCAGGACAGATGATGGAGGTGATGGTGCTAAAAAGGACCTTGGAATTTTGCACGTTTTTGGAGATAAGGGTGGGAAAATATTCAGTTCTTGCAGATTTTACTGCTTCCTGGTATTTGTCAAGATTATTTTTCAGGAGTTAAAAGGAAATTTGAAGCTTATCAGATTTGTACTTCCGTTCTGATTTTCTGCATTCTCTTCTTAGGGCTCTGGTAGTATCATTGAACCACGGCTCGCCTTTAGGCTTAGGCTTTTTCATTTTAAGAGGAGCAACAGAATCCAGGACAGAAGAGCAGGTATTATTGAATAAAGAAATTAGGTCGTCGGTACTGAGATGGGGGGTGGATGCCTCAATAGTGCAGATGTCGGGGGCGGCTATGAGAGTCTCAGAGGAGTTAACGTAGCTGTCGTGGAGTTAACGTAGCGGGGGTAGCAAGCAGGGAGATAGGATTTTGAGGGAGAGAAAGGCAGAGATACCGGTGGGGGCGCTGCACTGGCAGCAGCCCTGTCAGCAGCGTGTTAGTCTTTCCAACTTTTTTAATTTTTTTAATATGTCTTAAAGTCTGTTTTTAATGTTTCTTAGTGTGTTTTGTGTGGGGGGTGGTGTGGGGGGGGTGAGGGGGAAACCGTTTCGGCCGCCTCCTCCATGGCTCGGGACTCCGGCGGCGGGTGCAGCGTGGACTGTCAGCACGGAGCTGGGGCTCGCTGGAGGGGAGCGCTCCGTTCCGTTGGCCCGCAGCAGACGGCAGCCTGAAGCCGCGGTCTGCACAGCTCCAGCTGGCGCGGCGTCTACAGCCCGGGATCCCTCGTGGGGGACCCGGGGGGAAGAAGAAGCTTCCACCGCCGGCCCGTGGCCAACTTCTACCGCGGGTCCGGTATGGACTTACATCACCCCTGGAGGGGAGCTTCGACCGCCGGCCCTGCAGACTGCGGTGCTTATGGCTGCGACGTGGAGGGAACTTTAAATCTTCGGCCGCCGGCCTGCGGCCTACACCAACTAAAAGCCGCGGTCTCCGGTGGGGAGGAGCCGACTCTGGACTTACCTGGACTTGTACCTTGTCCTTTTACCATCTGGACGCCCGCAGCAACGGCTGCGGAGGGTTGAGGTCCCGACCACGGGGGGAAATGGAGGAGGACTGTGCCTTCCACCACAGTGATGAATGCTGTGGTGGATGTTTATGTTAAAAATTTATTGTGTTTTTGTGTGTGCCCTTTATCACTGTATCGCTGCTGACGTATCATTTCACTTGCACTTTTTGTGCAATGTGACAAATAAACCGTTGTATTGTATTGTATTGTATTGTAGATATATCAAACCACAGACATGCAGGTTGGCAGAATATTTGGCCATTGTAAATTTCCCGAGTGTGTAGATTAGTAATAGGATCTGAGAGGAGTTGATGAGAATGTTGGGAGATTTAAAAAGATGACAAATGTAGACATATAAAATAGGTGGTTGAAGGTTGATATTGACCCAATGGCTTTTTTCCTTGCTGTATCTCTCAACAAATCTGTGACTCTACGACCTTTGAAGGAATAAATGTTTTCTCATCTTATTATTAAATGGTCGTCCCTTTTTCTGACAAAATGCCCTCTGGCCTTGGACTCTCTCATGAGGGGAAACATCCGTCCAGCATTTGGGAGGTAATTTCATTAAATGTAAAATTCTCATATCAGCATAACAGGTTAGATTCAGGGATGATACTTGCCATGGAGTGCAGGAGGATGACAGGTGATCTTATAGAGGTGTGTATAAAATCATGAGAGGAATAGATTGGGTAGATGCACAAAGTCTCTTGCCCAGAGGACAAGAAAACATAGGTTTAAGGTGAAGGGGAAAATATTTAATAGGAATCTGAGGGGTAACTTTTTCCACACAAAGGGTGAACAAGCTGCCATAGTTGAGGCAGGGACTATCCCAACATTTTAAACAAGCAGTTAGACAGGTACCTGGCTAGAACAGGTTTGCAGGGATATGGGCCAAACGGGGGCAGGTGGGGCTAGAGTAGCTGGGACATGTTGGCTGGTGTGGGAACGTTGGGCTGAAAGGCCTATTTACACGCTGCATGATTCTGACTATGTCTGGGTTGTCCAGACCACAGTTAAAAACTCAAACAAAGACATGATTGAGATGAGAAGATTTTATTTTCATCTAGAGGTGTTAAATCTTTGGAATTCTCTCCCCAGGGGAGATCATGAGTAGCATGTTTTTTCATGCAGAGGGCAGTTGCTCTGTGGGATCAGTGGCCACAGGACATTGTAGAGACAGATATAATTCCAATGTTTGAAAGAGATTTGGACAAACAGTTGAACAGGGAAGGATATGGGCCTAATGCAGGTGAATGGAATTAGACTAGATAGGCATGTTTGGCATGGTTGGTTGGGTCAAAGGGCTCATTTCTATCCAGTACCACTCCATAACTATGGAGGCTAATTTATTCATTGATGGATTTTAGATATGAGGTGGATTGTGAGATGTAGGATTAGCTCAGATATATAATGCTGAAGTCAATGACCGTCTGTGAATGGGAGAGTTGGCACAAGGATCTGGTCTACTCGATTTCCATTTCTTCTATTTTTATTCATTATGATATTCTGGATATCTGTAGGACTCAGGTGGCATTTCCCCCCATGTTTATTCAAGTGGGCAGTCGAGGCCTAAACAACTGACGGCAGAGCTGCATTCTCTGGGTCCTGCAGACAATTTTCTTCCTTGATGTTGCATGTCATTGAATCAGCATCTGAATCCACAATTGTCTTTGTTTTGTGTGTTACATGAACCAAAACCAACGTCCATGTATACATTTGCTTTCTGCCAGTCTAAAGGGCCTGTCCCACGAGCATGCGACTCCATGCGGCAAGCGTGACCATACCGGAAATGGGGGTCGCATGGAGGTCGAGTGATCCCCGTACAAGGCCAGTCCCACCAGCATGCGACTGCATGCAGTGAGCGCAACCAAACTGGAAGCGGGGGCCATGCGGAGGTCGAGTGAGTAACGTGAAGTTCGAGCGAAGTCCGTGGGAAGTTCGCGCATGGCGTATGCCGTCAAGACATGCGTACGGCGTCGAGACGCTGTGTATGCCCGTCGAGGCGGTGTGTACGGCGTCGAGGCGGCTGCATGCCAGTAGGCCATTGCCGCGCAAAATTTTTGAAAGGTCAGTTTTTCGGAGCCCCGCGCGATGTCGGGACCAGCTCCGCCCAACTCAATACGGCTCCGGCGATCAAAGTGGGACCGGCCCCGCGAGGCCGTATGACTCAAGCAACCACGTTAGGCCTCGCTTGCCGCATGATGTCGCATGCTCGTGGGACAGGCTTTTAATAGTTTAAGTGAAATCAATGAATTTTAACTGTTATCAAACAGGTGCTTTGTAAAAAAAATAATTTTCAAGGCAAATTCCTTGATGAAATTAGTAACAAAGTATCTCATCCTCTGAACATACCAAATGGAAAGTCAAGCTGAACATTATGCAGTATTTTCACCATATTTAAATCAATGGTTGAATGGTCCTGTCATTGAAATTCAGACATATCATCCTCTAATTGAAACTCCCCACTATAATTGTTCAGTCAAGCATAATGATTTAAATGATAGCACTGAGGAAAGCAGCTCAGCTTAGAGAATGGTTGAACAAAGTGTGAAGCTCTCTCGGATCTGTACCAACAAGCAGCTTCAGCACTATCCTTTTCCACTCTCTAAGTGTGACAATTTCCATAATAACCTATCAAAGAACTTCTCTGAGTGCATTGTCCATAAAATATCAAGTGCAGCATTAGTTTCAGCTTTCACCTCTGTCCATTAAAACTGCCAAATCTTATTGCACATAGTGCTCTTCAGTGTCCGCAGGGGACTTTCATTCCATTTCTGGGAGATGAACATATTATTCAATCTCCAAGAAAAAAAATCATTGTTTGAAGCCAATGCTTAACCCACACTTGATGTTGCCACTGTGAATTAACACAGCTACAAAGGTATATCTGCTAGCCACAAGCACGAATATATTTATCGTCTTCTGGTATAAGAATCAAAGTGCAAGCTTGCCTCTAGACTATAAACCTTACATCTACTTTTCATTTGTTCATTGTTTTCACTAAAACTGACCCAGTTTTTGTCATTTAAATGGTGCCCCTGAACTGACAGGCAAAACTACCTTGTCAAGTATAGGTCAGGGTCGAATGAAGGTGGCCCAAGTACTATTGCCTGTTAATAAAATGTAATTAGGTCAAGGTTGTCCCAGTTATTTCCAAACCCTACTTTATAAACAGCAGCATATGCAATGCAAATGCTGTGAGGAAGAATGGAAATCAGATGCCTTATAGTTGCTACAGCCATTAACGCAGGATAGTATGCCAGGAAATTCTAAAAGGTGTTTCAACAGCTTCGAAACAGTAAACACCTTTTCACAGGTTCAAAAGCTACATTCCAAGTACGTGGGTTCCAAATTGCTTTGAAAGGACTGGGCTCTTCAGAGCAGAAGGTTGAATGTGAACACCTTCCTCAGGCCAAAAGCATAGAATTCGGAACGATAAATATACTGTGGATTCTCCTTAATCTAAAATGTCAGCTTTGACAACTGCTATAAAGGGCACTGAAATATATAAAAAGGGAATAGTATCATCTTGCCAGTATACCAACATTCAAAAGGTTATGGAAGTTAATGGCTTCCACAAGTTTTATTAGTCATTGACTACACGCAAATAAAACACATTTTGGAGACAGGCAGCATGGTGGCACAGCGGTAGAGTTGCTGCCTTACAGCACTTAGAGTGCCAGAGATCCGGGTTTGATCCCGACTACGGGTGCTGTCTGTACGGAGTTTGTACGTTCTCCCCATGACCACGTGGGTTTTCTCCGAGATCTTTGGTTTCCTCCCACACTCCAAAGATGTACATAGAAACATAGAAACATAGAAGCTAGGTGCAGGAGTAGGCCATTCGGCCCTTCGAGCCTGCACCGCCATTCAATATGATCATGGCTGATCATCCAACTCAGTATCCCGTACCTGCATTCTCTCCATACCCCCTGATCCCTCTAGCCACAAGAGCCACATCTAACTCCCTCTTAAATATAGCCAATGAACTGGCCTCAACTACCTTGTGTGGCAGAGAGTTCCAGAGATTCACCACTCTCTGCGTGAAAAATGTTTTTCTCATCTCGGTTCTAAAGGATTTCCCCTTTATCCTTAAACTGTGATCCCTTGTCCTGGACTTCCCCAACATCGGGAACAATCTTCCTGCATCTAGCCTGCCCAATCCCTTAAGAATTTTGTAAGTTTCTATAAGATCCCCCCTCAATCTCCTAAATTCTAGCGAGTACAATCCGAGTCTATCCAGTCATTATTCATAAGAAAGTCCTGACATCCCAGGAATCAGTCTGGTGATCATGTTTGTAGGTTAATTGGCTTGGTATAAATGTAAATTGCCCCTAGTGCATATAGGATAGTGTTAATGTGCAGGGAGTGCCTGTTTCCACGTTGTATCTCTAAACTATCAAAACTAAGCTAAACTAAACATCTCATCATAAATCCCAATCTAAACTAAAGATGGAAGATGGAATTTTTAAACTATTTATTGTGCCCTTGTTTCTGTGTGATATTGAATATTGATGAAATATGATCTGTAATGTTAGCCTTAACCTTTACCTTGTAGTTCTATCAATTGAATCTGGTCACAATATTTTTCCCAACACTCAGCAGTCAAATTTATGAATTTCCAAAGATGGATCAATCATAATATTTTCCAAGGTGCTTTACATCTCACTGGATCACAGGAAGCGCACATGTTAGAATTTCGCAAGAATTTAGAAAATTGAGGGGGATCTTATAGAAACTTACACAATTCTTAAGGGGTTGGACAGGCTAGATGCAGGAAGATTGTTCTCGATGTTGGAGAAGTCCAGAACGAGGGGTCACAGTTTAAGGATAAATGGGAAATCCTTTAGGACCGAGATGAGAAAAACATTTTTCACACAGAGAGTGGTGAATCTCTGGAACTCTCTGCCACAGAAGGTAGTTGATGCCAGTTCATTGGCTATATTTAAGAGGGAGTTAGATGTGGCCCTTGTGGCTAAAGGGATCAGGAGGTATAGAGAGAAGGCAGGTACAGGATACTGAGTTGGATGATCAGCCATGATCATATTGAATGGCGGTGCAGGCTCGAAGGGCCGAATGGCTCCTGCACCTATTTTCTATGTTTCTATGTCTATGTTGGTGATGTATTTCCATGCTGTATGCGTACTGAGAGATCTGATTTCTCATATAATTAAGTCATATTGTTCTGAACACCACCAAGCATTGGCCACTTCCTGCACATCATGCTATTGGTCCAAAGCTTGGTTAGAGCTGCTACAGATTTGTTGAATACAAAATCATGCTCAACTAACTGCTTATATTTTTGATGAGATGTTTCCTGAAGTCAAGGTTTGTGGAAACAAAACATCAGTAGCAGGTTGGATGTGAATTGACTGAACTACAGAAAATACAGTAATGCAGCAATTGTTTTTCACGTTGGGAGAAGGCAGATAATGGTGTTCCCCCAGCTTTCCCACTGATGACCTCTGGGGAACATCATCCTCCTCCTCCTCCTCCTCCCTGCCCCACCCCCCTCCCCCTCCACCATCCTCTCTTCCGCCTTCCTAATCCCACCACTAGTCTCACTGAAAAGTGGCGGCCGAGAATTGGGAAATTGACTACATTATTCAAATTTGGCGCATTGGCCTTCATCAGGCAGAGTATTGGGTATAGAAGTTGGGATGTAATGTTGCAGTTTGTATAAGATGTCGGTGAGGCTACATTTAGGGTATTGTGTTCAGTTGTGGGCATTATGTTATAGGGAATATGTTGTCAAGCTGGAAAGGGTACAGAGAAGATGTACGAGGATGTTGTCAAGACAAGAAAGTCTGAGTTATAGGGTGAGGATGAGTAGGCTTGAACTCTATTCATTGGAATGCAGGAGGATGAGGTGTGATCTTATAGAGGTGTATAAAATTATGTGAGGAATAGATTGTTTGGATGCGCAGAGTCTCTTACCCAGAATAAGTGAATCGAGGGCCAGAGGACATACAGTAGGTTTCAGGTGAAGGGGAAAAGATTTATTAGGAATCAGAGGGGTAATTTTTTGACACAAAGTGGGGTGGGTGTATGGAACAAGCTGTCAGAGGAGGTAGTTGAGGCAGGGACCATCGTTTAAGAAACAGTTAGACAGGTACATCGATATGACAAGTTTGGAGGGATAACGCAGGTAGGTGGGGCTAGTGTAGCTGGGAAATGTTGGTCGATATGGGCAAGTTGGGCCGGCGGGCCTGTTTCCATGCTGTATCACTCTATGACTCATGCAAATAGATGTAGAAAGCAACACAATAGCCTTGACCCA
This sequence comes from Leucoraja erinaceus, assembly GCF_028641065.1. NCBI lineage: Eukaryota > Metazoa > Chordata > Chondrichthyes > Rajiformes > Rajidae > Leucoraja > Leucoraja erinaceus. The sequence goes on along the minus strand of NC_073382.1, from coordinate 78,006,932 downwards.
CTGAACCCATGGTTGTACAATCATGTATTACACATTTACCCTTAAGAATAAAACAAAATGTGTGAGATTACTGCTCGAAGGCAGTAATCTCAAGAAAACTTGTGAGATCGATCAATAGCCTAGAGAAATAGGAGGCAATTAGATTCATGATGTGTTCCTGTGAACTCTGACTAAATCAATGACCGCTCAAGCCATTATATGCACATGGTCAGTCATTTAATTGACCAATGTCTATATAGATTTACTACGTGTGATCAACTTCATCATGTATCAATGTAACCACAGGTAGATGCAAACCTGGATTTCATTTGACTTCTGATGATGTCCAAGCTTCTGAACTACATATCATGTGAAAAAAGTGAGCTATAATGTTATACTCACAGATAGAACAAGTGCAAATAGATTTGCAGCAGCAGCAATAGAACAAATGGAATGCATGGATTGTTCGAGGTGTGGAGTCCCTGACTTTATCAGGGATAAAGTGTAAATGAAGACCCACTGTGGAAGAAGTAAAGTGATCAAGAAATCAAGATGGGAATTTCGAAGATAGACACAAAAAGCTGGAGTAACTCAGCAGGTCAGACAGCATCTCTGGAGAAAAGGAATAGGTGATGTTTCAGGTCGAGACACTTCTTCAGATCCCTTTTACTTCCCATTCTCTATCAACTAATGACCTTCTTTACTGAAATGATACCAGTAAATTTGTAGTTAAAAATCATGTCATACAATCCACTCCATCAAGGGTTACCTGTAAGGCAGCAATTTATTGTTGCCATGAAGGCAGAACCTTTAGTTTGTGTCCAATCATCTGCATCAGCCAAGACAATCAATGGCAATCCATTTTAACAATCAGTTTCCATCACAACCACTGACTGAAGAAGTGGAAACAAACAGAAACTTAAATGGAAGGTTGTTAGGTAATGGAGTACAATAACTTCTATACATTATCTCCTCAATTGTCAGAGTGAGGACCAGCACATATTGGACGAACAGCACCTCATATTTTGTTTAGGTGTCAGCGGTATGAACATTGACTTCTCTAATTTTAGATAGCCCTTGCTTTCTCCCTCCTTCCCCTCTCCCTTCCCAGCTCTCCCACAGCCAACTGTATCTGCCTCTTTCTTTCTTTTCCCCGCCCCCCCACCCCCCCCGATCTGAATAAGGGTCTCAACCCGAAACGTCGTCTATTCCTTCTCTCCATAGATGCTGCTTCACCCGCTGAGTTTCTCCAGCTATTTTTGTCTACCATAACTTCTATACAGTCTTGTTTATCTATCTTTTAATAGACCCTGTATTGACCACCATATTGTTTGATACAAGAGCATGGATGTGCCTCTCGATCTGTTTCTCAGAGACGTTTATGCCTAGTTGGTATTAACAGGTTTGACTGATTGGTAACAGTTACAGCTGCATTCTCAGCCTCCTCTTTGTAGACCCACTGTCAGGTCTCGGGTTTGATCTAGTTTCTGTTTCTTATTATTTTTTAGTATTAGAGTGTGCATTCTTGTTTTATTTTGGTGTCTCGCATCTCCTCTTGTTTCAGGTCCCATTTCCTGTCAGGTCGTTTACCCTCATGTGATTATTGGCCCCGGCCTGATGTGTTTCACCTGTGTCTCGTTATCCCCTGCTAGTCTGTATTTAAGCCCTTTGTGTTTTAGTTCTCATTGCCAGTTCGATGTGTATGCTACTTGGTATCACCTCGTTCCAGCTCTAGAAATCTTGTGACCTCGACCATTGCCTGTTTTTCGACCTCTGTTTTTTGCCTGCTCCTAGTTGTACTGTTGCCTCTGTTTTGCTTACCTGTGTACCAACTTGGACCGATTAAACTCTGAAGACTGATCTGCCCTGTGTCTGAGCCTGCATTTGTGTCCTCCTCCTTGTTCAGTTCTGATACCCACAAATACAACCAAATTCACAAATTTGCAGACAACATCACCATTGTCGGCCAGGTATCAAATAATGATGAGACGGAGTACAGGAAGGAGGTTGAGAACCTCGTGTCCTGGTGTCGAGACAACAACCTTTCTCTCAATGCCAGCAAAACAAAAAAACACAGTGATCAACTTCAGGAAGCATAGTGGTGCACATACTGTACCCCAGTTTGCATTGACGCGCCGAAGGAAAGATAGTTGAAAGTTTTAAGTTCCTAGGAGTAAATATCACCAGCGATTTGTACTGGACCATCTGGATCGAAGCAATGGCCAAGAAGGCACTTCAATGTCTCTACTTCCTTAGAAAGCTTAAGAAGTTCAGCATGTCCCCAACATCTCTCATCGACCTCTACAGATGAGCTGTAGAAAGCATCTTATCAAGGTACATCACACTATGTTTAGAGCATATGTGAGGATGTGGAGCTTTGAGGTATTTAATTAAGCATTTGCAGATGACAATCAATGAAACATGTAATTAATGGATAGAGAGGGAGAATTGAAGGATCTATTGGGTATTAGTTCACAGCACAACAATTGTTGTAGCTCTCTCCTTGATAGTTTTTAATTTTGTCATGATTCTTCTTGTGAATCTTTGTGAGTTGTGAATTTATGGAATTCCCTGCCGCAGAGGGTAGTGGAGGCCAAGTCACTGGATGGATTTAAGAGAGAGTTAGATAGAGCTCTAGGGGCTAGTAGAGTCAAGGGATATGGGGAGAAGGCAGGCACGGGTTATTGATAGGGGATGATCAGCCATGATCAAAATGAATAGCGGTGCTGGCTCGAAGGGCCGAATGGCCTCCTCCTGCACTTATTTTCTATGTTTCTATGTTTCTATGTTTCTTTTGGCATTGTTGAATAGTTCTAGGAATTGCACTCTTGACTGACATCTCATTTGCCAAGTCCTGCTAGGTTATTTTGTTCTATGCCCATGGTGTGTTAGACCTCTCCAGAACATTTTCTCCATTTCCTCAGATCATTTGTTGTAGTGTGTGTGCTTGATGCTGACTGGCCCTACAAGGTTGGAGCCCACATGAGAGTTGACCATTGCAGGGCAAAATTAGTTTGGACATAAAGGTCATGGATTTTGTTTTCCTCGTGAGGAAATTTCTCCTTTAAAACACAAGTTGTGTTCCACTTGAACTCATGATTGAAAACTGCAGTCCTGATTTTCAGGTGAGAACTAAATTGTGCAGGTGCGAACAATTTACGATACAATACGATAAAAATTTATTTATCCCAGGAGGGAAATTGATCTGCCAACAGTCATAAAAGCACAAAAACACAAAATACATGAAACATGAAATTAAAGTGACAAATTTTAGTGTTCTTGCAAAAGAGTTAATGAATTTCTTTGCCTTGGTCTTTTGCTTTCATTCGCCATGTTGTGCTTATAATGGAAGGAGAGAGGTCTGGCAATCACCGCAAGTCTGAATAGAGTTGAGGAAGGAGAGCCTGAATTGAATAAAACCAGCAATAATAATTAAGGTAGACTTGGCAGCATTAAGAAAATAAATGCATAAAAATTAGCAAGAGTGAATGTGGTGAGTAAACAGCAGACTTCAAATTACAGGGCGATGATATTACAAAAACAAGATTAAACTTGTTTTTTCTTGTGGGTATGTTTTTGTAATTTCAGTTATTTTGATGCATGTTTTTGTAATTTCTTAAAATAGACACAAAATGCTGGAGTAACTCAACGGGACAGGCAGCATCTCTGGAGAGAAGGAATGAGTGACGTTTTGGGTCAAGACCCTTCTTCGGACAGTCAGGGGAGAGGGACCAGAAGGCTTTGCCACAGAAGGCTGTGTAGGTGGTCAAGAGCCATGCCAGTCTGAGATGCATTCATCAAAATACTTTTCATAGCACATCTTCAGTTCAGGAGCATCCCTATGGGCATGCTAAATCTTCACAGATGTCTAAGAAAGTAAATGGACTGGTGTGCTTTCTTGATCACTGCATCAGGGTGAAGGTACTTTGTTGGGTTGCTGGTGATATCTATGCCAAGGAACTTGAAGATGCTGACCATCTCTATGTGTTCTAATGAGGATGGGGTTGGCATCATCCTCTCACGTGCTTAGTTTGACAACCATCCTTTTTGCCTTGCTGTTGTTATTTGTTAGGAACTTGTTATGACACCATGATAGATGATAGATAATATTCTTTTAATGACCACACAGCCAGGCTGGTGGAATTTGTTATGCCAATGCAGCACATAAAAAAAAAGAATACAAACATGACAATACTAAAGAACTTTAACATGAAAACATCCCCCCACAATGGTTCCCATTATGAGGGAAGGCACAAAGTCCAGTCCCCGACCCCAGTTCCCCCATAGTCGGGCCAATTGAGGCCTCCACAGTTGCCTCTACGGAGGCCCGATGTTCCAGGCCGTTCTTGCCGGGTGATGTTGTTCCGGCGTCGGGAGAGTCCTCTCAGCGGCATGGGAACCCTTGAAACGGCCGCCTCCGTACTCGAGACCGTGGCTTCCGGAGCCGACAAGGCCGCGCCGAATGGAGCTCAACTGGCAATCTCATCAAGAGATTCCAGGCTCCCGATGGAAAGTTCAGCGCCGCCGCCTGCAGCCGCTCCACAGACCCGCAGCTCCGCAACGGACCCAGCTCACCGCAGTTCCAGCTCAGCGACCCATGCAACGCACCGCCCGCCCTGCAATGGCGCTCCAACGCTGCACCGCCGTCCTCAGACCCGCAGCTCCGCCGATGCCGATGCCGGTGCCGCCGATGCCGCCGATACCGGTGCCGATGCCGCCGATGATATTACAATGTAGATCTACTTCCTGTATTTCACCTCATTATTGTTGTTGATTCAGCCAATAACTGTGGCATTATCAGTGAACTTGAAGATTGATTGGCGCTAGACCTGTATTCCATCTCATTGCTGTTGCTGATTCATCCAACATCGATGAGCTTAAAAATTGAATTGGTGCTGTACCTGGCCAAGTGGTCATGAGTGTACATGGAGTTAAGCAGGGTACTGAGCATGTAGCCCTAAGGGCCACCAATGTTGAGGGTCACGGTGAAGAAAATGTAATGACTAATTCTAATCGACTGAATCAAGACAGGAGGTCCAGAAGATAGACACAAAATGCTGGAGGTCTCAAAGCCAGTTACAGGTGGCGGCTTTAAGGCCAAGATTGCCACTTTTCATTTTACTGCACATCTTGTATGTGTATGTGACGAATAAACTTGACTTGACTTGATGAAGTGTAGAGATGAGATTATTTGAAATTATGGTGTTGAAGGCTGAGCTGTGGTCAATTACGTAGGTCTTATTGTCAAGGTGATCCAGAACTGAATGCAATGCAAGGGAATTGGCATAAATGCCTTGGTTTTTTATTGTCTCAGCTTTCCAACATTACCAGACTTTCATTTTATATCTTTAACACTTACTTAATGATTTATAAATAAGGAATTTAATGGCATTAACAACAGATTGGGGGTGGGACCGGGTGAGAGGAGAAGCAGTGGTAATATATAGAGCAAAGATTATTTATCCTGTTTGGAGTTATTCAAATTGGGACAAATAGCAAAAGAATACTCAGAAGCAAATAAAGACATCTTAAATTATGATTGCTTCAAAAAGCTTGCAAGATTTGTCAGGCCTGTTTCTTTTACATCAATCTATATGCATCTTGCAAATTTATCTCAGCACCTAAAAACACAAAGCACCTAAAAGTCTTCTGGCTATCGAACCTAATATAACAAGTGTCTGACAAAGAGGTGGGGTGGGGAGAGGGTGGCTACATTCAATGAATATCGCATTGTCTAGTGTGAATTGAATTGCAGATTATAAAGGGAACCGGTAGAAATTAAATAATAAATCACTTAATGTTGTCAAGACTCAAGAGTCAAGAGTGTTTTATTGTCATGTGTCCCAGATAGAACAATGGAATTCTTACTTGCAGCAGCACAACAGAATATGTAAACATGTTACACTGTAAATAGACAATAGACAATAGACTGTAGATAGTAGGTGCAGGAGTAGGCCTTTCGGCCCTTTGAGCCATTCCTTGTGATTATGGCTGATCATCCACAATCAGTACCCTCCCTACCTTCTCCCATATCCCTTGACTCCGCTATCTTTAAGAGCTCTATCTAACTCTCTCTTATTCTCCAATTCCAGAGAATTGGCCTCCACTGCCTTCTGAGGCAGAGAATTCCCAGATTCACAACAATATATTTTTCCTCATCTCCATTCTAAATGGCCTACAGCTTATTCTTAAACTGTGGCCCCTGGTTCAGGACTCCCCCAAAATCGGGAATATGTTTCCTGCCTCTAGCGTGTCCAATCCCTTAATCATCTTACATGATCCAATAAGACCCCCTCACATCCTTCTAAATTCCATTGTATACAAGCCCAGTCACTCCATTCTTTCAACATATGATAATCCCGCCATCCCAGGAATTAACCTTGTAAACTACGCTGCACTCCCTCAATAGCAAGAATGTCTTTCCTCAAATTTGCAGAACAATATTGCACACAATACTCCAGGTATGGTCTCTATAGGGCCCTATACAACTGCATAAGAACCTCTTTGCTCCTATGCTCAACTCCTCTTGTTTTGAAGGTCAACATGCCATTTGCTTTCTTCACTGCCTGCTGTACCTGCATGCTTACTTTCAGTGACTGATGCACCCAGATCTCGTTGTACTATCTTTTTCCTAACTTGACACCATTCAGATAATAATCTGCCTTCCTGTTCTTCCCACCTCACGTTTATCCACATTAAACATCATCTGCCATCCATTTGCCCACTCACCCAACCTGTCCAAATCATCCTGCATCCTCATAGCACCCTTCTCACAGTTCACACTGCCACCCAGCTTTGTGTCATCAGCAAATTTGCTAATGGTATTTTTAATCCCTTCATCTAAATAATTAATGTATATTGTAAATAGCTGCAGTCCCAGCATGAAGTCTTGCGGAATCTCACTGCCATTCTGAAAGGGACCCATTAATCCCTACTCTTTGTTTCCTGTCTGCCAACCAATTTCCTATCCATGTCAGTACACTACCCCCAATACCATGTGCTCTAATTTTGCCCATTATTCTCTTATGTGGGACCATATCACAGGATTTCTGAAAGTCCAGGTACACTACATCCACTGGCTTTCCTTGTCCATTTTCCTAGTTACATCCTCAAATATATCCAGAAGATTAGTCAAGCATGATTTCCCTTTTGTAACTCCATGCTGACTCAGACCGATCCCGTTACTGCTATCCAAATGTGCAGCTATTTCATCTTTTATAATTGACTCCAGCATCTTCCCCACCACCGATGTCAGGTTAACTGATCTATAATTCCCTGCCTTCTCTGTCCCTCCTTTTTTAAAAAGTGGGTAACATTAGCTACCTTCTAATCCACAGGAACTGATCTTGAATTAGTTCCTGAAAACAATATAATAAACGAGAACAAAAAGTTCAATGTTCAATACACACATACTCAAATATATATCTTTCCTACATATATACATATATGTACAGTATATTTTTAGACGGTGATGTAGATATATATATATATATATATATATATATATATATATATATATATATATATGCACACACACGCACACACACGCACACAAACGCACACATAAAAATCAACCAACAATAGTGCAATAATAACAATAATAGTCGATGTAGTTTAGAGCTTATTTGTAGTTGTGTTTAACAGCATAATGGCTGTAGCAAAGCAGCTATTCCTGAAACTGGACATCACAGTTACCTTCTTCCCGATGGCAGGGAGTGAAATTAACGTATGGCCAGGGTGGTGTGGGTCTCTGATGATGCTGAAGATTATGCTGAAGATTATGCTGATGATGCTGATGATGATGATGCTGACGATACGTAAGTTCTTTCCCCATTTGTTCCAATTCCCATCACCCACTCAACATACTCAATCTCTGATCCCCTAAACCTCTAAGGTTAATTCCCAGGATGGTGGGACTGTCATATGCTGAGAGAATGGAGTGGCTGGACTTGTATACTCTGTAGTTTAGAAGGATGAGACGGGATCTTATAGAAACATATAAGATTATTAAGGGTTTGGACATGATAGAGGCAGGCAACATGTTCCCGATGTTGTGGGAGTCCAGAACCAAGGGCCACAGTTTAAGAATAAGGGGTAAGCTTTTTAGAACAGAGACGAGGAAACACTTTTTCTCGCAGAGAGTTGTGAGTTTGTGGAATTCTCTGCCTCAGACGGCGGTGGAGGCTGGTTCTCTGGATACTTTCAAGAGACCTAGATAGGGCTCTTAAAGAATGCAGAGTCATGGGGATATGGGGAGAAGACAGGAACGGGGTACTGATTGGGGATGATCAGCCATTGAATGGCGGTGCTGGCTCAAAGGGTCGAATGGCCTACTCCTACACCCATTGTCTATTGTCTATTGTCTAATCCATCCCCCCCACTGTTGCCATCTGCACAGCATCCTCCCCATCCCCATACTTTGTTCAACCCATCACCTTCCTTGTGATCAGATTCCAGCATCTGCATCCTTTTGCTGTTGCCTCCTGTCTCCTCCCAGCTCTGTCACTTTCTCCATTCCTCCTTCCCCATCTGACTTAGTCTGCCCAGTGCTCACCTGAATCCTGACACAACACGTATGAGTGAAGAAAGATCATCTATTCCTTTTCTCCACAGATGCTTTCATAGCAAAAGTATTTGCGTACAGGAGCAGGGAGGTTCTATTGCAGTTGTACAGGGCCTTGGTGAGACCACACCTGGAGTATTGTGTACAGTTTTGGTCACCTAATCTGAGGAAAGACATTCTTGTCATAGAGGGAGTACAGAGAAGGTTCACCATTCCTGGGATGGCAGGACTTTCATATGAAGAAAGACTGGATAGACTCGGCTTGTACTCGCTAGAATTTAGAAGATTGAGGGGGGATCTTATTGAAACTTACAAAATTCTTAAGGGGTTGGACAGGCTAGATGCAGGAAGATTGTTTCCGATGTTGGGGAAGTCCAGAACAAGGTGTCACAGTTTAAGGATAAGGGGAAAGTCTTTTAGGACCAAGATGAGAAAAATGCGGTGAATCTGTGGAATTCTCTGCCACAGAAGGGAGTTGAGGCCAGTTAATTAGCTATATTTAAGAGGGAGTTAGACGTGGCCCTTGTGGCTAAAGGGATCAGGCGGTATGGAGAGAAGGCAGGTACAGGGATGATCGAAGGGCCGAATGGCCTACTCCTGCATCTATTTTCTATGTTTCTATGTCTCTGATCCGATGAGTTACTCCAGCATTTTGTGTCTGTCTCCAGCTATCCAAACTCGCCCCTTCACCTCACCACTTTATACTGTATATCATCCTTCCATACCCTCTGTCTTGATGCAGGGTCTCGATGCAAACTGCCCCTTTTACTCCTCAAATGCTGCCTGACCCTCTGCGTTCCTCTAGCTGCTTAATATTTATATCCAGGTCTACGCAGCAACAATCTCTTAGAGTCATAGAGTCATAGAGTGATACAGTGTGGAAACAGGCCCTTTGGCCCAACTTGCCCACACCAGCCAACATGTCCCACCTGCCTGCGTTTGGCCCATATCCTTCCGAACCTGTCCTATCAATGCACCTGTCTAACTGTGTCTTAAACATTGGGAAAGTCCCTGCCTCAATTACCTCCTCCGGCAGCTTGTTCCATACACCAACCACCCTTTGTGTGAAAAGGTTATCCCTCAGATTCCTAATAAATCTTTTCCACTTCACCTTAAACCTATGTCCTCTAGTCCTCGATTCACCTATTCTGGGCAAGAGACGCTGTGCATCTATCCGATCTTATGTCTTCAAAGTGTTCAATTCTTTCAGTTTCAATGAGCAAAGCACAGGGTTCATACTTTTTTTCCCTCTATTTCACGATTTTTAAATCAACCAAAACATAATTAATATTCTTCTAAGCATGTGGATTTTGGATTTTTTTTTAAAAAGCAAATCCCTTGATTAAAATAATAAAATGGGTAGTTAATACGTTTCATTTGACATTCATTTAAATTATGTTCATTAATCCTTTTAATTTGATTTATTTTAAACCAACCACTTCAATGAGGTGCATATTAGATGATGAAAATAACTTCCAAAAAAATCAACGTATCTGTGTACAATGGCTTTTCTGTGCAATCTTATCTTTCATTTATTGTATGGTTTTAAAAGCTGGTGCATCACAAAAGAGACTATATACTTCAATATCTGTAAATTCAAGGCATTTCCTTCAACAAACAGATGGAATTGTTATAATGGTGGACTTTGGGTGGAATGAGCTTTCTGACTGAGAAATTGTCATGTGAGGGAACTTGAGTTAGTTTAGCTTAGTTTATTATTGTCACATGTATCGAGGTACAGTGACGCGATTTTTTTGTGTGCTATCCAGTCAGCGGAAAGACAATACATGATTACAATTGAGCCATTTACAGTGTATAGATACAGGATAAGGGAATAACGTTTAGTGCGAGGTAAAGCCAGCAAAGCGATCAAGGATAGACCGAGGGTCACCAATGAGGTAGATACAGGAGTACTTCAGCACTGCTCTCTGCTCTATCCCTTCAGGTAGATACAGTAGTAATTCAGCACTGCTCTCTGCACTTCCCCTCCGCCCCCCACCCCACCCCCAACCCCCCTTGCAAATGCTTACATAGTTTTGCTATCTGAATCTTTGGCCTGAGTTATTGAGGCAAATGTTACTCAAGCAAGCTTGTCAACTGCAATTGTTGTTCGCTTGAAGTTGCTTGCTCTGGAAAGAAAGTACCAATTTTGCTTAAGTCATAGATCATAAGGTAATGTGATAGGAGTAGAATTAGGCCATTGGGCCCATCAAGTCTACACCACCATTCAATCATGGCTGATCTATCTCTCCTTCCAAAACCATTCTCCTGCCTTCTCCCCTTAACCTCTGACACCTGTACTAATCAAAAACTATCTACCTCTGCCTTAAAAATATCCACTGACTTGGCCTCGACAGCCTTCTATGGCAAATAATTCCACAAAACTCACCAGTCTCTGACTAAAGAAATTTCTCATCATCTCCTTCCTAAAAGAATGTTCTTTAATTCTGAGGCGATGACCTCTAGTCCTGGACTCTCCCACTAGTGAAAACATCCTCTCCACATCCACTCTATCCAAGCCTTTGTACATGCAAGTGTTGAGTTTGCAGACCTGAAGGGCCTGCAATCCAGTCATGAAGCCCTGAGTGTCAGCCAGATCTTGATAGAAGGTGTGAACAAGTACCACAGCTCAATCCATGAAACTCCCCCAACATCAATAGAATGCATGCATGTGGTGCATGCAGCTATCTCATCTTGAATACATCAATAGCCTAGCAGTGGCCCCACAAAACCACTAAAATCCCACATCTTGCGGAAATATGTATCATCCTCCCTGAAGCAGATGACAGTGGAGAAAATCTATTTTGAATAATTACAGGATGCCCTTCTGAAATGAGGAGGCACACAAACAAAAACCTTGTCCTACCATGCCTCAAGTCTGATTTATGAATTGAAGGTGTATTCTTGAGAGGAGAATAGGAAGCAAAGTTATATTACCCATCAGATTATCAGGAAAGGAGTCGTCAACAATGTCCTCTCAGGATAACAGCTAGTTTCAAAAGGCTGACCTTTTCAATCATGACATCAATGTGCAGCACGGTGGTGCAGCGGTAGAGTTGCTGCCTTACAGAGCTTGCAGCACCGGAGACCCAGGTTCAATCCTGACTACGGGTGCTGTCTGTACGGAGTTTGCACGTTCTCCCCGTGACCTGCGTGGGGTTTCTCCGAGATCTTCGGTTGCCTCCCACAATTCAAAGAAGTACAGGGTTTGTAGGTTAATTAGCTTGCTATAAATGTAAATGATCCCTAGTGTGTGTACGATAGTGTTAGTGTGCGGGGATCGCTGGCCGGCGTGGACACGATGGGCCGAAGGGCCTGTTTCTGCGCTGTTTCTCTAAAACTAAACTAAACTAAAACAAAACTAATGTCTAAATCTCAGGGTATTTATTTTCCAAATCTGGGTAGCAGATCAGGTAAGAGTAATCCGCCACAGAGATAGTGGGCTGCACTTGGAATTGGCTGCTGGAAATCCAATTATATCACTTCAGTTCACAAACAGAAAACAAAATGGTCATTCCTCTCATTTTACAGACATCTCGGAGTAATCTGAGACTCCTTGAAATAGGATTTAGTTAAAACATGGATAATTCAACAGTTAATTACTTAGACATGCCGTGTCCTGCTCTTTCTGAGAAAGACTCATTCATTATTTAAGGATGAACGCCGTTTCTTGGCATCTCATTGTTTAAAAATATACGTGTTTGTATCCATTTAGAATGTTTTCATGTACAGCTCGTTTTGCTCAGAATTAAAATGTTCCCCTAAATTTCCTCTGTGTGTTAGATTAACAATCGTAATGGAATAACCAGTCTCTTTACACACATCCAGGTTTTGAGTCTGTGCTCTGTGTTTATTGGACATGTGTATTTGCATTTCAAGTAAAATAAATTGCTGGCAAGTTTTAAACATCATGTTGTTCCGGTAGGAAAGGACTGAGATGAGGAAAAACGTTTTCACCCAGGGAGTTGTGAATCTGCGGAATTCTCTGCCACAGCAGGCAATTCACTGGATGTTTTCAAGAGAGCGTTGGATATCGCTCTTAGGGCTAATGGAATGAGGGGCTATGAGGGGAAAGCAGGAACGGGGTACTGATTTTGAATGATCAGCCATGATCATATTGAATGGCGTTGCTGGCTCAAAGGACCGAATGGTGTTCTCCTGCAACCATTTTCTATGAAAGATACTTGATTCATAATACAAGTTAGACAAAAATGCTGGAGAAACTCAGCGGGTGAGGCAGCATCTATGGAGCGAAATAATATGAGTCTGAAGAAGGGTCTCGACACGAAACGTCACCTATTCCTTCGCTCCATTGATGCTGCCTCGCCCGCTGAGTTTCTCCAGCATTTTTGACTACCTTCGATTTTTCCAACATCTGCAGTTCCTTTTTAAACAAATGATTCATAATGCAGATTGATTTTTGGTTAATGATTTAAATCACACTAAGACAGTTTTTTTTTTAGTTTTTTTTTTATAGCTTTCAGTAGCATCAGATTGATATTTTTGGTATCAAAAATATTATAATTCCCTGCATATTATTCAGCTTAGTACTATGTATCATAATTGTTTTTGAGCTGTTTCAGCTCTTATTCTGTATGTTTGTAATATGTTGCTTACCAGAGAAAAGAACCTCATTTCCATAATAATATAATTCCATGCAAAGTTGCAACAATGGAATATGGACACAAAATGCTGGAGTAACTTAGCGGGATAGGCAGCATCTCTGAAGAGAAGGAATGGGTGACATTTTGTGTCGAGACCCTTCTTCAGACTGATGTCAGGGGAGTGGGCGGTACAGAATAAAATGTACTTGGAGACAGTAAGACTGGACAGAGAATTGGGAAGGGGGAGGGGAAAGTGAGAGATGGAAAGCAAGGGCTACTTGAAGTTAGAGAAGTCAATGTTCATACTGCTGGGGTGTAAGCTGCCCAAGCAAAATATTTCTCCAATTTGCACTGGGCCTGTCTCTGACAATGGAGGAGACCCAGGACAGAAAGGTCAATGTGGGAATGGGAGGGGGAGTTAAAGTGTTGAGCAACCGAGAGATCAGGTAGGATTAGACGGACTTAGCGGAGTTATTCAGCAAAACGATCACCAAGCCTGTGCTTGGTCTCACCGATATAAAGGACTCCACACCTAGAACTCAGTGGATACACTAGATGAGGTTAGAGGAGGTGCAAGTGAATCTCTGCCTCACCTGAAAAGACTGTTACGGTCCTTGGATGGAGTCGAGGGGGGAAGTATAGGGACAGGTGTTGCAATTCCTGTGGTTGCAGGGGAAAGAACCTGGGGAGGGGCGGTTTGGGTGGGAAGGGACGAGTTGATTAAGGGAGTTGCAGTGGGAACGGTCTCTGCGGAAAACGGAATGGGGTGGAGATGGGAAGATGTGGCTAGTAGTGGGATCCCATTGGAGGTGGTGAAAATGTCAAAGGATGCTGTACTGTTTCTGTGTTAAAATGTGGTGGTAGTTGCAGAGAGCATTTCTGGGATCAAACATCTGTGAGGCTAGAGGGATGGTCAACATTTTGTCTTGAGGCCCTGCATCAGGACTAAGAATGTAGAGGATTGATGGCCAGTGCTTGGGAGAGAAAGGCAGGGAGGGGGGGTCAGGCAGAGGCTGGTAGTTGATGAGTGGAACAGGATGGGTGAGGGATCATGTAACCAGGTCTCTTCCTGCTGACTGGTTAGCACACCGCAAAAGCTTTTTCACTGTACCTCAGTACACATGACAATAAACTAAACTGACCTGAGGAGGGGGAAGGAAAGTGTTGAGATAGAGACTGGTCGATGATAGATGGAAATAGGAAAGGCAGAAAAAGCTAGACAGATAGAGTCGGGTGGAGGACTGGAGGGGGAAGCTTAGAGCATAAATTAGTAGGATGAAGGAAGGAACTGCAGATGCTGGTTTAAACCAAATAGGTATGTGGGTGAAGGACTGACAAAAACAGATGGATGAATGAAAATAGACACAAGAAGCTGGAGTAAGTAACTCAGCGGGTCAGACAGCACCTCTGGAGAAAAGGAATGGGTGACGTTTCGGGTCGAGACCCTTCTTCATACCCGGAACGTCGCATCTTCCTTTTCTCCAGAGATGTGGTCTGACCCGCTGAGTTACTCCAGCTTTATGTGTCTATCTTTGGTTCAGCAGTTGTACTGCTACAGTGCTGTTTAATGGTGGTAAACATCCTTCCTCCCCAGATGGATGAATGATAATGGGTCGCCGGTTGTCGGTAGCTTGCCATAGCTTGACGTTGACTAGGTGGTGGGCTGTCGTCGACATTGTCGTAGTGGGGGGGGGGTCCATACGCTGCTTTTTGGGCAACCTGCTACGACTGTGACAGTCGGCGGCAGTCACAGAAAAATCGCCTAAGTGGGATGCGCCCTTAAAGGAGCACTCTCTCGGTTCTGACGGGAGAGTGTCAGGGTGAGAGCATTAATGTGGGAGATGGCAGAATTGCATGTGAGGACGCCATCAACTACCAGAGAGGGGAATCTGCATTTCCCAAAGAAGGAGGACATTTCTGGTGCAAAGCTTTATCTTGAGAGTGGATGTGGCGCAGGGAGTGAAACTGATAGAAAGGGATGGTGCGTTTTTCTGGAGCCTGAATGGGAGGATGTGTAGCTTTAGGACGCATAGATACATTTTGGTGGATAGTTTATCACCTAAGATGGAGACAAATAGATCCAGTACACAAAGAGAAGGGTCAGAAATAGAGTACTCCAGGATTTAATTTGGCTTCTGATTGCAGCATTTAAATTCTCTGGTGTCTTTGTTTCCTTGAAGCACAATGGAAAAAAATGCAGCAATTAAATATTTTAGCAGAAGGAGTTGACTCGAGGACAAATTAATGTTGTGTCATGGAGCATGCTGCAGCGAAGAGAGATCTGTCAGTGTTCACTAATTAACTAATGGAACTTTATAATAAATTAATCAATATTCTTTGTTAACTATGTGAATCCCAAATAACCGAGAATCTTAGAATTATTTGATTGGCACAATGCACCACCATTAATCAACACTTTTAATTCCCACTGAGCCTTTGCTGTATTCCTATTGGAATTCTTTTGCACTTATATCATACACTAAATGACAATGAGTGGCAGATATGGGTAAAAGAGAGATCTCTGTAAATAGGAAGACGTCTCATGCAAGAATGTTCTTAAAAATGTGAGAGTGTTAATCAAACATCAAAAAGTGCTACACCACTAAGTGTCAAATTTACTTTAGTTTAGTTTAGAGATACAACGTGGAAACAGGCCCTTCGGCCCAATGAGTCCGCACCCACCAGCGATCCTTGCATATTAACACTACACTACACACACTAGGGATAATTTACACTTATACTAAGCCAATTAACCTACAAACCTGAACGTGTTTGGACTGCAGTCAATCTTCATCTTCGATAAACTTTAGTTAAAATTAGTCAGATGTCCTTCCAGTGTCTCCAAAGGACACAAAGAGAACTATACTGAGATGCGTTCCATGTGTGAGGTTGGGAAAGATATTTGGAGTTGAAATGGTTTAACTCTAGGATACAAACAAGGATATTGCAGTCAGACATTTACATGTCCATTGTTTCACAGGCAAGGCAGCACATGCTACCCATGTTGTTCCTTTTTCACACAGAAGATCCAATCTAGCAAATAGCGTGTCAGCCACTTGAACGTAGCCTGCCCTTCAGTGTTGGGCAGGTATAATTAGTGCCTCGATGGAGGGGATGATCTGCGAGAGGACTCATATAATGCTCTGCTTATCCTGCCCGTGAATTTGGGCAAGTGGCTATATAATCTCCATTTTCTGCCCCCCTCACCACTTTTCATCCCATGTTTTTTCCACATTGGGCCTCTCCCCATTGATGGTGCATCTGTGGAACTCATTACCACGGACAGCTACGCAGGCCAGGACATTGGGTAGTTTTGAGGCAGAGATCGATAGGTTGTTGATTGGGAAGGCCGTCAAATGTTATGGAGAGAAGGCAAGAGAATGGAGTTGAGAGAGAAAAATAGACAAGCATGATTTTAAGGCAGAATAGACTCTATGGGCTGAATAGCCTAATACAGTTCCGATATCTTATGTTCTTATGTTCTTCATTCTTTTCTCCTAATTTGCTTTTTAACTCCATTCTCTGCCATCCCTCCTCCCATCCCTGCTCTCTCCTCTTTGGTTTCCTTCCCAACTGCTTCCCTACCACATTTACCTTTCCATGTCTTGCCCAAATCTGCTCCCTGCCTCCCTCCACTGTTTTCCACTGGATGTGGAAAGGATGTTTCCAGTGGTGGGAGAGTCGAGGACCAGAGGTCATAGACTCAGAATTAAAACCTGCTCTTTTAGAAAGGAGATGAGGAGGAACTTATTTAGCCTGAGGGTAGTTAATCTGTGGAACTCTTTGCCACATAGGGCTGTGGAGACCAAGTCAGTTGATATTTGTATGGCAGAGATGGACAAATTCTTGATTAGAACGGGTGTCAAGGGTTATGGGGAGAAGGCAGGAAAATGGGATTAGGAGGCAGAGATCAGCCATGATTGAATGGTAGAGTAGACTCGATGGACCAAATGGCCTCATGCTACTTGTGAATGTCCTCTTTCTTCCCCATTATCTCTCCTTGTCAATGGCTCTCTGCCTCATTACCTCTTATCACCTTCTGCCACCTACTGCCCCTCTTCTATTTCATCTGCATTTCTTCCTTCTCCCACAGCCAATTTCTTCTCCGTTTGTGCTCCGCATTTTTCTACCCTTTACATCATAAAATAACTTCATCCCCTTTGATTCTCTCTCTCCATATTTCTAAAACACAATACATTTTCCTTTGCACTTCTAAAGGGGCTGTCCCAATGTGGCAACCTAATTGGCGAGTTTAGAAGAGTTTAGGAGAGTTTGAAAAAATGTCACGTTGAAGATCTCCTTCGATTATGTAGAAGATCTCCTTCGACCTTGTTTAAGACTAGTCGACTATCTTCGACTAGCTATGACTAACTTCGGGAAAATTAGACACCGAAAAGTGGAGAGTGAAGACGACCTCCTTCGATCTCCTGCGACCTCCCTTTGACCACCCTTCAACTATGTTGAAGACTATCTATGACTACCTTCGATTACCTTCGA
Organism: Leucoraja erinaceus; assembly: GCF_028641065.1. NCBI lineage: Eukaryota > Metazoa > Chordata > Chondrichthyes > Rajiformes > Rajidae > Leucoraja > Leucoraja erinaceus. Next base: position 77,989,289 of record NC_073382.1, on the reverse strand, counting down.
CTACCCTTGATTACCTACAAATAACACGCAGACCTACTACGACCTACTTCGACTAAACCTACGACTGTTCGTAGGACTGTTCCAGCTGCTACGGTCAGGCAAACGCCTCCGTTGCCATGCGGTGAGAATGGAGAGGTTGAGAAGGAGTTTCTTCCCAGAGGCAATTCGGACTGTAAATGCCTATCTCACCAGGGACTTACTCTACTGAACGTTTTTCCTTCCATTATTTATTATGTAAATGAATATGTGTGTTATGATTGTGTTTATAATTTGTTTGGTTGTTTTGGTGTTTGTCTTTTGCACAAAAGTCCGCGAGCATTGCCACTTTCATTTCACTGCACATCTCGTATGTGTATGTGACAAATAAACTTGACTTGACTTGACTTGACTTGAGTAAAAAAAGTTTCAATTTTTTCCATGGCAACCTTTTTTTTACTAGTGGGCATTTTTCAACATGTTGAAAAATATGCCACGACCTAGCTGAGGCCTCGAGTACGCGGGGACTACTCTCGAGCATGAAGGAGAGTTACAAAGACCTCGTGTCGACCATGCTGCGAGTATGAGTCGAGGGCAAACTTGCCAGAACTCGGCGATTAGGTCGCCGCCGTGGGACAGCCCCTTAAAAGTAATTAGTTTTTTAATTGATGTTTAACAATGCAACTGAAATGTAATTAACATGATTAATTTGTTTTTATAATTCAACAATCCTGCTGTATGAAGTATCGAGCATGTTGGTGAGCTACTTAGCAGTCTATTGTGAAAACATGCATTTGCATTTAACTGCAACGGTACCCTGGCAAGGTCTAGGCATATAACAATCAGAGCCACAATCACCTTAATGTTAATCTTGGTTTGAGTTTACAATTGTGAATGTCATAACCACTGACTTCAATCATATATTTTATTGAAAGAACAGACATTGAGTGCATTGGCCATCGCTGCAGCTGAGGAATGAGAGGCAAGGCCCAGAATTGCATTCCTGATGCAGGGTCTTGATGCGAACTGCCCCTTTGACTGCACAAATGCTGCATGACCCAATGAGTTCCTCTAGTTGCTTGTCATTTTTCTCCAGGTCCCTGCATCTACAATCTCGTGTGTCTCCAGTGATTTCAAGGGGTTCAATTCTTGTTCCAATTCATACTATCTTTCTCTCGATTTCATGATTTTTAAATAAACTATTCCAAAATTACATGTCCAGAATGGCATCCCAGCAGACATGATTGGTGCTGGTTAGTGGGCCAAGGATTTCCATTGAGGGTCTGTGCTGCAAGATTTGATTGTGCAGAGGCCACAAGGTATCATGAGTTACCAAATAAACCTTGCAGCATAAACATACAAGACGATAGACACAAAATGCTGAAGTCTCCCATTCTGATGAAGGGTCTCAACGTCACCCATTCCTTCTATCCAGAGAAGTTGTCTGTCCCGCTGAGTTACTCCAGCATTTTGTGTCTATCTTCAGTGTTAACCAGCATCCGCAGTTCCTTCCTAAGCATTAACATACATACAGGCCTTTTGTTTGCACATTTCGAATAGGAAGGCTGATCATGCTGGTTATTTATCAGGTCCTGAAATGTGGTCTTGACCGGAAACATTGACTATCCCTTTTAATAATAATAATGATAATAATAATAATAATAAATGCTTTATTAATCCCCTTATTCAGGGGAAATTCAGATGTCCTTGCAGCACACTAATAAAAATACAACATAGCATTCAAGAAGTTTAACATTAAAACATAAAAACATCCCCCCAATGTGGTTCCCACTGTGGGGGAAGGCACAAAGTCCAGTCCCCATCCTCTTGTCCACCCAGAGTCGGGCCTATTGAGGCCCCCACAGTCGCCGTTACGGGGCCCGATGTTCCCGGCCGTTCTCGCCGGGTGATGGTACTCCGGCGTCGGGAGAATCCTCAGCGGCTTGGGGTACCAGGAACGGCCACCTTCTTACCGGAGACCGCGGCTTGCAAGCCAACAGACCGCGCTGGACGGAGCTTCACACACTGGCGATCTCGGCGAGAGATCCCAGGCTCCGGGATGTAAAGTTCAGCGCCGCAGCTGACCGCTCCACAGAACCGCGGCTCCACGATGTTTTTATCGGCGGTCCCTGCATACTGGAATTCCAGTGCGGCGAATCAGGCAAGGCATCGCCCGCTCCGCGATAGCGCTCCAGCGCTGTGCCGCCGCCAAAGCCGAGGTTCTGGCCAGGTCCCCTCAGTAAACATCGCTCCAGGACCCGCTGGTAGGCCGCGAGGACAGGTCGAAGGTGCTGCTCGGAGGAAGGCAGCCTCACCGACCAGGTAGGGACTTGAAAAAGCAGTTTCCCCCTTCCCCCCCACCACCCCCCCACACATAAAAAGATTAGACCCCCCCCGATTACACACTTTAACGTACTAAAAATAATAAAAAAGAAGTGAAAAAAACGGACAGCTGCAGGACTGGCAGCCGTACAGGACAGCGCCCACACTCTTTACTTCTACAGATGCTGTTTGAGTCACTGAGTTGCTCCAACAATTTGTTTTTATTTGCTCCAGATTCAAGCATCTCCAAACTCTTCTGTCTCCAGAGTATTTAACTTAGAAGACCTAAACAAGACTTATGTTCTATACAGGAAGGTCTCTTTCAACTGGCATCAAGTTCAGCATGGACATTATGGGCTGTTCTATGTTCTATGTTGTGTTAAAATAAACCCAGTTTGTAGTGAAGATTGAATAGCATTGCCTGCAGGTTACACACTGTATGTGGTGATGATAAAATCATGGAAGTTGTATCTGTACATACACTGCACACAGTTGGAGGCATATCAAAATGCCTCCATGTATCAGAGACCTGGTGACGAGGAAAGAGATTCAGTCTTCAAGCCATTCTTTAAATCTCTTATTTTTTAACATTTACTCATTACTCCTCAATGCCTTTCAACTGCATGAGCTTAAGAAAGGCAACTGAAAATAACTGCACCGTCTTCAAATCACTATTGTACGTAGATTGGTGAATGTATCGGCCTGCTTCACTCAATTTAGCCCAGAGATGACATACAGATGCCAGAACACAGCTTCAAAACAGCATGGGGTGTTTGGCAGCTGATGTATGACTGTATCACTGCTATCTCACGTTCATAACATGCTTGGGGATGGTGGAAAGATTGTCAGGAAATGAGTTATTTGCTGCGGGCTACCTAACCTTTGACACGCTTGTAGCCATTGCATTTATGTGTCTGGTTCCATTGAACTTTTGGATAATGGGAACCTCCAGGATGTTGATAGTGGGAAATTTGGTAACACAATTGCTATTTAATGTCAAGTATAGGTGGTTTAATTTCTCTTCTTGAAGATGGCTATTGCTAGGTGCTTATCAGCCGCTGTATAAATACTAACTGGGTGCATGCAGGCATAGGCTGCTTCATTTGCGGAGAGCTGTGAGTCGAATTGAATACATCTTGTGTACATCCCTACTACATTATACATCCCTAATTTGAGGAAGGACATCTTTGTGATTGAAGCAGTGCAGCATAGGATCACGAGACTGTCATATGAGGAAAGATTGAAAAGAGTAGACTTGTATTCACTGGAGTTTAGAAGGATGAGGGGGCTCTTATAGAAACATATAAACGTATAAAAGGACTGGACAAGCTAGATGCAGGAAAAATGTTCCAATGTTGGGCGAGTCCAGAACCAGGGGCCACGGTCTTAGAATAAAGGAGAGGTCATTTAAGACTGAGGTGAGAAAAAACCTTTTCACCCAGAGAGTTGTGAATTTGTGGAGTTCCCTGCCACAGAGGGCAGTGGAGGCCAAATCACTGGATGGATTTAAGAGAGAGTTAGATAGAGCTCTATGGGCTAGTGGAATCAGGGGATATGGGGAGAAGGCAGGCACGGGTTATTGATTGGGGACGATCAGCCATGATCACATGAATGGCGGTGCTGGCTCGAAGGGCCGAATGGCCACCTCCTGTACCTTTTCTCTATGTTTCGAACATGCCGTGAGGTGGCATAATAGTGCAAGAGGTATTGTTGCTGCCTCACAACTCAAGAGACTAAGGCTCAAGTCTGACCTTCCATGCTTATTGTGCAGAGTTTGCATGTGATCACCTAGGGGTTGCCATCCTGTATGGGTATGGCTGCCCAGCTTGTAGCAGTCCGTCGTTTTTTCACCTCTTTTTTTAGTTTTAGTGAGTTAAAGTTTTTGTTTTTGGAGGTTTAGTCTTTTTTATGTTTGGGGGTGGGGGGGGGGGGGGGGGGGGGGGGGAAAACTGCTTTTCAGGGTCCCTACCTGGGGGAGGGGGGAGCAGGGGACCCGTCCTCGCAACCTAACATCAGGGTCTGGGGGGAGCGGCGTTTCCTGGGGGGCTGGGAACCTTACCGGCGCAGGGGGGGGGGGGGATATCGCGGAGGGGGTCTTGGCGGGGGGGGGGGGGCTATCGCGGTGCAGGGGATGCCTTGCCCGGGTCGCCGCGCTGGGGGGGGTATGCTGGGGGGGGGGGGGGGGGGGGGGCAGCTGCGGGCGGCGGCGCTGAACTTTACATCGGGAGCCTGGGATCTCTCGCCGAGATCACCAGGGGGGAGCTCCAAAACTGCTTTTCAGGGTCCCTACCTGGTCGGAGAAGCAGCTTTCCTTCTGAGCAGCATCTTCGACCCGTCCTCGCAGCCTAACATCAGGGTCTGGAGCAGCGTTTCCTGAGGGGCTGGCCAGAACCTTACCTTCGGCAGCGGCGCAGCGCTGGAGCGCTATCGCGGTGTGGGCGATGCCTTGCCCGGGTCACCGCGCTGGAACTCCGGTATGCTGGAACCGCCGATAAAAACATCGCGGAGCTGCGGGTCTGTGGAGCGGCCAGCTGCGGGCGGCGGCGCTGAACTTTACATCAGGAGCCTGGGATCTCTCGCCGAGATCACCAGTGGGGGAGCTCCATCCAGCACGGCCTGTTAGCTTTGGAAGCCGCGGTCTCCAGTAATGAAGTGGCCATTCCAGGTATCCCAAGCCGCTGAGAGTGTGCTCCCGACTCCGGAACACCATCACCCAGCGAGAACATTCTGGAACATCGGGGCCTCAATAGGCCCGACTATGGGTGAACAAGGGGATGGGGACTGGACATTGTGCCTTCCCTCATAATGGGGAACCTTTGTGGGGGGATGTTTTATGTTTAAATGTCATTATTATTGTTCTGGCGTATTTGTTTTAATGTGCTGCAATGGCAATCCGAATTTCACTACACCAAGGTGTACGTGACAAATAAAGAAATGTTGAACCTTTGAACCTTTGTTTTACTGTTACTCCAGCCCCGTTCCACACCCAAAAGGTGTGCTCATTGGTAGGTTTATTCACTGCTATTAATTGCCTCCATAGTCTGGTCAGAGGATCTGGATGAGTTATGGGTACATGAGAGAGAATAGTTTAGCAAGGAAATGAGTGGGGAATGGGCTGATACAGTTGAGAAGGACTAGGTAGGCTGAATAGCCTCTCTTTTTTCTTTTATGGAGATATATGATAAAAGGTAGACAAAAATGCTGGAGAAGCTCAGCGGGTGAGGCAGCAACTAAGGAGTGAAGGAATAGGCGACGTTTCGGGTCGAGACTCTTCTTCAGATGTCATTGAACATGGTTGTGTCTGGCACATAATTGTAAGAAACCCCCACAGTGATGTCCTGGGTCTAAACTTCATGAGCACAAATTGTTTTCCATTCTATGGGCTATGTCTCCAGATATAGAAGTGTTTTCTCCTTTGAAGTTCACCGAGTTTAGTTTTAGTGGAGGTGCTTAAGGGGCTGTCCCACTGTGCCGACGTAATTGGCGAGTTGAGAAGAGGTTGTCCTCGACTCATACTCGCAGCATGGTCGACACATGGTACTAGGAGTTCTTTGTAACTCTCCTGCATGCTCGAGAATAGTCCCTGCGTACTCGAGGCCTCAGCTAGGTCGTGGTGTATTTTTCAACATGCTGAAGAAAGTAAAAAAGGTCGCCACGGAATAAAATCGATATATTTTTACTCGTAGGTTTAGTCGAACTAGGTCGTAGTAGGTCAGCATGTTATTCCTAGGTAATCGAGGGTAGTCGAAGGTAATCGTAGATAGTGTTCAACATAGTTGAAGGGAGGTCGAAGGGAGAGTTGAAGGAGATCGAAGGACCCTGGGATGGCAGGACTGTCATATGAGGAAAGATTGAAAAGACTAGGCTTGTATTCACTGGAGTTTCGAAGGATGAGGGGCAAATCTTACAGAAACATATAAAATAATAAAATGACTGGACAAGCTCGATGCAGGAAAAATGTTCCCAATATTGGGGGAGTCCAGTACCAGGGGCCACAGTTTAAGAGGAGGCCATTTGAAACTGAGATGTGAAAAAACGTTTTCATCCAGAGAGTTATGTATTTGTGGAATTCTCTACCACGGAAGGCAGTGGCCAATTCACTGGATGAATTTAAAAGAGAGTTAGATAGAGCTCTTGGAGCTGGCAGAATCAAGGGATGTGGGGAGAAGGCAGGCAGGGTTTACTGATTGTGGATGATCAGCCATGATGTGTCCATAATGAATGGCAGTCCTGGCTCGAAGGGCCAAATGGCCTCCTCCTGCATCTATTTTCTATGTTTCTATGAATTTCTTTGGCCAGAGACAAGAAAATCTGTGGAATTAATTGCCACAGTCTGCTGTGGAGGTCTAGACTTCCTGTATTTTCAAAGCAGAGATTGACAGGTTTAGGGCCAATGCTGGTTTAAACTGAAGATAGACACAAAAAGCTGGAGTAACTCAGCGGGCCCAACAATATCTCTGGAGAAAAGGAGTAGGTGACGTTGCGTGTTGAGACCCTTCCTCAGTGTGAAGAAGGGTCTCGACCCGAAACGTCACCTATTCCTTTTATCCAGAGATGCCCTCTCACACGTGGTGTTACTCTGGTTTTTTGTGTCTATCTTCGGCCTAATTCTACTGCTATGATTTATGTGTCTTACATGGAGGCAGGAAGGATTAGTTTATTTCAGTATCATGATTGGCACAAATATTGCGATGCTGTATTATTCTATGTTGCATGTTTTATGTTCTATCACAAACAGATAAAATCCAGTAAGACGGCCACTTGTTTTGGTCCACTCGGTTCCTGCTGCAGATTCATGGCAGCTATGTCTTCAGAATTCAACCAGCTCATACATTGGTGATGCTACAAGCCAGGATTAGTGATGGATTTTGAAGATTCTCATCCAGGGTGCATTCCCTTCCCTTGTTACGTTCAAAGTTCAGGTACCATCCTGTACACGTGTGTCCCACAGGCCTATATCTCTGACTAAGGAAAGAGTCATTCCAAATGCATGAACTTAGCTGCATGAAGGATCAATGCAATGCGTTGAGATTAGCAAAGAAAGGGTTAATGATGGATTAATGGTAGGAAGTTATTATTAGTTATTAAGATTTGGAATCTACTGCCTGGCAGGGAGACGGAGACAGATTTAACAATAACTTTTGAATATAAACCTTAAGATATGCTTGCAAGGAAATAAGTTGTGAATGATGGAGACTGGAGCAAGCTCTTTTAAAAAGTTTCTACAAGTATGATAAAGTGGAGAGAATGGTTTCAGTGTAGTTTAATGTCACGTGTACCGAGGTAAAACAAAAAGCTTTTTGTTGCGTGCTAACCAGTCAGCAGAAAGACAATAGATGATTCCAATCGAGCCATTTACAGTTTATTTTTATTTGATTTGATTCCTTTATTGTCATTCAGGCCTTTCGGTCTGAATGAAACTTTGTTGCCTGCAGTCATACACAATAATAATAAATAACAAATCATACAATAAATACAAATTAACATCCACCACAGTGAGTTCACCAAGCACCTCCTCACTGTGATGGAGGCAAAAGTCTTAGTCTCTGTCTCTTCCCTCCTTGTTCTCCCTCTGCGCTGAGGCGATTGATCCAGGCCGAAGATGCCACTCTCCAGTCCAGCGGACCTCCATGGTGATGTCGCCGCTGCCGAAAGCCGGAACGCCGTCTCCGCTCCGAGTCGGCATGTATCATGTATTTATAGATACATGATAAGGGAATAACATTTAGTGCAAGGTAAAGCCAGCAAAGTCTGAGCAAGGAGAGTCCTAAGATCACCAAAGAGGTTGATAGTAGTTCAGCACTGCTCTCTGGTTGTGGTAGGATGATTCAGGTGCCTGATAACAGCTGGGAAGAAACTGTCCCTGAATCTGGAGGCGTGCGTTTTCACACTTCTAAACTTTTTACCTGATGGGAGCGAGGAGAAGAGGGAGTGGCCAGGGTGTGACTCGTCCTTGATTATGCTGCTGGCCTTGCCGAGGCATCGTGAGGTATAGATGGAGTCAACAGAAGGGAGGTTGGTTTGTGTGATGGTCTGGGCTGTGTCCACAATTCACTGCAATTTCTTGCGGTCTTTGATGGAGCTGTTCCCAAACCAAGATGTGATGCATCCTGATAAAATGACTTTCTATGGGCTTGTATATTCACTTGCTTGTGCCTTGTACATTCACTCCTGTTCACCAACTCTTCAATATGAAAAAGAATCGGAGCATAGTGATGTTCTTCCATACTAAATATATTTAAGAGGCCCAGGATGCTGAAAAATGATGGATGTTGGAACTGTTGTCATTAATAATTCACCAGAGACAGCATCAGCACCCATTGGTTTTGTACCATTCCATTCTGTTGGTTGGGTTGAGGTGCACTAGCTTCACACTTCACTGTTGCAGTGTTAATTAGGTTGTACAAACACTAACCCTGTGAAACAAACAAAGCATGCAACAAAATCTGAGCGAATGTGTGATCGCTCTTGGTGACCTTTCTGTGACTCTTCACTAACAGGAACAAGCTGTTCACTGATTGAAGTGTTTACTGTGCACAAATAACGAAACAGAAGCTGTAAACCTCACAATTAGCGCAAGAAGGAGATCTGCTGTATATAGCACATTTAAAAATAAGAAGCCAAATCAATCCTTTACGTAAGTATGAGTCATTTCCATCAAGCAAAACACTGTTATTAAGTTGCATGCTATAACAGTTACTGGCAGTTCTGGGTAATTAATGTCCTATTTAATGTCACCAGCAGGTTTTTTTTTCTGCTTACCAGTCCCATTCATTTTAACAAACAGGACAATTATGCAGTACCGTGCCCAATCCACACCACTATTTGTTTGATTCATCCTTCAATATTTCTAAGCGAGTTCTTTTTAATTGGTTGCTATCTTCCATAATCCCTCTTTCTCCGAATCTTTAGTTGAGAGATACAGCACGGAAACAGGTCCTTCGGCCCAGCAAGTCCCCACCGACCAGCGATCTCCGCGCATTAACACTATCCGACGCACACTAGAGATAATTTTACAATTATACCAAGATAATTAACCTACAAACCTGTACATCTTTGGAGTGTGGGAGGAAACCGAAGATCTCGGAGATAACCCACGTGGTCACGAAGGGAATGTACAAACTCCGTACAGACAGCACCCATAGTCAGGATCGGACCCAGGTCTCCGGCGCTGCAAGTTCTGTAAGGCTGCGCCACCGTGCTACCCCTAATAACCAGTATCTTAAAACCAGTTTATTGATACTCTTCGGTTCTGAAAGGTCCACTTTCCCAGCTCGCCACTGTAAGGTGCATTCTACGCATTCCCTGCGTTTAATGTATTTTTTCAGAATCTGCAATTTCTTTGCAGTTGTAGTGTGTGAATATTATTAATTTATTATTTGTCAGCAGTGCACCCACGTAAGCATAGCTGGCAGAACAAATTTCACCAACCAGTGTTCAAGAAGGGATTGCAGATGCTGGTAAATCGAAGGTAGACAAAATCAGACTGACGGAGGGTTTTGGCCCGAAACGTTGCCTATTTCCTTCACTACATTGATGCTGCAGCACCTGCTGAGTTTCTCCAGCAATATTGTCTACCTTTCACCAGCCAGTGATTGTCATTATGTTAAATCAATAGACCAAACATCCTTCTGCTGTTCACCACAGGTAAAATTACCTGTTATTGGAGCTAAATTTTAGAATAATATTTGACAAGAGTAAGAATGGTCTTCAAAGTTAACTAAAACCATTTTTAAATGATTACTACGCTTGTGATGAAAAATATATAATGATACAATGACTTATATAAGTCATGTCCTATTGAGAAATAACATGTGGTATATTTTATGGGCCATCTTGTCTGCAGTATCAATTGAGTTGGGTTGGACTCCACCTAAACCTTACTGGGGCAAGGGGCCTGGGGAACCACATAACTAGGGCCATAGATAGGCCTTTAAACTAAATATTGGGGGGGGGAGGTTCAACAATTTGTAAATGTATGGATGAAGTTAAAGGAAGGGAGAGTGCAGAAAGTGTAAGAATGGATACAAACTTAGGTCAGGCATAATGTGGACCAATTTGAGAAGAGGGGTGATGAATACGGAACTAAGTGGATGAGCTCACAGCACAGTTAGAAATTGGTGGCTACGACTTTGTGGGCATCACGGAGACATTGGTGAAAGAGGATCAGAGCTGGGAGCTGAATGTCCAAGAATACTCCCAAGACATCCAGGGTTGTAGGTTAATTGGCTTAGTATAAATGTAAATTGTCCCTAGTGTGTATAGGATAGCGTTTGTGAGCGGGAATCACTAGTCGGTATGAACTCGGTGGGCCGAAGGCCCTGTTTCCACGCTGTATCTCTCCAAACTAAAAAACCATCCAATTGAAAAAGCGGGAAGGTGGGCAGAGGGGGTGGGGTAGCTCTGCTGCTAAGAAACATAATTCAATACTTAACAAGGGGTGGCATAGGATCAGAAGATGTAGAATCCTTATGGGCAGAGCTAAGAAACTGCAAGGGGAAAAAATCACAATGGGAGTCATTTACAGGCCACTGAACAGTAGCCAGGATGTAGAGTACAGATGACATCAGGAGATACAATCGGCAAGTAAGAAAGGCAATGTTACAGTGGTCATGGGGGATTTCAATATGCAGGTAGATTGGGAAAATCAGGTTGGTACTGGACGCCAAGAAAACATTTGTATGTGCCTATGAGGGCTTTGTGGAGCAGCTTTTGGTCATGCCTACTGGGGAAGCGACAATTCTTGATTTGGTGTTGTGTAATGAACCAGATTTGAACTTCTTCTTCTTGCGTATGGCATGCACAGTTGTAGGACAACTTGTTCTATTTGAACTTATTTGATTATGCACGCCAGGTTGATTGCATTCGTTGAAACATGGTGGGCCATGTGAAAGTTGCAATCTCCCACGCCAACCAGATTTGATTAGGGAGCTTAAGGTAAAGGACCACTAGGAGGTAGTGACCATAATGTGATTAAAATTCGACCTGCAATTTGAGAGGGAGAAGATTGTCTGTATTGGTCAGATGTGTCGGTATTACAGCTGAACAAAGGAGACTACAGAGGCAAGATGGCCAAAGTTGACTGGAAAGACGGTGGGATAGCAATGGCAGGAATTTTTTGGGAGTAATTTGGAGTAATCTATTCATTCCAACGAGGAAGAAAGATTCTAGGGGGAGAATGAGGCGACCGTGGCTGACAATGGATGTCAAAGACAATATAAAACTAAAAGAGAAGGCATATAACATTGCAAAGATCAGCAGGAAGCCAGAGCAGATGGGAACTAAAAAGGCATTAAGGGGAGAAAAGCCAAAATATGATTGTAATATAAAAAAGGATAGAAAAAAGTTTCTTCAGATATATAAAGACTAAACGCGAGGCAAGAGTGGAAATTGGACCGCTGAGAGATGATCATGAAAAAGTAGTTATGGGGAATTGTGGAAAAATTGAATAACTTTTTTGCATCAACGAGTGGACGTTGGACTTCTGGAAAATAATGCAGGAAAAGTGATAATGGAGAACAAAGAAATAGCAGTTGAATTGAATACTTTTTTGCATCAGTCTTCACAGTGGAAGACACCTGCAACGTACCTGAAATTCAAGAGAGTCAGGGGGCGGATACTAGTGGAGTGGCTATTACTAGGGAGAAGGTGCTTATGAAGCTGAAAGGGCTGAAGGTGGATAAGTCACCTGAATCAGATGGATTGCTCCCCAGGGTTCTGAAAGAGATGGCTTCAGTGATTGTGGAGGCATTAGATGTGATCTTCCAAGAATCACGAGTCAGGAGTGGTTCCAGAGGACTGCAAATGTCACTCATTTCAAATGTTCAAGAAGGGCGCGAAGCAAAAGAGGAGAAAGTCATAGGCTGGTTGGCCTGAAATCAGAGGTAACATTTTGGAGTCCGTTGATAAGGATGTGGTTTCCGAGTACTTAGAAGTACATAGGTCGAATTCAGCATGGTTTTGTGAAGGGGAGATCTTGCCTGATGAATCTGTGGGAATTATTTGAGCAAGTAAATCACAAGACAAAAAATGCAGAGTCAGTGGATGTTCTCTACTTGGATTTTTAGAAAGCCTTTGATAAGGTGTCGGACGCAAAGCTAATAAAAAAATATGGGAGCCCACGGTATCGAAGGGCAGATACTAGTATGGTTAGCAGGTTGGCTGGATGGCAGAAGGCAAAGAATGGCAATAAAGGAGGCTTTATCTGGTTGGCTGCCAGTGACTAGCAGAGTTCCTCAAGGGTCGGTGCTGGAGCTGCTACTCTTCACGTTGTATATTAATGATTTGGAAGAGGGGAATGAAGGCTTTGTGGCCGAGTTTGTGGATGATACAAAGATAGGTGGAGAAGTGGGTAATGTAGAGAAAGCAGGGACTCTGCACAAGAATGCGGACAGGTTGGAATACAGTGTAGCAAAGTGTGGAGTCATGCACATGGATAATAGGAATAAACGCAGAGACTATTTTCTGAATGGGGAGAGGATTCAGAAATCGGAGATATAAAGTGACTTGGGAGCGTTGGTGCAGGATTCCCAAAAGTTTCATTTTCAGGTAGAATTGATAATAAGGAAGAGAAATGCAATATTAGCATTCATTTTGAGAGGACTGGAGCAGAGACATAATTCTGAGGTTTGAAATGGTACTGGGGTCCCAATCTGAGGAAGGATGTGCTGGCATTGGAGAGGGTCAAGGGGAGGTTTTTGAGAATGATCCTGGAGATGATTGGTTAACGTATGTTGAGTGTTTGACGGCACTGGGCCTGTACCTACTGGAGTTTAGGATGAGTGGGTATATCATTGAAACTTACAGAACAGTGAAAGGCATGGATAGAGTTAATGTGGAGAGGCTGTTTCCAGAAGTGGGAGAGTCTAGATCCCGATGGCACAGCCTTCAAATGAAAGGATGTACTTCATGGTACATGAGGGATAGGGTGATGTATCTGTAGAATTCATTGGCACAGATGGCTGTGGAGGCCAAGGTATTGGGTATTAAAGTGGAGATTGACAAGTTCTTGATTAGTAAGGATGTCAAAGGGAGAGTTGTACCTCTGCATTCAGCGCCGGAGATCTGGGTTGCTGTCTGTACGGAGTTTATACGTTCCCCCGTGATCACATGGGTTTTCTCCGAGATCTTTGGCTTCCTCCCACACTCCAAAGTCGTACATGTTTGTAGGTTAATTAGCTTGGTATAATTGTAAATTGTCCCTAGTGTGTGTAGGATAGTGTTAATGTGCGGGGATCGCTGGTCGATGTGGATTCGGTGGGTCGAAGTGCCTGTTTCTGCACTGTATCTCTAAACGGAAGACAGGAATGATGCAATTGCACCACAGAGGAGGCAGAGGAAATTTAAGAGGCTGATCCCAGGAGGGAAAATTGAAATAGTGAGGACTGTGTGAACACGCTGGATCTGAGGAGCCTGAGCAGAGATTTAACTGAGATGTATAAATTAAAGAACTGAGATAGAATGAATAAGATGAACTTATTTCCCCTGGCAGAGACATAGAAGAATTAGAGACCATAGATTTGCAGTAATTGGTGGAAGGGTTGGAGGGGATATAAGGAGAGAGGTTTTCATCCAGAGGACACCTGGAACTCACTGTGTGAAGGGTGAAAGTAGCTGACATTTGTATCCTGTCTTGGAAATAGATACATAGATACAGCACAGAAACAGGACCTTTGGCCCACCGAATCCGCGCCGACCAGAGATCCCCACACATTAACACTACCCTACCCACACTAGGGACAATTTTACATTTACACCAAGCCAATTAACCTCCAAACTTGTACTTCTTTGGAGTGTGGGAGAAAACTGAAGATCTTGGGGGAAACCCACGCAGGTCACGGGAAGAACGTACAAACTCCGTACTGACAGCACCCGTAGTCAGGATCAAACTCGGGTCTCTGGCGCTGTAATGCCCCTGTCCCACTTAGGAAACCTGAACGGAAACCTCTGGAGACTTTACGCCCCACCCAAGATTTCCGTGCGTTTCCCGGAGGTTGCAGGTGGTTGCAGGCAGTGGAAGCAGGTGGGGAGACTGACAAAAACCTCCGGGAACCTCCGGGAACTGTACAGAAACCTTGGGTGGGGCACAAAGTCTCCAGAGGTTTCCGTACAGGTTTCCTAAGTGGGACAGGGGCATTAGGCAGCATTTCTACCTCTGAGCCACCGTGCCCCCCAAATACTTAAAGGTACATGACCCACAAGGCTGCAGACATGGTAATTGAGAGTGGGATTATCCCAGTCTGTTTTGGACCTGCATAGATACAATTGGTCTCTCTTGTTGTTGTAAATTTTCTATGATTCTATGACTTTAATGACGACATCTTTAAAAGTGCCCCCAACTATTAAATTCAGCACATGAGTTCTACCTTGATTATGAGTTTAAACCAGAGGGGTGGAGTTTAAACCACAATACCTAACCCAGAAGCAGGGGTACTGCGAATAGAAGCAAAGTTCACACCGGAGCAAATCAAAAGGAAATAAATTATGTGGGGTGGACCAGTAACTACTTAGTTCCTGCAAGATATGTGATGAAACGTGCAAACAATTCACATTTAAGTTGCTGTTAATAACTTAGGCAAAATGCAAAAGCCAAAGAACTCTTCACTTACTATTTGAACTCTTCCCCTCATCTGTCATGAATTTATGTAGATAGGCAATCTCAGTGCTCCAGAGAAATAAAGGTCATAACTTTAATGGTGATTTTGGCTTTAATCCAAATATTCGAAAACTTTGAAATGACTTTAGATTTGCTGGCTTCCTGCAATGCCGTGGAATATGTGCCATTTCTGGCACTGTTCATGAAATTGTGCTTTAATATACAGTAAATTAACCTCAATGGTTACAAAGGCACATGTTTGTATTACAAGAGAACACAATAAATTAAAAAATAAATTGACTCTAGTGTATAATTCAGCAGGTACATAGGCCTGTCAGGGAGCAAGTGTTAACCTCAGTTTAATGAAACACTTGGGCCTCTGTATGAATAGGTTATAGATTTGGGCAAGTGTAAATAACCAAGCTGATATTTCAGTATGCAATAATGTACATCTAAATTTGACACCTTCAGACAGGATGTAGAAACAAAACTCTATCTGCTATTTTACATTGGCATCAAAGATTCTAGAATTAGCTATTACTCATTTGCACTAGATGTGGAATATACTCATGACCATACATAGTGTCATAGTCATACAGCATGGAAACAGGCCCTTCGACCCAACTTGGTTACATCAACCAACATGTCCCATCTACACTAGTCCCACGTGCCCACGTTTGGCCCATCTCCCTCCAAACCTGTCCTATGCATGTACCTGTCGAAATGTTTCTTGAATGTTGCGATAATACCTGCAATCACTGTACAGTTCTGAAAATGTGTTCCATTGTATTGATTCAAGCTGAATTTCTGAAGCAGAAGTACAATCTATTGCCAATTCCATATTGCACCTTTCTACCTGATTATTACAATGTTTCAGCAGAAGCAGATGAGTGTTCCCTATGTATTGGTTATATAGTGGTTGCCCGTTGTAGATGACATTAGCATGATTGTGCAGCCTCATGTCTTGTGGGATCGAGTGTGGCTCATGAGTCTGATGTGTGAACCACACACGTGGGATAAGTGGGGGGACATGAAGGTCGCTGTGAGGGATTTTGGGCTGCAGCCTTCCTCCTGTCTCTGGGACTAACCAGTCGGCTTCAGCGATTGTCTTTGAAACTGCAGACCATCTTCCTAGTGGTTGTACTCCAGCCAGTCCTGTCACTGGCATGGGTTACCAGCTGGGCCTGCGTGCTGGAGGTGGTCCTTGATGCAGCCTTTGAACTGTTTTTTTGGGTGTCCTGGGTTCCTTTGACCCTGTGACAGAACTCTGTACAGGAGTTGATGAGGCATGTGGGAATCATCCATCCGGATCACATGGCTTCTCATAGACATAGACATAGGAAATAGGTGCAGGAGGAGGTCATTCGGCCCTTCGAGCCAGCACCGCCATTCATTGTGATCATGGCTGATCGTCCCCAATCAATAACCCGTGCCTGCCTTCTCCCCATATCCCTTGATTCTACTAGCCCTTAGAGCTCTATCTAACTTTCTCTTAAATCCATCCAGTGATTTGGCCTCCACTGCCCACTGTGGCAGGGAGTTCCACAAATTCACAACTCTCTGGGTGAAAAAGTTTTTTCTCACCTCAGCCTTAAATGGCATCCCCTTTATTCTAAGACTGTGGGCCCTGGTTCTGGACTCGCCCAACATTGGAACCATTTTTCCTGCATCTAGCTTGTCCAGTCCTTTTATAATTTTATATGTTTCTATAAGATATCCCCTCATCCTTTAAACTCCAGTGAATACAAACCAAGCCTTTTCAATCTCCATGGAAGCTGGGCCTTTATGATCTTTGCTTCGATGCTCATGAAGCCAGAACGGTCCAGCACTTCCATATTGGTCACCCTGTCTTTCCTGCGAATGCCCATGATGGACCACAGAGACACATGTGGAATATATCCAGCTGGCTTGGTGGGTTACTTAGAATCAATAAATAACACCTATTGTTCATATCGTCCATATACACAGATCGTCCATAGATGCTGCTTCACCCGCCGAGTTTCTCCAGCACTTTTGTCTACTATCAATTTTACCAGCATCTGCAGTTCTTACTTAAATCTACTGTACATATTACCTGTCTGGATATTTGTGGGACCAGTTATGTGCAATCCCAACCCTGAACCTATACCTAATCGAACCCAAACTACAGCAGCAAGCATAATGAAGTGTCTTGTGTTGATGGAAAGGTGGTGGGACTTGCCCAGTAGGCTGGTCTAAAGTATGTAGGATAAGAAAACAAAACAAAAAAAAAAAAAAACAAAAAGTGCTGGAAAAACTCAGCAGGTAAGACAGCATCTGAGGAAAAATATGTTTATCATTCAGATTCAGATTCATTAGCCCTAAGAAGGAGAAAAATAAGATTGGCTGGGCAGCAAGAAATGTGGATGAAACCATGGGAATTTCTCTGATACAGTGAACGTAGATGGCGATATTATTGTGTAGGAAAGAACTGCAGATGCTGGTTTAAACCTAAGACGGGCACAACAGTCTGGACTAACTCAGCAGTTCAAACAGCATCTCTGGAGAAAAGGAGTAGGTGATGTTTCGGGTCCAGAACTGAAGAAGGGTCTCAACCCAAAACATCGCCTATTCCTTTTCTCCAGAGATGTTGTCTGACCCGCTGAATTACTCCAGCATTTTGTGGCTGGCAAAGGTATTATTGTTGTGTTAATTTGTGCTAATGTATTTCTGGCACTCAGGGACATGTTCAAAATGTCAGACTCTATAAGGGCAGGAAAATACAAAAAAAAATGATAGTTATAGAAATGGTTCTTATATAGACAGGAAAAAGTTAGAGAATTCAAAATGAAGGCAGGAAGGATGCAATGTACCCGTAAAGAACATGAGGCATTGTTGTTGAGCTTGCATTGGGTCTTGTTGCAAGAGGACAGATGTATACATTGAGTTCATACTTAGGGTCAGATGGTGAATGACAGAGAAATAGATTCTCAGAATCACTCCTGTGGACATAACACAGGTACTCAACAAAAATGATCAGCTCATCTGTGTTTGGTTTCTATATTGTGGAAGAGGCCACGTATTTAGTTTAGTTTAGAGATACAACGCGGAAACAGGCACTTTGGCCCACCGAGTCCACACTGACCAGCGATCCCAGCACACTAACACTATCCTATACACACTAGGGACAATTTATACAAGCACCAAGCCAATTAACCTACAAACCTGTTGGTCTGTGGAGTGTGGGAGGAAACCGAAGATCTTGGAGAAAACCCACGCCGGTCATGGGGAGAATGTACAAACTCCATACAGACAGCACCCGTAGTCGGGATCGAACCCGGGTCTCCACACTGCAAGCGCTGCAAGGCAGCAACTCTACCGCTGCGCCACCATGCCGCCGGTGTGGTATATAGGGAACTGTTTAAGAATTCAGCTGACATTATGCCTCAGTACCTTTAAAAAGGGAAATGAGGATTAACCAGTTGGTAGACAATACCTCCAAGATAGGGTTTAGTCCTTGGAAATTCTATGCCTTGTTTCCAATATGAATTAGCCATTCCTTCAGGGAAAAGTGCAGAGATACAATGAATTCAAAGATTAAAAACTTAGTCACCAATCAAGTATACGAGAAGGTACACAAAAAATCTGGAGAAACTCAGCGGGTGCAGCAGCATCTATGGAGCGAAGGAAATAGGCAACGTTTCGGGCCGAAACCCTTCTACAGACTGATCGGGGGTGGGGGGGGCAGGGTCAAGAAAGGAAAAAGGAGGAGGAGCCCGAAGGCTGGGGGGTGGGAGGAGACAGCAGGGGGACTGAGGAAGGGAGGAGACAGCAAGGACTAACAAAATTGGGAGAATTCGATATTCATGCCCCAGGATGCAGACTCCCCAAACGGAATATGAGGTGCTGTTCCTCCAATTTCCGATGCTGCTCGCTGTGGCCATGGAGGAGGCCCAGGACAGAGAGGTCAGAGACGGAGTGGGAGGGGGAGTTGAAGTGCTGAGCCACCGGGAGGTCAGCTTGGTTATTGCGGACCGAGCGGAGGTGTTCGGCAAAACGATCGCCCAACCTCCGCTTGGTCTCACTGATATAGATCTGCTGACATCTAGAGCAGCGGACGCAATAGATGAGGTTGGAAGAGATGCAGGTAAACCTCTGTCGCACCTGGAACGATTGCTTGGGTCCTTGAACGGAGTCGAGGGGGGAGGTAAAGGGACAAGTGTTGCATCTCTTGCAGTTGCAAGGGAAAGTGCCCGGGGAGGGGGTGGTACGAGAGGGAAGGGAAGAATTGACAAGGGGGAGTTATGGAGGGAGCGGTCTTTGCAGAAGGCAGATATGGGGGGAGATGGGAAGATGTGGCGAGTGGTGGGGTCACGTTGGAGGTGGCAAAACTGACGGAGGATTACTTTTTGTATGTGATGGCTGGTGGGGTGAAAGGTGAGGACTAGGGGGACTCTGCCCTTGTTGCGAGTGGGGGGGGGGGAGATGGGGAGAGAGAGCAGTGTTGCGGGGTATGGAAGAGACCCTGGTGCGAGCCTCATCTATGGTGGAGGAGGGGAACCCCCGTTCCCTGAATAATGAGGACATTTCAGATGTCCTGGTGTGGAATGCCTCATACGTGGAGCAGATGCGGCGTAGACGGAGGAATTGGGAGTAGGGGATGGAGTCCTTACAGGAAGCAGGGTGGGAAGAAGTGTAGTCCAGATAGCCATGGGAGTCAGTGGGTTTATAGTGTATACAAGAAGATTAGTTCATGAATCTGATAACAGTGGGGAAGAAGCTGTTCTTAAGTCTAGACATTCAAACGTTAAACTTCCTGCATCTTCTCATATGTAGAAGAGAGAAAGGGAATACAGGGTGGCAGACACCTTTGATACTTCCAGTCTTACTGAGGCTGCACATTGTGAAGATTGACTGGATATAAGGAAGCAACAACCCTGTGATGGACTGGTCTATGATGGACTGGTCTGTGTCTGAGATCTATCTTTATAGAGCGCGTCTGCAGAAGTATGAGATAATCCTGTTGAACATGATAAATCTTCTCAGGTGCCTACAGAAGTAAATCTGAAGAAGGGTCTTCACCCGAAACATCACCAATTCCTTCTCTCCAGAGATGCTGCCTGTCCCACTGAGTTACTCCAGCAATTTGTGTCGATTTGCAATGCAAACTAGCATCTGCAGTTCAAATACACATTCACATAAACTTTCTCTGTCAAATCAGCAGCCATGCTGCAAGATGAATAACAGGAATTTTATAAAAACACTGTTCACTTATTACCAAAGCCTCTATTGTAAATCTATTGTCAAGCCTCTATTTGTATAAATATGTGTGCCAGTTTTCCAGGTTTAAAATGGCATCAGTAATATCCCTGATTCAAGATCTGAAAGAGTTGTAAAATTCTTATATGCTGGTTCCAAAGACAATGCAGTAAAGCTTCAGACAATGGAGGTCAAATTTCCACAGCAGCTGTATCTTTCCTCACAGTTTCAGTCTCAGAAAAGATTACCTCACAACCAGCTTACTTCCACCTAACAGGAAGTGACAGCAAGGAAGGGAAGCTGGCAGCAGTAATACGAGGGCGTAGCAGATTCCTCCCATGGGAGCAGAGGAATTAGCATTGGCTTTTAACGAAGGATGTCGCTTCATTGCGTGTGTGGACGTGGCGCCGACGGATGAGAGGCTGAAGCAAAGAAGTTGAAGCCAAAGAACCGAATGGAAACGAGGCCGAAATGCCAATAAACCGAAAGATTATGAAGACGAAACGCCAACTAACCGAAAGGATGGGACGCCTAAATGCAAACTAACCAAAAGGGCGGGATGCGTCCCTTCCGCGTCACCGGTGCCATTTTCAATTGTGACACGGCTGACGGACCTCCTGCAACTGCGCCGGCGCGGATAGTCATAAATATACAGGTACATACTTTTTTCCGCAAATCATCCTGATTGGACCCCGTCGCGTCTCCCTGCCCGTGTGCCGTCGGGGTGGCAGTCGCACATACGCAGTTGGGGAAGGCTTACCTAAATTTCCCTAAATTATTTAATTTCCCTAAAATCACCCGAAGACAACCAGAATTTCCCGAATTTTGGGTCATTTCCTTCAAAGTGGAAACACTGGTCTAAACGAAACTAAAGCTATTTCTTTGGTTATTATTTCTCAATATTTATGAGTTGCAACTGATTCAGTGCACTGCTGCATTCAAGACTGTTTTGGATGGTTGACAAATACATGAGGTTAATTATTGTACTTTATGCATGTTCTGCGTAGGCACACCAGCTGTAACAAGATGCTTACTTGTAATGGAAAGGGAACGGAGGCTGGATTTTCCCGTAGCCGGGATCGAACCCGGGTCTCTGGTGATGTAAGGCAGCAACTATACTGCTGCGCCACTGTACCGCAGAACAGCTTTAAGATGTTTACTTGAGTTGAAACACATTGTGCTTAACTTTGTGCCTATCCTAACCAATGATGTCCTGATAGACACATAGACAGGGGAGACACATTTTCAATCCTTCATTGCTTTGATCAGAAACAAAATTTGCCTTTTGTTTCTAAAACCACTAAATGACATTTCCTGCTTTTATCATATCCTTCTTTCATATTCCAAAAGAAGTTGACATCGTACATTCTGAAATGTCTGCTTGAATTTCCTTCTCAGCAGTTCTGTAGGTGTCGGTTTAAAGTGTATGCATTATTATATACATTAGGAAAGGTTTAACGCAAGAGACTTGTCAATGAAGTTGTCATGTAATAAAATCATGAAAGTGACATACAATGAGCTGAAAACAGGGAATAACAAAAGAATAAAAAATTCAACCAAATGTCTTGCCACAGAGGATCATTGGTTTCTTTCATATCAATAATAGTAGTCACTTGCCATTGACTCTCATAGGCTCAATATTTGTCATTTTAAGCATTGCTATCTGGCGATAAAGGTCTATCATGATAACAATTGCAAACTTGGGCCAAAAACATAGGAAAGTAGGTATTTATTTGACAAAGGAGATTTGATATGTAAAAGAGGAAAAAATTCCAATGGCATTGATGGTCATGCTTGCCTTTTTGAGAGAAGGTTAATTTTGATTCACAGATAGTTCTGGCACTAGGATATTGTGTCCTTGCCTAAATTCCTTTCTTCCAGATATTGATGAATTGGACTACTGACAAAATTCCCACTCACATCCACCAGTCCTAAGATTACTCTCAATGGCTTAGCCACGACCAGCCATGATCACAATGAATGGTGGTGCTGGTTCGAAGGGCCGGATGGCTTACTCCTGCACCTATTGTCATACACTCATAGAGTGATACTGTGTGGAAACAGGCCCTTCGGCCCAATTTGCCCACACCGGCCAACATGTCCCAGCTGCACTAGTCCCACCCGCCCGCTTAAGTGAGTAAAAATTCTATACATTTCTGTTTGATGCCTGGATTTTGTGAGTCGCATATCTTACTTTTATATTTAGTTTGCCTTGGTTTTCTAGGTAGTTACTATCACACACATAGACATTTGTTGATATTAGGTTTTCCTTTTATTCATTTGCCTGGGATTGACAATGGGAATGAAATTGCATCGCTGAAGACTAATGCTAAAGTTCTCATTCTCATATAGTTTGTGGCGACAGAGATTGAAATACCAATTTAAATATTCTGCACATGTCAATGGGGTGGAAGGGAATGTGCAGGAAGGAATCGCAGATGCTGATTTAGACACAGAAAGCTGGAACAACTCAACGGGTCAGACAGAATCTCTGGAGAAAAGGAATAGGTGACGTTTCGGGTCTGAAGAAGGGTCTCGACCCGAAACGTCACCTCTTCCTTTTCTCCAGAGATGCTGTCTGACCCATTGAGTTACTCCAGCTTTTTGTGTCTGTCTTTGATGGAAGGGCATCCTCCACAGTGAATTGAAAATGAGGTCCTGGCCATTTTCATATCAGGGCAGCAAACGGATATGTATAGAATTGTTACTCACAAACCATTGTGAGTAATCTTAGGGCAGGTGGACAGGAGAGGGAACTTTGTCAGGAGTCCAATACACCAATATCTGGCATGAGGAGATTTATGCTAGACACAATATACTAGCAACAGAACTATCTCTGAATCAAAATGAAGTTGCAAATCTCAGGTGAGGTTTCAATAAGATCTTTAACAACTCACGATTTCTCCCTATGTGTGCATGTGTGTATACATGTACACATATACATGTACATATATGGTGTCCGGGGTTATGGGGAGAACGCCTGAGAATGGGGTTAGGGGGGGAGAGATAGATCAGCCATGATTGAATGGTGGAGTAGACCTGATGGGCCAAATGGCCTAATTCTACTCCTATCACATATGATCTTAAGATCTTATGATATGTGAACATGTGAGTTTTCAGCTCATTGTATATCACTGAACTTTTTTAGCTCCCACGAGGTCCTTTGTTGATTTTCTGGAAGAGCACTTGGGACTGCGTGACCTTTTGTAGTGTCTCTGCTTGCACGAGGCTAGAAGGGCTTGGCCAAGCAGATAGAAGGATCGAACCCACGGTGGTTATTTGTTTTATAGGGGAACTTGTTGTGTTATCAAAAATAAAGTTTAATTGCTCAAGCGCTTGATTCGGTATTTTATTGACTGAAACTAGACTGGGAGGAGCTTAGAACGAGCTATTTACATGATTACTATGTTTGCATATTCCATGTGGTTGGAGGGAGAATGTGCAAACATCACAGTTTTCTGGAATCATGAGACAGCAATGCTAATCAATGCACCATTGTGCGGCCCAGATACACACTGGTGTAAAAGGGTCATAGAGTGATACAGTGTGGAAATATGTCCCTCGGCCCAACTTGCCCACACAGGCCAACATGTCTCAGCTACACTTGTCCCACCTGCCTGCATTAGGTTCATATCCCTCCAAGCCTGTCCTGTCCATGTACATGTCTAACTGTTTATTAAATGTTGGGATAGTCCCAGCCTCAACTACCTCATCTGGCAGCTTGTTCTTATACCCACCACCCTTTGTGTGAAAAAGTTACCCCTCAGATTCCTATTAAATCTTTTCCCCTTCACCCTAAACATATGACCTCTGGTTCTCAATTCATCTACTCTGGGCAAGAGACTCTGTGCATCTACCCGATATGTTCCTCTCATGAATTTATACACCTCTATATAATCCTCCTGCTCTCTATGGAATAGAGATCCAGCCTACTCAACCTCTCCTTATAGCTCAGACCTTCTAGTCCTGGCAACATCCTCATCAATCTTCTCTGAACCCTTTCCAGTTTGACAATATCTTTCCTGTAACATGGTGCCCAGAATTGAACACAATACTCTAAATGCAGTCTCACCAACGTCTTATACAACTGCAACATGACCTCTCAACTTCTGCACTCAAAGACTTAAAGAATTTGTCACAAAAATTTTATAATTTTTGTCTGGTCTGATTTCAGGACCCTGAGCCAAAAGCCTTCGAAGCAGTTTAGGGCTATGCCATTGTAGTGAAGAGTTGTTATGTGCTGTTATTTTTAGATGACCTTGGGTGTTGTCTGTGTGGAGTTTGCACGTTCTCCCCATGACTATGTGGGTTTCCTCCCAATGGTTTGGTTTCCTCTCGCAACCCCAGAGCCTACAAGTTGGTAGGTTAATTGACCTCTGTAAATTGCAACGTATGTAGGGATTGGATGTAAATGTGGGAAATAATGGAACTGGTGTGAATGAGTGATTAATGTTCAGTGTGGACTCAGTGGGTCATAAGGCCTGTTTCCATGCTGTTTGTCTGAACTAAGGAACTAACTAAAGAACTAACTGAAGTGTTTTACCATCTCCTTATTCACACCATTGGTATGTACAGAAGCATGCAGTCCACACTGCTAACTGAAGTTTATGACAACTGACTTTGTATTGCTAACATTAAGGAAGAGGCTTTTGTCTTGACACTATGTTATTAATCTCCTATTTCTTGTACTCCAGCCCACTATAAGGGTATCATCTGCAAATTTATAAATGGAGTTAGAGTTGAAGTCATCTGGGCATAGTGAGGAGTTGAGCAGACATCCTGATTAGGCAATGATATTGAAAGTTATCATGGAGAATCTTTTGTTGCCTATCTTTTTAGCTTTTAGTTTTAGTTTTAGAGATACAGCGCTGAAACAGGCCCTTCGGCCCACTGAGTCCGCACCGACCAGCAATCCCCGCTCATTAACACTATCTTACACACACCAATCCAATTAACCGACAAGCTGTACATCTTTGGAGTGCGGGAGGAAACCAAAGATCTCAGTGAAAACCAACGCGGTCACGGGGAGAATGTGCAAACTCGGTACAGACAGCACCCGTAGTCGGGATCGAACCCAGGTCTCCGGCGCTGCAAGCGCTGTAAGGCAGCAACTCTACCGCTGCACCGCCGCGGCCACCCTTGCTGATTTCTGTGCGTTGGTCAAACATCAAGGATGCTGTTGCAGAGTCCAACGTCCAGAAGGAGGGTCTCGACCTGAAAAGCCACCCATTCCTTCTATCCAGAGATGCTGCCTGTCCCGGTTTATTCTTCGACTCTTCCATTCAGGTAATGACAGCAATAAATACGAGGGAGACAGCTTAACACAGAGTCCTTGCACACTCAATAAGTGGAAAACATCATCTACCTCAGATGCAGTGGCTGTAAGATGTCTGCCCGGTTAACATATTCACTGTTTCATCAAATCTAATACATTCTCTTTGATTTGATCAACAGCTGGCACCCACATTACCATGTGTGCTTCTACCTCATTATAGAGGCATTTGGGGATTATATTGACAAAAGGATTAGGTATAATTGTGTCTAAAAGCATTTGCATCTCATTTCCTCATGGGTTTCTCAGTCCTGGTTTATATTTTATGACTGTGGAACAAATCATGCCCCGAATTTCCACTATTTGTTTAGGGAACATAAATTGCTGCCACATAAGATGGTACCAATTCATCCCTGGTGTTGGTATTTTTTCCTTATTTTCAAATATGCTGGTAAGAAATATTAACTGAAATAGATTGGTGTGCAATGGTGAGAATAAACCACACATTCTTCCAATCTCCTCCCCCGACATGAGATAAATTAAGACGTTATTTCAGCAGTACCATTAACTTCAATGGAAAAAACATTTTGGAAGCAGAGTTTAATATGGTGCCACTATTATATGGCCTCCATATTACAACCGTTAAAGATGAATTTGTAGGTACAGTGCTTTCACTTGTAACCCAAATTATTAACAGAATGAAGAAAAAGATAGCCAGATAATGGTCAAAAGAATTCAGTTCAGTTTAGTTTATTATTGTCGAGGTACAGCAAAAAGCTATTCAGCTGACAAAAAAATGATACCTGATTATTACAATCAAACTCCCACAGTGTACGGATACAGGGTAAAGGGAATAGACAACAGACAATAGGTGCAGGAGTTGGCCATGCAACCATTCGAGCCAGCACCGCCATTCACTGTGATCATGGCTGGTCATCCACAATCAGTAGCCCGTTCCTGCCTTCTCCCCTTATTCCTTGAATCCGCTATCTTTAAGAGTTCTGTCTAGCTCTCCTCTTGAAAGCATCCAGAGAACCAGCCTCCACCGCCCTCTGAGGCAGAGATTTCCACAGGCTCACAACTCTGTGTGAACAAGTTTTTCCTAATTTCTGTTCTAAATGGCTTAACCCATTATTCTTAAACTGTGGCCCCTGGTTCTGGACTCCCCCAACATCGGGAACATGTTTCATGCCTCTAGCGTGTCCAAACCCTTAATAATCTTATATTTTTCAATAAGATCCACCTCTCTTCCTTCTAAATTCCAGAGTATACAAGTCCATCCGCTCCATTCTATCAACATATGACAGTCCCACCATCCCGGGTATTAACCTAGGCTGCACTCCCTCAATAGCAATATGTTTAGTACCTGGTGAAGTCCAGTAAATTCTGATTAAAGATAGTCTGAGGGTCTCTAATGATGTAGATAGTAGATCAGGACCACTCAGATCAGAATACGAATCAGAATCACACTTTATTCGCCAAGTATATTTTGCCACATAGGAGGAATTTCATTGGCCAGGTCAGTCATACAATTAAAAACAACAGATCACTCAAAAAAACACATTTTACTATGAACATCCACCACAGTGACTCCTACACATTCCTTACTGTGATGGAAGGCGAAATAAAGTTCCCCACTCTCGTGGCCTCCACAGCCTTCAGTGGCAAATAATTCCACAGATTCACCACTCTCTGACTAAAGAAATTCTTCCGCAACTCCTTCCTAAAAGAATGTCTTAATTCTGAAGCTATAACCTCTAGTCCTAGACTCTCCCACTAGTGTAAACATCCTCTCTACATCCACACTAGTTAGTAACAGGATGGTTCAGTTGCCTATTAACGGCTGGGAAGAAATGAATTCCACCCTGAATCTGGAGGTATGTGTACAAGGAAAGTTTTTAATTCATGCCTGTTAATAGCATTTTTATTTGCATTTAAATTTAACAGCACAAGAACAGTTTCGCTGAGGTTCTTGAAATGTTCTCATGATATAGGATAATTAATCAGGTTCATTAAAAATCAGGCTCACAACAACAGTAACAGTCATGGCTACTTGTAAATCACCCACTCGGAAGGAGGTGTTGAGACAACTTTGAGGGAGGCCAATTTGCTCAATGAATTGAGACTGTAATCATATTATCGTAAGATCATAATTTATAGGAGCAGAATTATTCCATTCGGCCTATTATGTCTATGCCGGCATTTAATAATGGCTGATCTATCTCTCTCTCCTAACCCCATTCTCCTGCCTTCTCCCCCTAACCCCTGACACCCGTAGTAACGAAGAAACTATCTGTTCCTTAAATATATCCACTGACTTGGCCTCCGCAGCTTTCCACAGGCAAATAATTACACAGATTCACCACTCTCTGACTAAAGAAATTCTGCCGCATCTCCTTCCTAAAAGAACACCCTTTAATTCTGACGCTATAACCTCTAGTCCTAGATTATTATTATTTTAAAATGTTACTCTGCAGGCTCAAGGGAGCTGAGCCTTTGCCCACGCACTGTTATAGATACAGCATGGCAACATGTCCTTAAATTGGCCATAACGCCTTCTTGTCCTGGCAGCAGCACCGTGTTGAAGTTGCAGGGTCCATTGGAGTTTCAATGTTACGATGTATAGATGTCCTCTATATTTGATCTGTCACTTTATGCCACTACCTGTCACATCCGTTCTCCGTGCTCACCTGTCAGGCTGCTTCAGGACCTACTGTGGGCCATCCGCTGACTTCCGTTCTCCGTGCTCAGCCTCTTAGAGTGGCGGCTGATCTCATTGAGAGCCTCAGGCTGCTTCAGGACCTACTGTGGGCCATCCGCTGACTTAACCATCGTGACTCCTCCGGGGCGTCGGCCCGTGAACCCCAGGCCATCCCGTGCCTTGGTCATCACTCAGCCTCCATTCCTCATGTGCTTTAGAGGGTGCGGAAGGTAAGTGCCCAGCCCGCTTACTGACATTGATCCTCCATCCACTGCCACTGCCATTTTGAAGGGACATATCTTAACTAACTGCTGAAAATGTGAACACCATCC
This sequence comes from Leucoraja erinaceus, assembly GCF_028641065.1. Classification (NCBI taxonomy): domain Eukaryota; kingdom Metazoa; phylum Chordata; class Chondrichthyes; order Rajiformes; family Rajidae; genus Leucoraja; species Leucoraja erinaceus. The sequence goes on along the minus strand of NC_073382.1, from coordinate 77,960,874 downwards.
TTAATCATTTTGTCTCAGGATACTTTCAGGTCATCTTTGGCCACATGTCAATGATCTTCATATCACTTGTACTTTGATGAATAAACCAGGCTGTTGTTGGCATGATGGCCAGTCCTGGCAATAAAGCAAATCCATGTGGAATTCTGATACTCAGAATGAAAAGACAGTGAACTTTGCGATTCAGGTTGGCTTCCTCCAGGTGCAAGACATTACCATCTGCACATGTGTCAATGTGCATTTCCAGATCAACTTATAGCACTATTTTTTTAATATTTATTTTAGGATTTTGTTCCAGTCCGCCAACTACAATGAAAGGATCCTGCAGGTGTGTGCCAGCCTTATGGAACTATCACGACACCATGAGCTCTTTAATCTCTTGGGATCGCCAAGCAGACAGGCGTTGCTGTTTGGACACAAGGGATATCCAGCCAGAGGGTATCCACTCTGGCTGTGACATCCAGAGAATGCAGACTTAGGGCAGAACAATACCAGTCTATGACCACCAGCGATGACATCGAAAAAGCAAGATACATATCGGAGTAATCTTCTTCCCGAAAGACCAAATGCATGTTTATAGATGTAGCCTAATTAAAAGATCAATCTTGAATGAAAGCAACCACAAACTCTGGGACTAAGGCTATATTTGAATGTTGAATGCCCATAAAATACTAACCAAACGTTGCTGACAAGTGGGAAACCGCCAAGTAGTTCATGAAGGGGACAGTCTGCTGTTAGACAGAGAGGCAGAAGTATATGTTGACCTATTTTTTTTTCAACTCTTGGTTGCCTCTCTTGTTAATAGCATGGTCATTGTCTTCTTTATACAATTTTCTAATAAAATGGCCTTTACAGTTTTTCGTTTGTTTCAGTGACCAACCCATAATCTTTATACTCTCTGGAGTCCGTTTCATTTTCTTTCTAGCAGCAGATACGAGTCTGTCATTTGTTATTGCTGCAAAGTTTAGAGCCTTTGGTTTTACCTTTCTGTTGCATGTTTCAACAGCAGACAGAAGTCTGAAGGTTGTGATTAAATTCTAGCCTGGGCTTATTTTTAACTAAAAAAAATCAATAAGATCTGTTAATAGGGTGGCACGGTGGCGCAGCGGTAGAGTTGCTGCCTCACAGCACTTGCAGCGCCAGAGACCTGGGTTTGATCCTGACTACGGGTGCTGTCTGTATGGAGTTTGAACGCTCTCCTCATGACCAGTGTTGGTTTTTTCCGAAATCCTCGGTTTCCTCCCACAGTACAACTGGCTTGGTAAATGTAAAAAATTGTTCCTAATGTGTGCGTAGGATAGTGTTAATCTGTGGGGATCGCTGGTCGCTGTTGACTCGGAGGGCCGAAGGGCCTGTTTCTGTAAATTAATCAAAACTAAAAATCATGACAAGACTCGGATCTGCTTCAGGTGGTCGGACAGTTGGAAAACGTTCTTTGATGTGCTTCACTGGGATGATCCTCATGTACAGCCACCTTGACCGCATTGCAATGCAGGAAGGTTTAATGGAGCCGATGGGATAGGTCACAGTAAACTAATGATAAAGAAGCAGGAGATAGAAGGTAGCAACTGTTCAATGAGTGAATACCAGCACTACAACATTGCAACAAGGCTCAGTTCACCAGCAGTACCGCACTGATGGGTCAGTCACATTCCATGGAGATTTTAATCCGCTCCTTGTTCTCTTTTGCCAATGTTTAGAATTTCATCCCAATAGTCCATATAAGACCACTGTAGCATGTAGATTAATGATAGATGTACTGTCAGTTCAAGCGTAGCTTCTCTACTTTATTACTTAGTCCACTAGATTTGTTGCATGTAAAGTCCTCTTGTTCTGCATCAAGGTATTTGATTGTCACGTTTGATGTTCCACAGAACTGCCCACCCTTTCCATGGGGGCAGATATCTTTACAATGCCTTGTGACATCAGTCTTCAGATGCTTGAGGTGGAGTCTTCCATGCAACATGTTGACTCGTACATCTTAGATGAATAAAAGCAGTTGATGATACCTAGGTCAGCAGTAGTAAGTCTGGACAAGAAAGACCAGATTTTTCAATGGACTATCTGTTTGGACAATGCTGCTGTAAATTAATGCCCTTAAAAAAAACAGATAATAATTGAGTGGGGCTAATCATTTACATAAATATGTCATGATCAGCATCAGTGAATCTTGTGGGCCCTTCATGCACGTGAAAACAATCAGCATGCTCCATAGCAGATGAGATGCTTTACAATGCCTTCCAGCGGTGGTTAGAGTCAGCTGTTAGCTCTTCTCTTAAAGCTGTAATCTTGGTTATCCTATTGCCTGTTCTTGGTTCTTGGTTTCTTGGTCCTCCAAAATATTCCAAATGGAATTTAAACTGGAGGTGGTGGAGGGAAGACTTAGGCCAGAAAGGTTTTTTGGGAAGAAAGAGCTACCTTAAATTTAGTTGTATCTGGTTGTGTAACTATGGTAGGGTGAAGATTATTCCATGCTTTAATTATGCGGGGGAAGAACAAATTGCTGTACACATCTGTCTTTGTAGCTGAGATCTCAAATTGGATTGAATGCCCTCGTCTGCTCCTAATTGGTTTGGGTTTGGCGTAGGTTTTGTAATCTATGTCGAGCTGACCATTTAACATTTTGTAAAAACAGGTCAAACGGTGAGATTCACGTCTGTCTTGGAGAGGGTGCCACCCCAGTGAATTCAGAAGTTTGGTAACACTCACTTCTCTCTCTCATAGGTGTTAGTAACAAATCGAGCTGCCTGTCTTTGGACACGTTCGATGGAAGAAATTTTGTTCTTTGTGTATGGGTCCCATGCTGCAACTGCGTAGTCCAAATGAGGTCTAACGAGGGTGAAGTATAGCTTCTCCTTGACAGAAGTTGAACAATGATGAAAGTTGCACCTCAGAAAATTTAGGACACCTGTTGCTTTCACCGTTGCATGATGAGTCTGACCATTCCAACGCAGATCATTCTGCAATTTGATGCCAAGATACTTGGTTTGTTTGGATTCTTCAATGGTGGCACCAAGTATATTGTAAGATGTTTCTCCTGGATTCCTCTTTCTGGTCAAACGCATGGTTTCACATTTGGAAGGGTTGAACTGCATGCCCCATTGTTGTGACCTCTCAACCATTGCTTGGTTGGCTGTTACCACAATCAGAGAGCAGTGCTGAACTACTATTTGCCTCTTTGGTGACCCTCGGACTGTGCTTGATTGGACTGTGCTGGCTTTAGCTTGCACTAAAAGTTATTCCTTTATCATGTAGCTATACACTGTAAATGGCTCGATTGTAATCATGTATTGTTTATCTGCTGACTGGATAGCACGCAACAAAAGCTTTTCACTGCACCTCAGTACACGTGACAATAAAATAAATTGAACTGGTATCATATTAGACTGGCTAATTTCAAGCCTATTTTTGTAAAAACCCATGCATTATATACAGCCATGGAAAAATAATGTCATTGTCAAGTCAATTGACTTGTTTTGTACTATTTTGTACAAAGTGCAAGCACAAAAAATTGCTTCAAAGTTAAAGGGACAGGCAAGAATAATTCCTCCTTGCATTCCTCTTTAATTGGTGGTTTCAGGGCCAATGCAGCATGCATTATACCCATTATACCAGCGCGGCACGGTGGCACAGCAGTAGAGTTGCCTCCTTACAGTGCTTTCAGCGCCAGAGACCCAGGTTTGATCCCGACTACAGGTGCTATCTGTACGGAGTTTGTACGTTCTCCGAGATCTTCGGTTTCCTGCCACACTCCAAAGACGTACAGATTTGTAGGTCAATTCGCTTGGTATAAATGTAAATTGTCTCTAGTGTGTATAGGATAGTGTTAATGTGTGGGGATCGCTTGCCGGCATGGACACGGTGGGCCTGTTTCCACGCTGTAGCTCTAAAACTAAAACTGAAAAACTATACCCACGTTGATTTGTTTGCTTACCTTGTTTAGAATAGAATAGAATGCCATTTAATGTCATTCAAACAAAAAAGGTTCGAACAAAATTTCGTTCCTGCAGTCGTAACATCAAAAAAACCAAAACACACAATTAACACAATTTACACAAACATCTGTCACAATGAATCTCCAAACACCTCCTCACTGTGATGGAAGGCAAAATTATTATCTCTTCCCTGTTCTTTGTTCTTCTCTCATGGTCAGGCAGTCAAACTGCTGTGTCGAGGCGATCAAGGCTCTTGATGTTAGAGCCTCCGGCGGGCGATGGTAAGTCCCGTGGCCGTTTACCAAATAGTAATTTCTATATTGATGGTATCCATCAATAAATTGAAATACTTCCTTATTGCAGTGACTAAGGCAGTGGATATACCTGGTCCAGTTTTGTGTGGGGTCTCTGAAAGTAATTCTGAGACATCCTATTCACGAAGACATCAAAGATACCATTCACACATTAGGAAATAACTCAATAAGCACGCAACAGTATAGCAAGGATGTAAAATTAACATTGCAAGATGTTTTAGCTTTGATAACAATATCTATGTGAGTAAATCATGCTGTAGGTGTTTTTGACAGCTTCATCGTGAAGGTGCTGATCAACCATTCAGGAGAAATAAGAAAATAGAATCAAGGCTGTTTAACAGAAATGTTACTTGGTCAATGTATGCATCTTCAAGCAAACTGCATGTCAAAAAAAATGTCTTCTGTTTTATCAATCTTCTTTCCTGGCACTGGTCTGGAGAACTTACTATTTTATTTATTCTTATGCTTGTTAAGTTTAGTTTACTTTTGACATACAGCATGGAAACAGGCCCTTCGGCCCACCGACTCCATACCGACTGGCAATCCCCCGCACGTTTATACCAAGCCAATGAACCTACAAACCTGTACGGGAAGAAACCGAAGATCTCAGAGAAAACTCATGCAGGTCACAGGGAGAACGTACACATCTGTACAGACAGTACCCATAGACAGTATCAACACCTGGTCTCTGGTGATTTAAGGCAGCAACTCTACCACTGCGCCACCATGCTCTAAGGTTGATATGTTCCATAATCAATGTGCAAACGCATGTCCCCCTCCAGCCACTCCTCATAGAGACTATCCTCAGGACCATATCGATAAATCTTTTGAGTTCCGTTGGGGAAATCATTGAGACCTTATAGCTATTCTAAATTATCAGTCAGCCTCCAAAAAAAAGAATGCTCATCATATCTGAAGAAGTCAGCCTTTTAAAATTGATAATTGTTCGTTGTACTCTTGTTTTCCTACACAGGAAAATGATGTTGGGAGATTGTTTATAGCCAAGGCATTTACTTTACCATAGAGAAACTAGTGGTATTAGCCATTTGCAAGCAACACGGATACACTTGTGAAAACTGGAAAGGTATGTGAGGTTTTAAATCTATTTGTATATTTTTACTAAACTAGAATGGTTAACATTCTTTTGAGAATACAAGTTGGAGAGTGACCTGAACAAAAAAATAAGGGAAGGTAGACACAAAATGCTGGAGTAACTCAGTGGAACAGGCAGCATCTCCTCTGTCGAGAAGAAATGGGTAACGTTTCGGGTGGAGACCCTTCTTCAGACTCGACCCGAAACATCACCCATCCATCTCTCGGGAGACGTTGCCTGTCCCGCTGAGTTACCCCAGCATTTTGTATCTGTCTTCAATGTAAACCAACATCTGCAGTTCCTTCCTACACAAAAAAAATAAAGAATCTTATTAACAGAGCAGATGGTGGCCATTGACACTTATTAAATAGGCATGAAGAATTTCAAATAGAAGTGAATACTGAGTAATGTAACCCAATGCCAACCTTCCTAAAAATATAAGTGTGATTAAAAATTAAAAACATCATTTTCAATAAGGTGTGTTTGCGAATTGGAAGTGTTGAATAACTATAAAAATGTATCAATATGCATACCCAATGTAGCAAATGATGTACATGCTCTAAAAATATATCCCTATATGGTGAGCCAAATGTCACTGACACTTTACAAAGAATCAGTGAAACTACTCATCACCCTCCTCCACTCAAGTTACATACGGTGTCTTCAAAAATAAATTCAAACCATGACAAATAATTAGAAAAGCAAGGCAAAGATGTTGGGGGAACGGGTGAGTGGTGGAATATTGCGTTGGGGGAACGTGTTGCGTTGGGGGAACGGGTGAGTGGTGGAATATTGCGTTCGGCGAACTGGTTGCATTGGGGGAATGGGTGAGTGGTGGAATATTGCGTTGGGGGAACGTGTTGCGTTGGATCTCCCATGTGGCAGGGGCCCAACGGGTCCCACTTGGTCTAGTAATTAATTAAAATTCCGCAGAAGAAAGGTTGGTCCAAAACTGTGATTAGAATCACTATTCAGATGTGGGTAGGGAGATGGAGGGATTGAACTCAAAAACACACAACAAGCTAAACTATACAAAAGCTGCATTTTGCAAATCTTTTGGCTGAGATGTAAAGGATTAATTATTTGCTGATGATTAGGGCGTTCTAAACTGTAAAAATGTATGACGTAGCTCATTCTGTAATGAGATTATCAGAGTTTATTTTTATCATTTACAAATAACTGTAGTTATTAAACCTGGAGAATGGACAAGAAACTGCTCCAGCCTTTCCCTATAGCTCCATAGATGCTGCCTCACCCACTGAGTTTCTCCAGCATTTTTGTCCACCTTCGATTTTCCAGCATCTGCAGTTCCTTCTTAACCATCCAGCCTTTCCCTGAAGACTTTCATTATTTATGCTGAAGCATTACTTTCATCTTCATTTTTCTCCCAACTAAACTATTAGAAAAACACAGATTAACTGGGCATTACTTTATAGATTGGCTGGCAGATTCACAGATGCGAGAGTGGCTCAACTCTAAAGTTAACAATTTGTCATGGGACACTGAGTAATTCTGAAGAAAAAGCTGATTAATTAATTTAGAAAGACTACATCTGACCGGAAGATAGAACCGCCAAAAAAAAAAAAGCTGAAAGTGCACAAATCCCTGGATGAAGTAAATAGTTATTTACTTCCCTCATTATTATCCATCATATTCATGGTGAAAATCACATGCTCAGCAAATAAGCCAGAGCAACAAGTGTCTATGAACAGACTGCAGTTAGGCTTGGGAACAAAGCAACCTGAACACAATATATGAATAGGCCAAATGGCCAAATCGAAGGGCCAATTGGCCTCCCCCTGTCCTTATTTTCTATGCAATATTGATTTCTCTAACTTCAAGTAACCCTTGCATCCCCTCTCTCTCCATCCCTCCCCCACCCAAGTTGTACCAGCTTCAAAGTCATCTTGTTGAGTCTCATTGTCTATAACTTGTTCTCACCTGGCACACAGCTACCAAAGGCCTGTTTCCTTTATCATTGTTACTTTTTCGCATATCTTTCATTCATTTGTTCTATATCTCTCTACATCACCGTCTATATCTCTTGTTTCCTTTGCCCTGACTCTCAGTCTGAAGAAGGGTCTTGACCCGAAACATCACCTATTCTTTTTCTCCAGAGATGCTGCCTGACCCGCTGAGTTACTCCAGCTTTGTTTGTCCACAATGTGTTTGAACTCAGCCAAAAACCTGAATTACAACTCTTTACATTATGAGATTGGGATTGCCAGTTCCTTTGGCTTGCTTCTTACATCAGATGTGTACAATTTGCTATGGTGCTGCTTTCCCTAAACAGATCCATGTACAAAGAAAAACAGCTTAAGGCAAACCCATCAGAATGGGAAGGTTCTGAACCAACACTAGCCGCTATAGTCTACAGCTATTAACTTTCACCATTTGTTAATCATACATTATGATGTTATCGATCATGTTGTGACTTGTGAACTAATCCACTAAGAAGCTGAATGTGGTTGATCTAAAAGTCATTATTTATCAGAGGAAGTTGACATTCTCTTGAAGACTATCTTGGTAGAATCTCCAATACTCAAAGTACATCCAGGTTTTATACTCTAAAGTTACAAAAGAAAAGGAACTGCAGATGCTGCTTTACAAAAAAAAAAGGCACATGGTGCTGGACTGACAGCATCTCTGGTGAAACGGAAAAGGTGACATTTCCGGTCGAGACCCTTCTTCAGACTGAGAGTCAGGGGAAAAGGAAACGAGAGATATGGACGGTGATGTGGAGAGATATAGAACAAGTGAGGGAGCTTTTTGGGTCAAACTTTGGTTTAAAACCAGCATTTGCAGTTCCTTCCTGCACAGATGTTTGGCATACTGATCCACTGTCCTCAGGTTTTTCTTTGCAGCCCTTCTTAAATAGAGGCAGAACATGTACCATCCTCCAGTCTTCCAGTACCTCACCTGTGTCTAGCGATAATTCATTTATCACAGCCAGGACTTCTCATGTAGCCATGTGAAGATTTGTTTGCTTAAAGAAATGGATGAAAGGAGCATCTCTGAAGGAAGAGAGGCAGTGATGTTTAAGCAGGAATTTTGGAGTTTTGAGCTTGCAACAGGTAGTGGGAAAAAATAGGTAAGGTGGTTTTAAAGGACTGGAATTCTAGAAATACTCAGAGGTTGTAGAGATGGAGTGACTGTAGGGATAGCAAGGGCATTTATATTCAGAACTGCAACAGTTACAGTAAAGCACAATCATTTCTTCATGCCACTATAATGTCTACAAATCAATCTGCATGGTCGTGAACTGAAGAATTAGCAGCAGGCCCGCTTTATTTTTCCCACATGAGTATTAAGGATTTCTGTTCTGTTCACCTTTTGTTCATCAGCAGTAGTAAAGGAAGGAAATCCTAATTAAAACACAAATTGCGACTCTTACTCTCCTCGTACATTATAAAGTCTCTAAAAATAAAAGGAATGTGGATTAGAAAATTACCCTGGCGTTAACAAAGACACCCTCAGTGTTCTGGACTGTTAACTTTTCTTTCCTCTGGTACGCATAGCTTGTCAATGCACAAAGGCAAAAGTATTGTGCAATGCTGATGAATGGGGGCATCATTCACAGCACTGTAACACATACAAGATGTTTCACTGTGAATAGACTTTTCGGGGATGGAGTGGGGGAAGGATTCGAGCAAAGGGAACATGCAGTGAAGGACAATATGTCTCGCCACAAAGAGCGCTTTGTAATCCTGCAGATTGAGAGGAATAAAGATATGCTTGTACATCGAGATGAAAAGGGTTGCAGGTATCTCTATTTCAGTGGGTCAAGACTGAACGAGGAGAGGAAATCTGTCACATTCTGCAGAAAGAATGTCAAGAGTTGTGGGTCAAGGTTGCACAGAAACAAAATGCCTTTAATGTACAAAACATTTCAGTCTAATAAGAGCTGTTTTCTTCTTCCATAGAAGGTAGACAAGTGCACTTGAAGTGAAATATGGTTCTGTAGCCATGGAAAGAGTTCTCTTCCAACTGGCACATGAGGGACGCAGAGCTGAATGATTGGGAACCCTTTAATTAATATTATTATCTGGCAAACAAGCTGTGCTGCTTGTTCATTTCTCCCCCATTTCACTCTGACTATTGCACTACTTGTCTTTGGCAGGGTGAGGACATTAGTCTCATTGTCCTGGCTTTCCAGTCTACTCAAAGCTGCGTATTACTGCAGAAGGTTACAATGCTCATTTATTTAAAAAGCTCTGCGTTGCATTTCTGACTCTGGGACCACCTGTGAGGTTTATTACTTTACAGACATTCCCACAGTTGCCACGTCACTGTAAGTCAGGCTACAGGGGTCAGACTGTCCGAGGTGAGGAAAAGTCAAACACTTTAACACCCCATAAAGTCATAAGGTCATAAGGAATAGGAGTAGAATTGGGCCATTTGGCCCATCAAGTCTACTCTGCCATTCAATCATGGCTGATCTATCTCTCCCTCCTAACCCCATTCTCCTGCTTACTCCCCCATAACCTCTGATACCTGTACTAATCAAGAAATCAACTAACCTGTACTGATCCAGTTGTTTCAAACTGTTGCCCCCTGTAAAGACTCCACCCCCTACTCCCAATTCCTCCGCCTACGCCGCATCTGTTCCCAGGATGAGACATTCCATACCAGGGCATCGGAAATGTCCTCGTTCTTCAGGGAACGGGGATTCCCCTCCGCCACCATAGATGAGGCTCGCACCAGGGTCTCATCCATACCCCGCAACACTGCTCTCTCTCCCCATCCCCGCACTCGCAACAAGGGCAGAGTCCCCCTGGTCCTCACCTTTCACCCCACCAGCCGGCAAATACAACACATAATCCTCCGCGATTTCCGCCACCTCCAACATGACCCCACCACTCGCCACATCTTCCCATCTCCCCCTATGTCTGCCTTCCGCAAAAACCGCTCCCTCCGCAACTCCCTTGTCAATTCTTCCCTTCCCTCCCGTACCACCCCCTCCCCGGGCACTTTCCGTTGCAACCGCTTGAGATGCAACACCTGACCCTTCACCTCCCCCCTCGACTCCATTCAAGGTCCCAAGCAGTCGTTCCAGGTGCGACAAAGGTTTTCCTGTTTCTCCTCCAACCTCATCTACTGCATCCGCTGCTCTAGATGTCAGTTGATTTACATCAGGGAGACTAAGCGGAGGTTGGGCGATCGTTTTGCCGAACACCTCCGCTCAGTCCGCAATAACCTACCTGAACTCCCGGTGGCTCAGCATTTCAACTCCCCCTCCCATTCTCAATCTGACCTCTCTGTCCTGGGTCTCCTCCATTGCCAGAGTGAGCAACACCGGAAATTGGAGGAACAGCACCTCATATTCCGCCTGGGCAGCTTGCGTCCTGATGGCATGAACGTTGAATTCTCCCAATTTTGCTAGCCCTTGCTGTCTCCTACCCTTTTTTAACCCTCGAGCTGTCTCCTCAAATCCCCCCGCCCTCGGGCTCCTCCTCCTCCCTTTTTCCTTCCTTCTCCCCCCCCACCCCCCATCAGTCTGAAGAAGGGTTTCAGCCCGAAACGTCGCCTATTTCCTTCGCTCCATAGATGCTGCTGCACCTGCTGAGTTTCTCCAGCAATTTTGTGTACCTTCATTTCAAATTAACTGGTTGGTTGATCCAGACCACAATTTATTCCCCTAAAGATTTTGTGCATGCACTGATTTTGTACTTTATAGAACTAGGATTTTGCATGAAAAAGCTATATACCCTAAATTGCCATTACTTGAATTTAGTTCATTTAAAGTCAAACCATTTTCTCCCACGTCACTGGGACATCTTTTACCAGATAACCCATAGGACCATAGCTATGATTCCCATCAATTTTTCTATTAGCAACAATTAAGCTTCTGAGTGAGAGAGAGAGATACAACTTAATGCCATTTTATGAGCTCACTGATTACACACATTTTCTATTCTATGTTCTGCTTTGTTGATAGTTAGTAAAAGAAAATGTAGTAATTATTGTGATCAGTTAACTGATGAAAGGATAGATCTGATAGATATGACAGTGAATGCTCAAGGATTTGGGATGCAATAGGATTTATGGGAGGGGGAATCATGTCATAAAGGACACATGTAGGTAGAAGGAAGTTTAGTTTAGTTTAGATTTAGTTTTAGTTTAGAGATACCGCGTGGAGACAGGCCCATCGGCCAACGAGTCCTCGCCGACCAGCGATCCCCACACACTAACACAATCCCACGCACACTTGGGACAATTTTACATTTATACCAAGCCAATTAAAGGGCCTGTCCCACGAGCATGCGACTGCATGCGGCAAGCGCGACCAAACTGGAAGCAGGGGCCGCGCGGAGGTCGAGCGTTCCCCGTACAGGGCCTGTCCCACCAGCATGCGACTGCATGCAGCGAGTGCGACCAAACTGGAAGCGGGGGCCGGCCGGAGGTCAAGTGATCTCGTACGAGTTGACGTGAAGTTCGAGCGAAGTCCGCGTGAAGTTCGCGCTAGGCGTACGCCATCACGATGCTGCGTTCGCCATTGAAACGGTGCGTACGCCCATCGTGGTGGTGCGTATGGCCTCAATGCGGCTGCAGGCTGGCAGGCCTTTGCCACGCAGAATTTTTGAACAGTGTCAGGTTTTCGGAGCCCAGCGCGATGTTGGGACCAGCTCCGCTCAACTCCATACAGCTCCAGCGATCAAAGTGGACCGGCCCCGCGAGGCCATACGGCTCAAGCGACCACGTTAGGTCGTGGGACCGGTCCTTAACCTACATACCTGTATGTCTTTGGAGTGTGGGAGGAAACTGAAGATCTCGGAGAAAACATATGCAGGTCAACGGGAGAACGTACAAACTCTGTACAGGCATCAGCCATGGTCGGGATCGAACCTAGGTCTCTGGCACTGAGAGGCAACAACTCTACCTCTGCGCCACAATGCCGCCCAGTTGCGGGCTTACCTTTTTCTGCATCGCTTCATAAAAATGAATTATTACACATGAGTAACTTTCACAATGACAACCACCTCCATAAGAGCAAAAAGACATGTATAAAAGGAAAGAGGAAATGTGAGAGGGTGAGAGAAATCAGCGTGAATTAATAATTCAGGACCTGGATTTCAAATCTTAATGTTTTAAACATTACAATTGCTTTTATTAAAATATGGAAGTGAAAAGCTCATATAAGTTTTTTAAAAAATGACAATGAAGATATCAATTAATTTTTTTTTAAAGCCAAATGATGTTAAGAAAATCACCTTTTGCTCAATCCTATCTAGTTGTGAAAATGACAAATATTATGCACTAGAGAGTTGTATTAACCTCTTCCCAGCTGATCTTTCTCTTCCCCACTCTCCCTATAGCCTCACCATCCTACCCTAACCCCTTCTCTTTCATACTACAATGGCTTTCTCGTCTTAGTCCTATCTGCACTCTGCTGCTCCCGCACCTCATAAATGATTGAAGAAACTCACTTTTTGGGAAGAACACACATATGATCTGCTCAATTTTATCTCGTAAGCACAGTGACACTGAGTAAGTTGGGGTAAAAAATAGCATAGCAAACATTGGTCCTGGTCTTGCCCTGCTTCCTGCTCTTCACCCTCCCCCTCCCACACCCAACTTTTAATCTGAAGACGGGTCCCGACCTGAAACATCACCTATCCTTTTTATCCAGAATTGCTGCCTGATCCACTCCTGAGTTACTCCAGCATTTTATGTCTATCTTTGATATAAACCAGTTTCTACATTTAGCAAGTTTATTTAAGGTTGTGAAATGTTCTGCATTGTTACTCAATATTTTATTTAAAATGTCCAGTTAAAGGGAGAGCTAGGTGAAGGAATATCAGAAATGATGGGTTTACAATTTTTTGCGACAATTTTCAGATGGTGGAAATTTCATTAAACACGGACATAACACCAATGTTATATGATTTTAAAAAAAATAGTAATTTATGAAATTTCAGTGGAAGAACGGATTTTTTGGATGAAATCTTTTGGCAGTGGTCAGAAAATCTACTGTAGTAGAAAATGTATATTTTAATGAATATTGGCAGGAATGAAAAGATTAGGACCAACGATCGTGGGGCAGTCCAGGAAAGGACTTGGTGGCAGGGTTGAGGGCCTGTGAGAGAGCTGGAGGTCGGTCGATCGAGGATGGTCCTAGTGAATCCACCGGTGGGTGATGGACGATGGGCCACGTGAGTGCCGGCGTTTGGTGGTGGACGGGCCCTGGGAGAGATGGTGTCGGTCAGTCAAGGACGGTCCTGTGTGAGTGTCGGCGGTTGTTAGAGACCAAAGAGGGATACGGCACGAGGGGGCCACCAAGAACAGAGAAGATGTTCTGCTTGGGTTGCTCCTGGGCCTGGCCCAGCTGGCGCCAGGCGGAAGAGGGCTCTGCCCGAGCTGACTGCCTGCCCCTTTTCCGTGCCCAAGTGGTACTAGAGATTACAGATGGCGCAATGGGCTAAGTGTTCGGCTGGTGACTGGAAGGTAGCTGGTTCGAATCCCGCTTGGAGTGCATACTGTCGTTGTGTCCTTGGGGCAACACACTTCACCCACCTTTGCCTGTGTGTAAATGTAATGTAATTATGTGAAGCACTTTGGGGTCAATGCAAGTTGACTAAAAATGTGCTATATAAATAAGATTATTATTATTATAGAGAGGCACTATGTGCTGTCCATGGGCACCCTGGGGGATTTCCAGGACCGCTGGGCACCGCGGGGGGGGGGGGGGGGGGGGGGGGGGGGGGGGTGGGGGGGGAATGAATCCTATGAATCCTTAACAAGGATTGTGAAATAGTTATTTAATATGCAGTATTTAAGAATATTTGTTTTACGTGTAGGATGCTGGTGGGCTTGTTTGCATTGTTTGTTATTGCACATATCTTTTTTGTAAATAATTGATTACAATTATTTTTGGTTTAAAAAAAAGACCAAAGAGGGCCTGGGTGCGAGAGCTGCCGAGAATGAAGGTGGACCTTTGGGACTATTATGAATACATTTGTAACTTTATGGGTGTCGATGACACTGAGAAAGATGGGGTAAAAAATAGCAACGCAAACAGAAATGAGCCTGTCCCATTTAGACGATTTATAGGTGACTGCCGGCGACTGTCATAGACGTAGCAGGTTGCCGAACTGGCGATGTTAGGCAATTTTTCAGGCGATTGCCGGCGAATATGAAAATGGAATTCACCGAAGTCAGCACTGGGGACAACCTACGACATCCTGGCGACAACCTATGTTAACCTTGCGACAACCTACGACAGGACCTAGGTCAATTCAATTCAAAGCACTTTATTCGTCCCCGAAGGGCAATTTAAAAAGGCGCATTACAGTAGCGTTTTTAAAAAGGGACACAATCAACATACATAAGCAGCACGCATACTGCACAATCAACCAGCACACGCATTTCACAGACACACTGCCCAATCACACAACACACACCGCACATCAACATTCAACACATAGCCATAGTTTTAAAGTGCTTCCTAAGTGCTTCAATTAAAAAGTGAATATAGAAGGTTATTTCATTTCATATGTTCATGAGTCAGTGATCAGCATTAAAAAGCTGGACAGCCCTGGGGATGAAGGTTGCCTTCCTCCTCCGTGTTCGGCAACCCGGACAGCGGAGTCTGACAAGCTACGCTCATTGGCTTCAACTCTACGATCACCACTGTCGCCGGATAATTTTCAACATGTTGAAAATCCAGCGGCGACCAGAATGACACTACGATTCTTTAGGCGACTGAGGAGACGACTCACGGCCATGCAAGTGACAACTGGCGACCACCAGCGACCATGTGGTGACAGCCTAGTCACCTGTAGTCACCTAAAAATCACCTAAGTGGAACAGACCCATGACTCTTTGCTTACATTGTGTACTGTACACTGTGTACAAAACAAATAATTTCACTATTCCGAGGTATATGTGACAATAAAGTATCATTGACAAGTGGTGGATCTGTCAGAGCAGCTTGCCTCACACAGCCAGAGACCTTTGTTTGATCCTGTCCTCAGATACTGTTTGTATGGTGTTTGCACATTCTCCCTGTGACAGCATTGGTTACCTCCAGGCACCCTGCATTCTTCCCATATTCCAATGACGTGTGGCTTCATAAATAACTTACCCTTGAGTACTGTTTTTATGGAGTTTGCACCGAGCAAAGTGACCCGTTTCCTTGATCATCGTTACTTTTTTGCATATCTTTCATTCATTGGCTCCATATCTCCCGACATCACCGTCTATATCTCTCGTTTCCTTTTCCCTGAATGTCAGTCTGAAGAAGGGTTTCGACCTGAAGCATCACCCATTCCTTCTCTCCAGAGATGCTGCCCGTCCCGCTGAGTTACTCCAGCATTTTGTGTCTATCATCCAGTTTATATGATCTATTTAAAATAATACAATAATAATAGACTATGGAGGCATTTTTTCAATTTTTAGTCTTTAATTGATTCCAGCAATGGCATAAGGATATCTTTTTGTTGTGATGAACAAGTCCCAATGATAGGGAAAATCAGGGGCTGTGTTTATCTTTATTTCTCATCAGTTAGGGCGGCATGGTGGCACAGCGGTAGAGTTGCTACCTTACAGCGCTTGCAGTGCCGGAGACCAGGGTGCTGTCTGTACGGAGTTTGTACGTTCTACCCGTGACTGCGTGGGTTCCTATCTGATATCTTCACTTTCCTCCCACACTCATGTACAGGTTTGTAGGTTAATTGGCTTGGTATAAATGTATATTGTCCCTAGTGTGTGTAGGGTAATGTTAATGTGCGGGGATGACTAGGTGGAGCGGATTCAATGGGTCGAAGGGCCTGTTTCTGTGCCGTATCTCTAAACTAAACTAAGAAAGGTATGTTCTTCATAGGTCAGTCTTTCTATTACTTATATTTTAATTCTCAAAAAGCATCACTCTTCCTTTTCTACCAAAATAGGCTATTCGGCTATTAAAATGCACATCATGGATATTATCTGTAAGAGTAAAAGGCAACATTGGTGTTCAAATGAAACTCCATTGGGTTAAAGGCCAATTCTACAAACTGTTTCTTTTACTAGTCTACCCTAATAATAATAATTGGTGAAAAATGAGCTTTTGGGATAACCTTAAAAACCAACACTTGGGCAAAAACCAATGCAAAATCTAAATGGAACAAGAGCACAGCATTTCAAACAACAAGCTCCCTGTAGATCACGTTTCATTCCTCTCAGGGGACAACAGAACCTCATTAGCTCAGCTTTAGGATGGGGCGATTAACAAGAGCAGATTCAATGATTAGATAATAATTGCACAAGTACAAGGGGCACAATCTTATGGTTTAAAAGTGTTTCACTTCATTTTTTTTAGTCAAGGAGTAATACGACAGTAACGCACATCGGTATAAACACAGCCACTGATTAATTTATTTTTAATAAATAAATTGTGAAAGGAATGCTCAAGATCATATTGTCTGAACTTTAATTTTTATTTCAAGTGGGCATGCAACATTGAAAGACAGAAAGAAATATATGCGCAAGGAGTCAAGGCAAATGAGATGATTTGCTTACTTAATGGGACCATCCATCTAACCACTTGACACCACTGGCAGAAGGAATGTACCTCCTTCACAGTAATAACCAGCTTGCAGGAAAACATTGTGCCATGCTGTCTTGGTGTCTGGCATATTTAAGAAAAGACTCATGGAAACCCATTAACAATGTCTGGTTTGATATCAAAAGGGAAACGTATTTATCTTTCTGAACCATTGGAATTCCACTTGAACAAAAGGGCAGAAGTCTGGACTCTGTAGCAAATACTTTTCAAAGCATTAATCATGTACTATGTTTAACTTTCCTTCAAGTAATGCAAAGCTGTACCAAGCATTATTCCGTGTGTAGGAAGGAACTGCAGCTGCTAATTTAAACCGAAGATAGACTGGCAGCATCTCTGGAGAGAGGAATGGGTGACGTTTCGGGTCAAGAACCTTCAGATTATTATTCTTAATAATTATAACAAATGATTATTCCCGACAGTTATTTACACATAATTTGTATGGTATGATACCAGTTTTGAAAGCACGGATTGGGAATTGGTTCCATTGATTAACCAATCCCAGCAACTATTGGCTACATAATAATTATTCCTTTATTCCATGTTAAACAACTGGCACTGCATTTGCCTCTCCAACGAACAGAACTTAGTCATCTATTAAAGTAGTAAATTCTTGCAACTTAGATTTTGCATATCATTTCAGGTGTTTTGATATGCAAACTTTATATCCAACGAGATATACTGGTTAAACTGACCTAATAACAATGAAGAAAGAGTAACACAACTGTTCAATGCAGCAGATAAATATATACGTATACTAGACTAAGTGGGGCCCATTGGGTCCCAGCTTCACATGGGAGGGCTGATCCCCCAATGCAATATTCCACCTCTCGACCAATTCCAATCTTGGTGGCCAGGGGGAGGGGGGGGCTTTCTGGAGCACTAGTATGGGTGTTGTGGGCTGAAGGGACTGGTTTCCAGAGGGCTAGTATGGACATTGTGGGCCAAATGGATTCTTGGACTGGCAGCTCCGTCACTCAAGCCTGTTTTAATAATGCTGAGATTCTCTCTCCTGCCAATCATGCCATGACGGCCATGTCCCTTCCCCCCACCACCACCAAAAGGGGCATGGCCTTCATGGATTTATTGGCAGGAGAGAGAATCTGAGCATTATTAAAACACTAATAACCCTTTTATTTTTTCATCGATGGGAAAAATCCTCGGCACCTGATGAGCGGAGGGGGACTCTGAATAAGATGGCCAAAAGTCACAGCCATACGTGGTAGCGTTTTTTCTAAAATCAATATAAAGCGCAAACAGGAAGTGGTCAAGATTAGACTTTTAATTATATAGAAGGCAAGGCAGTTCTAAGTTGGCAAGGCAGCTCTAAGTTGGCAAGGCAGCTCTAATTAGTCAAGGCAGCTCTAATTAGGCAAGGCAGCATGCTTTACTATTTTCAAAACCTTAGGCAAGGCAGCTTGCTTTAGCACTTTCAAAACCAAAGGCAACGCAGCTTGCTTTAGCACTTTCAAAACCAAAGGCAACACAGCTTTAGCACATTCAAATCAAAACACACTTTTGCATTTTCAAACCACATTAAGGGCACCGACAGGCCAGTAAAATCACTCACAGTTTAGTAGACATGTGTTCAGTGTTGTTCACAGCTCAGACTGAGAATTGCGACCTCTCACTCCCCGATCTTACAGAGAACTGAGGCACCTTCACACTTCCGGGTTTTATAGTCCATCCGGAAGGGGCGTGGCATTGAGGAGAGGGAATCTCAACATTTTTTAAACCCTTATAACTCTTTTACTTTTCATCGATGGGAAAAATCATCGGCACCTGATGAGCGGAGGGGGGACTCTGAGTTAGATGGCCAAAAATCACAGCCATACGTGAGTTTTTTCTAAAATAAATTTAAAGCACAAACAGGAAATGGTCAAGATTAGACTTTTAATTATATAGATGGCAAGGCAGCTTCAATTAGGCAAGGCAGCTCCAATTAGGCAAGGCAGCTCCAATTAGGCAAGGCAGCTCCAATTAGGCAAGGCAGCTCCAATTAGGCAACACAGCTCGCTTTAGCACTTTCAAAACCCAAGGCAACGCAGCTCGCTTTAGCACTTTCAAAACCCAAGGCAACGCAGCTCGCTTTAGCACTTTCAAACCAAAGGCACCACAGCTTTAGCACTTTCAAACCAAAACACACTTTTGCATTTTCAAACTACATTTTCAAACCACATTAAGGGCACTGACATGTCAGTAAAATCACTTACAGTTTAGTCGACATGTGTTCAGTGTTATTCACAGCTCAGACTCAGAATTGTGACCTCTTGATCCCCCCCATCTTACAGAGAACTGAGGCACCTCTACACTTCCGGGTTTTATCGTCCCTCTGGAAGGGGCGTGACCTTCAGGAGAGAGACTCTCAACATTTTGTTGACACTCATAACTCTTTTATTTTTCATCAATGGGTAAAATCCACGGCACCTGATGAACTGAGTAAGATGGCCAAAAATCACAGCCGTAAGTGGCAGCGTTTTTTCTAAAATCAATTTACAGAAAATCAGGAAGTGGTCAAGATCAGACTTTTAGTAATATAGATATAGTTTCTCCCATTGTATCCATTGGAGCAACTTCTGGAACACACACATGATCTTTAACTCGCCACTATTCATTTGAATGTATTAACTGGAATCAAAGGTTTTACATGTATGCTTTTAATCCAAAATTGTTTTGAAAGGTTCTATCACTTTGCAGCACCTATTTAAACTAATACCCCAGTATCCAATTTTAAAATGGCAGGTTTAAAATGGAACATAAATTAAATCATTTTGTGGAAACTGTCTCTCTCCTTAACGAGTTAAATTTTCATCTCTCCCTCAGTGGAT
This sequence comes from Leucoraja erinaceus, assembly GCF_028641065.1. Lineage (NCBI taxonomy): Eukaryota > Metazoa > Chordata > Chondrichthyes > Rajiformes > Rajidae > Leucoraja > Leucoraja erinaceus. Next base: position 77,941,165 of record NC_073382.1, on the reverse strand, counting down.
TTTCTTCAATTATCCTCCAAAAATTTGGCAGAGTTAAACTTCCACTTATGTTGCAAGTCTTATGCTAGTCATTAGTGATAGAGCCATAGAGTGATACTGTGTGGAAACAGGCCCTTCAGCCCAAATTGCCCAACATGTCCTGGCTACACTAATCCCACCTGCCCGTGTTTGGTCCATATCCCTCCAAACCTGTCCAATCCATGGACCTGTCTAACTGTTTCTTAAACGCTGGGATAGTAAGGGTACAAACTTTTATTATAAACGCTGGGATAGTAAGGGTACAACCGCGTTTTATTATTTTTCTGTCTGTGTTTTAATGTAGTTTTTGTTATTTTTTGTTGGGGTGTGTGTGTGGGGGGGTGTGGGAGGGGAGGGGGGAACTTTTTAAATCTCTCCCTGCACTGGAGACCCGACCTTTTCTCGTCGGGTTTCCGTTGTCGTTGGGGCCGCAACGAGGAGCGGCCTCCAACAGGAAGAAGCCGGGGACTCTGGTGCTACGACTCACTGTCGCCGTCGCGGGGCTGGCCGAGTCCGGAGCGGGTGGAGCGGTGGAGGAGCGCTGCTGCTGCTGCTGCTGCTGCTACCGGAGAGTCGGAGGCTCCAACGGCAGGTCTGTGGACGGCGGCACCGGGAGCCCGCGGCTCCCTGGAGGGAGACCGCTTTTCAGGGCTCTCGCAACGGCGACTTCCCCCGCCCGAGTTGCGGGGTTGAAGAGGTCCTGGAGCGGGGCCTAACGCCACTGCCCCGCGCGGCTTGGAATGGCCGCGGGACTCTGCGAGCGCACGCTGGGGGCTCTAACAGCAAGACCCGGTGTGCGACCTCGCATCACCCGGCGTGGCTTTAATCGCCGCGGGACAATCGCCATCGCCAGCCGGGGGCTTTGACTTTGACTCTGACATAGGGGGGGGGGGGGGAGAGTGCAGTGGAGAGATAAGTTTATTTGGCCTTCCATCACAGCGATGTGATGGATGTTTATGTAAATTATGTTGTGTCTTGGGTCTATGTGTTTGTAATGTATGGCTGCAGAAACGGCATTTCATTTGGACTTCAAGGGGTCCAAATGACAATTAAATGTATCTTGTATCTTGTATCTTGTAACTGGAATGGGTAAAGAGCAGATTTACAAGGATGTTGCCAGGACTAGTGGGTCTGAGCTATAGGTAAATGGTGAGCAGGCTGGAGCTCTATTCTTTGGAGAGCAGTTGATGAGGGGTGATCTTATAGAGGTGTACAAAATGATGAGAGGAATAGATCGAGTAGGGGAATTGAGGACCAGGTAACATAGGTTTAAGGTGAAGGGAAAATGATTTAATAGGAATCTGAGGGGTAACTTTTTCACACAAAAGGTGGTGGGTGTATGGAACAAGCTGCCAGAGGAGGTAGTTGAGGCTGGGACTATCCCAATAAGAAACAGTTAGACATATGCATGTATAGGACAGGTTTGGAGGGATATGGACAACACGCGGGCAGGTGCGACTAGTGTAACATGATATGTTGTCCGGTGTGGGCAGGTTGGGTTGAAGGGCCTGTATCCACTGTATGACTCTATGACTCTGTGACTCTACTAGAGCTGCTAGCTGACAACTCTAATGAATGAGTTACATGCTGATCTCCAGTGCTCTATTTTCCCTGTGATAGTGAGGGTTTGCTTTGGGTGCTCCAGTTGCCACCCACACCCAAAGATATGCGGATGAATAAGTTGAAGAAACAAAGAGATTCAGATGCGATTTTACAAATAAATCTCCACAAAGTGCTGGAGTAAGTCAGTGGGTCAGGCAGTGTCACTACACCATGGATCAGTGGCGTTTTGGGTTGGACCTTTCTAAAGACTGATGAAGGAACGATAAGCTAATTGTTCACTTTAAATTGTTTCTAGTTTGTAGGGAAGTGGCTGACCTTGGATTGAGAGGAATGCGAGGAAAATAAGGATTAGGATAGGATAGTGTAAAAGAGTATTAGATAGTATCTGTGGACTCGATTGGCTGAAGAAACTGCAGATGCTGGTTTAAATCAAAGATAGATTCAAAAATCTGGAGTAACTCAGCGGGTCAGACATCATCTCTGGAGAAAAAGGACTAGGTGATGTTTCGGGTCAAGATCCTTCTTCAGTCTGAGTCTTGACCCGAAATGTTACCTATTCTTTTTTCTCCAAAGATGCTGTCTGACCCGCTGAGTTATTCCAGCTTTTTGTGTCTATCTTCAGCCTGATTCTGTGCTGTTTGACCCTAATACAGCTTTATACACAAGAGTAGTTGCATACAGATGACCCTTGCAGGATCCCAGAGCGATCCTGAAGCATTGATGTTCGGGCCATAATTCCATGTGAGAAGACAATTTGTCCACTCGGTCAACAGGCAGCAGACCTTTTCAATGACCTGCAGAGATGTCAGCCCCTTGAAACGTTACTGTTCGAGCGTCAAGGAAAATGAGCCGCTGTCTATGTTTAGTTTAGTTTAGAGATACAGTGCGGACACAGGCCTTTTGGCCTACTGAGTCCACACCGACCAGTGATCCCCACACACTAAGACTATCCTGCACACATTAGGGACATAGAAACATAGAAACATAGAAACATAGAAATTAGGTGCAGGAGTAGGCCATTCGGCCCTTCGAGTCTGCACCGCCATTCAATATGATCATGGCTGATCATCCAACTCAGTATCCCGTACCTGCCTTCTCTCCATCCCTTAGCCACAAGGGCCACATCTAACTCCCTCTTAAATATAGCCAATGGACTGGCCTCAACTACCCTCTGTGGCAGAGAGTTCCAGAGATTCACCACTCTCTGTGTGAAAAAAGTTCTTCTCATCTCGGTTTTAAAGGATTTCCCCTTTATCCTTAAGCTGTGACCCCTTGTCCTGGACTTCCCTAACATCAGGAACAATCTTCCTGCATCTAGCCTGTCCAACCCCTTAAGAATTTTCTAAGTTTCTATAAGATCCCCTCTCAATTTTCTAAATTCTAGAGAGTATAAACCAAGTCAATCCAGTCTTTCTTCATAAGACAGTCCTGACATCCCAGGAATCAGTCTGGTGAAACGTCCCTGCACTCCCTCTATGGCAATAATGTCCTTCCTCAGATTTGGAGACCAAAACTGTACGCAATCCAGGTGTGGTCTCACCAAGACCCTGTACAACTGCAGTAGAACCTCCCTGCTCCTATACTCAAATCCTTTTGCAATGAAAGCTAACATACCATTCGCTTACTTTACTGCCTGCTGCACCTGCATGCCTACTTTCAATGACTGGTGTACCATGACACCCAGGTCTCGCTGCATCTCCCCGTTTCCCAATCGGCCACCATTTAGATAATAGTCTGCTTTCCCGTTTTTGCCACCAAAATCTATATCATCTATATAATTTACATCTATATCAAGTCAATTAACCTACAAACCTGTACGTCTTTGGAGTATGGGAGGAAACCAAACATCTCGGAGAAAACCCACGCAGGTCATGGGGAGAACGTACAAGCTCCATATGGACAGAACCCATAGCCAGGATCAAATCCTCATCTCTGGTGCTGTAAGGCAGCAACTCTACTGCTGTGTCACCATGCATGCTGCCCTAATGTCTTAGGTCATCCCTCTGCATGAGGCTCAGCATTAGGCTGCTGCTTATGTTGGGCTCTCCTGAAGTCCCTCAACCCGACTTAACTCTGTATTGCCACTAGAGCAGCACTTACCTTCAATTGTAGGTGCCAACGTGCTGAGTGCAATGAGCAAGCTGGTGGTCCAAAAAATGTGGGTATTAAATAATAAATTAACCACCAACCCTCAGAAGCGCCCACTGGGTTAGTTTTGTGCAGTGTGATTCAAGAGCTTGAAGGATAAAAGTTCAAACCTATTATTGAACCTGGAGGTAATGGTTCTCATGCTCTAGTACCTTCTTCCCGATGGTAACAGTGGGAAAAGTAGCACAAAATGCTGGTGGAACTCAGCAGACAGGGAGCATCTATGGAGAGAAAGAATGGGTGACGTTTTGGGTTGAAACATCATCCATTCCTTCTCTCCAGAGATGCTGCCTGACCCGTTGTGTTACTCCAGCTTTTTAAGGTCATAAAGTTATAAGTGATAGGAGCAGAATTAGGCCATTTGGCCCATTGGGTCTACTCTGCCATTCAATCAATTTTGTAAACCAGCATATAATAGATATAATAAATAATAGATTAACCAGTAACCCTCAGAACCGCCCGTCGGGTTTGTCAAGCGAAGAATCACCAATTTCTGCAATGAATATCTTTCTTTGAGTCAATCACGAGTGCAGCTATGAAGTTGTGGTGTTTACAGTGAGATTGGACTGTCAGCTTTTTGTTTGCCCTCTAAAGTTGCACTCCTCCCACCAAAGTGTCACTGATAAGTTTCAAAGAGCTGGGAGCACTCTCAATCAAAACCCCAAACTCTAATCAAACTTTCCCTTAATAAGCAATTAACATTCATAATTTAACAATCCACCACTCCCAAGATGTTCTCACACACTGACTGACACGCTCAGTTTAAATTTGATGGTTGGCAGGTTCTTATTTTGCTTGCAACCCACCAACTGCTTTGCTAATTTAATTCCCCATTCCTACTGCGAACCGTAACCCTCGAGAGTCACCATCCACAATTCCTCGTCTGCAGATACACTTGCAGGATTAGAACTGGCTGTGTATGAAGCAGCATATGTGCATTCTTACACTCACTTTCACTGAATGTGTGAGGTGCAAAAACTGATGCACAGGAGGAAAATCTTAAAGTGGATCAGCGACTTTGGAGGACTTAGACGAAATGGGCAGGAAGGAATTGCAGATAGACACAAAATGCTGGAGTAACTCAGCAGGGCAGGCAGCATCTCTGGAGAAAAATAATAGGTGACGTTTAGGGTCGAGATCCTTCTTCAGGGGGTAAATTTTGTCTACCTAGGGAGTAAATTTGTTGATTCTGGATTTGTACATATTTTTCTCATTGACTGACTATGTTTGATTCTGTTCATCATTAGTTGTTCATAAATAAGTGAAATAACAATATTACATGCTATTAAAGTTGCCGGGGTAAACGCGACGGAAAAGGTTGGGAACCTCCGACTTAAAGCTTGGTGGATTTAACACTGAGATCAGATTAGCACAGGAACCAAGGGGGAGGATATGCAAATTCTCTGATGACACACTGGCAGAGAAGGGGCAATTTTCTATACTAATAAATAGGTAGCCACCCCCATAGTTACACCATTCCGCTCTTTGTCTTGGCTGAAGTCAGTCTAAATGGTTTTGAGGCCTTCTCTTGTGTTTGACCAGTACAAGGGACAATTCCAAGCAAAATGTTTCCATAACGATACCTGAGAGGTGGAGAAGCTCACCAAAAACTAATGAATACTTAATCCCTACTCTTTGTTTTCTGTCTACCAACCAATGTTCTATCCATGTCAATACCTGAGCCCCAATACCATGTGCTCTAATTTTGCCCAATAATCTCCTTTGTGGGACCTTATCAAAGGCTTTCTGAAAGTCCATGTACACTACATCCACTGGCTCTCCCTTGTTCATTTTCCTAGTTACATCCTCACAAAATTCCAGAAGATTAGTCAAGTATGATTTCCCCTTTGTAAATCCATGCTGACTCGGACCGATCCTGTTACTGCTATCCAAATGTGCGGCTATTTCATCCTTTATAATTGACTCTAGCATCTTTCCGACCATCGATGTTAGCTAACTGGTCTATAATTCAATATTTTCTCCCTCCCTCCTTTCTTAAAAAGTGGGATAACATTAGCTACCCTCCAATCCACAGGAACTGGGCCTGAATCTATTGGATCTAACTTGAAAGACTCTGGTTGCTGGAGATACTGACCAATTTATTATTTATTGTAGCTTTACAGGAACATAAGATACAACAGCAACACAAATAAATATACTATAAACGATCGGTCATTCTAAGTGAAGTAGATGTAAAAACCCAAGTATGTATAGCAACCATAACAGTGCAAAGTCCGCACTGGTTCTGTGTTGAGGGAGGGCTGTGGTTAGGGTTGTGGTTAGTTTTGTGCAGTGTAATTCAAGAGCTTGATGGATAAAAGTTCAAACCTATTCTTGATCCTCGGGGAAATGGTTCTCATGCTCCTGTACCTTCTTCCCGATGGTAACAGTGGGAAGAGAGGCACAAAATGCTGGAGTAACTCAGCGGACAGGCAGCATCTATGGTGAGAAAGAATGGGTGACGTTTTGGGTTGAGAACCTTCTTCAGACTGTCTGAAGAAAGGTCCAGACCTGAAACATTACCCATTCCTTCTCTCCAGAGATGCTGCTCTGACCCGTTGAGTTACTTCAGCTTTTTAAGGTCATAAAGTTATAACTGATAGGAGCAGAATTAGGCCATCGGGCCCATTGGGTCTACTCTGCCATTCAATCAATTTTGTAACCCAGCATCTGCAGTTCCTTCCTACACAGTGAGAAGAGAGTGGTTCGGGTGGTGTGGGTTTTAATGATGTTAGCTGCTTGCTTGAGGCAATACTCCTTGTAAATCCTTGCAATGGTGGTGTAATAAGTACCTGTGATGGAGCAGTAATGTCTCCACCCTTCGCCCCCCCCCCCCCCCACACACACACAACCTTTGTTCATGATGCATCAAACTGTTGTGACATTTTCTGTTATACTAAGGTAGTAGAATTCAAAGTAAGATCCAGCTTTAAGAGGATATTCTCACATTCTCAGGATATTTTAAGGACTCTATAAATGATTAATTATTTAGGAAATTCACTGCTGTTGAAACATGCTGGTCAGTATGGACGAAGCAAAGTGTAGGAAGGAACTGCTGATGCTGGTTTACGGCGAAGATGGACACAAAATGCTGGAGTAACTCAGCGGGACAGGCAGCATCGCTAGATAGAAGCAGAGATGCAATCCGACCCGCTGAGTTACTCCATCATTTTTCTGTCTATCTTCCCACAACAATGAGGTAAGGGAGCACAATCTATTTTGAGAGGAGGTGGGAGAAAGTTAGTCAGTGGACCACACTGCTTCTCCTCAAATATATGCTGTGTTGCTTTACAATTAGGGCCAAATGTGGACTGCTCACCTGCCGCATGGACAACGTTATCTGTGCAGCATTCCACATTATTGCACAATTGATGCCAAACCCTTGGACTTAGCTCTGAGCCTGAGCCTACAACACAGTGACTGAGGGCTTGAGAGTGTTTCCTGCAAATGCAACAGACCATCAATATGCAATAATGTCGGGAATTAAATATCCCACAGTTCTTTTGTTTTGGTCCATAGAATAAATAGATCTCCTAAAATAATTGGGGCAGACGTCCTACGAGCTGGTAATGTGGCTGAGCACAGTGTGCAATTAATGATTCTGTAGCCGAGTTGGCCTTTAAATCACTGTAGCTCAAGCAGCACTAATAGCAGGCGATTTGCTGCTTTATAGTCGCACTGAATGAAATACAGCAGTATCCTTTTAAATTAATTTTACATGCAAATACTTCCTGCAATAGTTTATCCCCAGTGATGTGTGACCAAAGGCAACGAGAGTGTGATTTCCTCTCAAATAGAATAACCAATCAAGGCATCGTTCTAAGTAAATGTGCCCTTGGAGAAAAAAAATGTGCGGCATGATTGATTGAAGCAGAAGCCTGAGGCCGACTGGTTTAGACCTCACTAGTCATTTAAGGGAGCTCTGATGCCTTCATTATCAACAGATGATTCATGGTTATATACAAAAGAGCATAATACTGTATGTGCTGGCTTTCAATAAACCTGATGAAAAGCGCTGTTGCAAATATAAGCTAATATTTCAGTAACTACAAGCCCCAATGGGATATTATCTACATTTTATGCATTTAAAATTCCTTATATTTTACGCAACCGCACAGGGGCTTCGTACTCACCAGGGCAATTACAGTGGAATATAATAACTTCTCATTATTCCAAGAGCTAGGATATTTACCTTGTTTAAAGCTGATGCTGTAACAACTCCGAGCCGAGATTTATCACCGTGGGAACACAAACCAAGGACATGCCAGGTTAGGTGATAATGTGGCAATGCATTTTACACACCCCCTGCACCCAGCTTCAACTATGTTAAAGAGATGCTTCCGTACATATCCAGTAACATTAAATGGATTAAATTTGGCATTAGGGACTGGTGCTATTAAATTGAGTTAGGAACAGAATGCAGAAACTGCTTTGCCATTCTCTGAAGTCATTTATGGTGACTGTGCTGCCTTTTTGCAGTCCAGATCTCCAGAGCTGTAATTATGTGAATGGGAACTACAGGATGATTTACGGTCCTTTGCATGCAATAAAGAAAGTTGACAACTGGATAATGACAGCATCCTCTGAATGATTGACTTGCTTATGCCATCTATTTTGCATGCACATGAGGAATCCTTGTATAAATTAAGCTATTAATGTCTGAAACATGGCTAGCGGTGATCTGCTACCTTTGTTTTGGATACTTGGTGAAATTATAGCTGTTTTGTTAGAATACAATAAATATGTTAGGCAAACGGTAAGAATTTTGTACCTTAACATAACGTACAATTAATAATGTAATTATTGTTGTAATAATTAATCAATATTTCTCATATGTTTTTGTTGTTGAATTTTTAGCTGCCACAAAATAATGCATTGTTTAGATTTAAGGCCTGATTTAGTAGGTGTTCGTGGTACAGCAATTAAAATTGTAGGGACCCCAATTTTAGCAGCCGAGGAAACTAAATTCAGGTAATTGGCTCAAATGTAAAAGAATAATGTGTGGTAAGTGTCAAAATTATCATTTGTTTTATAAAATGATTGAAAGGAAGAAATTAGTGGCACAGTGGTGCAGCGCTAGAGCTACTGCCTTACAGGGCCAGAGACCCCGGTTCGATCTCGACTAAGGGTGCCGTCTGTACGGAGTTTGTATATTCTCCCCGTGACCTACATGGGTTTTCTCCGGTTTCCTCCCACACTCCAAAGATGTGTGGAGGTTTGCAGTTTAATTAGATTAGTAAAATTGTAAATTGTAAATTGTCACTAGTGTGTGTAGGATAGTGTTAATGTGCGGAGATGGCTGGTTGGCGCACCCGGTAGGTCAAAGGGTCTGTTTACGCGCTCTATCTCTAACCTAAACTAAATTAAAAAATCTGCCATTCCTACCCGATCCTCCAGTCCAACAAATTTAAGGTTGACTCACCTTCATCTAAACGGCTTGGCAAACCATGCACTTCATTGAAAATTCAGACTACTGGCCCTGCACACATTGTCTACATCCTGAAAAATGGTTAAACAATGAAAAATAGATCATCGATATATTTTTTTCATTTATTGATTATCCAAGGAGCTATTTCATTGTTAATTTTGTAGTGACAACATGTGGAAACAAAATGACTGAAAATATTTGATTGCTTTGATGATTTTAGAATAAATCATTGCTCTGATTCTATATGGAGTTCCATGAAAATGTGAAAAAATACAAACAGGAGCATTTTCTTTCTTAACACAATACAATTAGGTTCTTAATACAATACATTACAATAAGATTTCAGAGATTTAGTTCAGTTTAGTTTAGAGATACAGCGCGGAAACAGGCCCATCTGCCCACCGAGTCCTCGCTGACCAGCGATCCCCGCACATTAACACTATCCTACATACACTAGGGACAATTTTACAGCTTTACCAAGCCAATTAATTTACAAACCTGTACATATTTGGAATGTGGGAGGAAACCAAAGATCTAGGAGAAAATCACAGGGAGAACGTACAAACTCCGTACAGACAGTACCCATAGTCAGTATCGAACCCAGGTCTCCGGCACTGCAAGCGCTGTAAGGCAGCAATTCTATTGCTGTGCCACCGTGCTGCCCGATGAAGGTGACAAATGTGTTAAAGGAATGAAAAGTTGAGAAATAAAAAGGGAAAGGAAAGGCAGAAATCGATAATTAAATAATCTCATTATCCATTGGTCTCAGGTGAAAGTTTAGATTCCAGAATGACATATCTACCTGATCTCCAATATCTATCTATCTTCTATATTACTAAATCTCTGATCTTGACTGCTTTTGGCCCACTGTGCTGCGATTTCCGACAGAACGCCGCAACCTATGGCCGTCATTTTTGGCCACCTCGCTCAGAGCCCCCCTCCACCTTATGGGTGCTTGAAGTTGAAAGGCCCTAAATACTGCAAATGGAGACTTGATGCTTTGACTTGAAGTTGAAAGGCACTACTTACTGCAAATGGTGGCTTGGGAGATTTGGTTTGAAGTTGAAAGGCACTACTTACTGCAATTGTTGGCATGAAGTTGAAAGGCACTACTTACTGCAAATGGTGGCATGGGTGCTTTGGCCTGAAGTTGAAATGTACTATTTACTGCAAATGGTGGCTTGGGTGTTTTGTTTGAAGTTGAAAGGCACTACTTACTGCAAATGGTGGCTTGGGTGCTTTGGCTTGAAGTTGAAAGGCACTACATACTGCAAATGATGGCATGAAGTTGAGAGGCACTACTTACTGCAAATGGTGGCTTGGGTTCTTTGGCATGAAGTTGAAATGCACTAGTTACTGCAAATGGTGGCTTGGGAGCTTTGGTTTAAAGTTGAAAGGCACTACTTACTGAAAATAGTGGCTTTGGAGCTTTGGTTTGAATTTTAAAAAATCACCATTCTCTCTGCTCAGAGCCCCCCTCCACCTTCTGGGTGCAGAGGATTTTTCCCATCAATGACAAATCAGAGATATATTAATGTTTTAAAAAAAAAAGGCTTGGGTGCTTTGGCTTGAAGTTGAAAGGCACTAACTGTAAATGGTGGCTTGGGTGGTTTGGTTTGAAGTTGAAAGGCACTACTTACTGCAAATGGTGGCTTGGGTGCTTTGGTTTGAAGTTGAAAGGCACTACATATTGCAAATGGTGGCATGAAGTTGAAAGGCACTAGGATGAAGCCAAGGGTCATGTCTCCCTGAGCTCTGAATAACAGTGAACAAATGTCTACACAACTCTGAGTACCCTTAATATAGTTTTGTTTGAAGTAAAAAGGCACTGCCTGCAAATGGTTGTTTGGGTGCTTTGGCATGAAGTTGAAAGGAACTACTTACTGCAAATGATGGCTTGGGTGCTTTGACTTGAAGTTGAAATACACTACTTACTGCAAATGGTTGTTTTGGAGCTTCAAATTTGAAAGGCACTACTTACTGCAAATGGTGGCTTCGGCACTTTGGCTTGAAGTTGAAAGGTACTACTTATTGCAAATGGTGGCTTGGGTGCTTTGGCTTGAAGTTGAAAGGCACTACTTACTGCAAATGGTGGCTCGGGTGATATGGCTTGAAGTTGATTGGCACTACTTACTGCAAATGGTGGCTTGGGTGCTTTGGCTTGAAGTTGAAAGGTACTACTTATTGCAAATGGTGGCTTGGGTGCTTTGGATTGAAGTTGAAAGGCACTACCTATTGCAAATGGTGGCTTGGGTGCTTTGGCTTGAAGTTGAAAGGCACTACTTAGAGCAAATGGTGGCTTGGGTGCTTTGGCTTGAAGTTGAAAGGCACTACTTACTGCAAATGGTGGCTTGGGTGCTTTGACGAAGTTAAAAAAAATCACCATTCTCACTGCTGTCCCTGCTGGAGGGAGGGGGAGGGACTATAAAACCAGGAAGTGGCGTGCCTCACTCACTCTCTACAAGGATGAAGCCAAGGATCGCGTCTCACTGAGCTCTGAATAACACTGAACAAATGTCTACACAACTGTGAGTACCCTTAATGTAGTTTGAAAATGAAAATATGGTTTGTTTGAAGTAAAATGGAACTGCCTGCAAATAGTTGTTTGGGTGCTTTGGCTTGAAGTTGAAAGGCACTACTTACTGCAAATGGTGGCTTGGGAGCTTTGGTTTAAAATTGAAAGGCACTACTTACTGCAAATGGTGGCTTGGGCGCTTTGCTTGAAGTTGAAGTTGAAAGGCACTTCTTACTGCAAATGATGGCTTGGGTGATTTGGCTTGAAGTTGAAAGGCACTTCTTACTGTAAATGGTGGCTTGAATGCATTGGCTTGAAGTTGAAAGGCACTACTTACTGCAAATGGTGGCATGAAGTTGAAAGGCACTAATTACTGCAAATGGTGGATTGGGTGATATGGATTGAAGTTGATTGGCACTACTTACTGCAAATAGTGGCTTGGGTGCTTTGGCTTGAAGTTGAAAGGCACTTCTTACTGCAAAGGTGGCTTGGGTGCTTTGGCTTGAAGTTGAAAGGCACTACTTACTGCAAATTGTGGCTTGGGTGCTTTGGCTTGAAGTTGAAAGGCACTGCTTACTGCAAATGGTGGCTTGAAGTTGAAAGGCACTACTTACTGCAAATGGTGGCATGAAGTTGAAAGGCACTAATTACTGCAGATGGTGGCTTGGGCACTTTGCTTGAAGTTGAAAGGCGCAACATTGCAAATGATGGCTTGGGTGATTTGGCTTGAAGTTGAAAGGCACTTCTTACTGCAAATGGTGGCTTGGGTGCATTGGCTTGAAGTTGAAAGGCACTACTTACTGCAAATGGTGGCATGAAGTTGAAAGGTACTGCAAATGGTGGCTTGGGTGCTTTGGCTTGAAGTTGAAAGGCGCAACATTGCAAATGGTGGCTTGGGTGCTTTGGCTTGAAGTTAAAAGGCACTACTGCAAATGCACTTACTTCCTGTTTGCACTGTATATTGATTTTAGATAAAACGCTACAACTTACAGCTGTGATTTTTGGCCATCTTATTCAGTGCTCCCTCTGCTGAGCAGGTTCAGAGAATTCTTCCCATCAATGAAAAATAAAAGTGTTATTAGTGTTTTAAAAAATGTTGAGAATCTCTCTCCTGTCAATCACGCCCTGAAAGCCACACCTTTCCGGGTGGGAGGGGGAATGGTTATAAAACCCGGAGTGTGGGTGTGGCTCAGTCTCTGCATGATGGGTGAGGGAGAGGTCAATACTCTGCCTGAGCTGTGAATCAACTGAACACACTGAATGTTTACTGAACTGTGTGTTTGGTGTTTAATGGTGGTTTCACCTTACATGGAATGGTATGAAGCTGCATTTGAATTTGGTGACCTTGGACCCTGCTTGAAGTGGAATGAAACTGCACTTAAATTTGATGGCCTTGCATCCTGCTTGAAACTGCACTGAATTTGGTGGCCTTACACCCTGCTGAAAGTGGTACGAAACTACACTTGAAATTGTTGGCCTTGGTTCCAGCTTGAAGTGGTATGAAACTGCACTTGAATTCGGTGGCCATGCACCCTGCTTGAAGTGGTTGGAAACTGCACTTCAATTTGGTGGCCTTGCACCCTGCTCATAGTGGTAAGAAACTGCACTTGAATTCGGTGGCCTTGCACCCTGCTTGAAATGGTAGGAACATGGATTTGAATTTGGTGGCCTTGCACCCTGCTTGAAATAGAATTTCAAGGAATATTATATTGTATTGTATTCAAATGTATTGTCATTGTCTCAATTTGAGACAACAAAATGAATTTCCCTTACAGGCAGTATCATAAAAAAAAAAAAAATAATAAAAAATAAAAATAATAATAATAAATAAATAATAAAACATATTAAAAATAAAATTGAAATTGAATTTAAAAAAAAGCACAAACACAGAAAGTCCGCGACACAACATAACATAAATGGCACCCAGGTGAGGAAGGCACCATAGTCCAGCCAGCCTCCCCTCCGTGGTCGGGGCCGTGGTCGGGGAATAGTCATGAGTCAACTGCCAGCCCACCAGCCGTGAGTGAACTGCCAGCAGATCAGGCTTGAGGGACTGAGCTGCCACCCCAAGAACCATACCAGCGCTCCAGAAAGAACCCCCCCCCCCCCCCCCCCCCCCCCCCCCCTGGCCACCAATATTGGAATTGGTGGAGAGGTGGAATATTGCGTCGAGGGACCAGCCCTTCCATGTGAACATGGGACCCAACGGGTCCCACTTAGTCTAGTGTTTATTATATTATTTTATAGCTCATTGGTTTATTGTCAACTAGAATGGTAATATGTGTTACTTCTGTTAGATGTACAATGCAGTAGTAACTATGTGTTCCATCAACAAACCATATTTCAGAATCAAATGTGGCATTTGCCTATGAGGATGTTACCAGGACAAGAGGGTCTGAGCTATAGAGAGAGGTTGAAGAAGCTGGGTCTCTATTCCTTGGAGCACAGGAGGATGAGGATGATCTTATTGTGGTGTGTAAAATCATGAGAGGAACAGATTGGGTAGAAGCACAGAGTCTCTTGCCCAGAGTAGGTGAATCGAGGACCAGAGGACATAGGTTTAAGGTGAAGGGGAAAAGATTTAATAGGAATCTGAGGGGTAACCTTTTCACACAAAGGGTGGTGGGTGTATGGAACAAACTGCCAGAGGAGATAGTTGAGGCTGGGACTATCCTAACATTTCACAAACAGTTAGACAGGTAGATTGATAGGACAGCTTTGGAGGGATATGGACCTAACACAGGCAGGTGGGACTAGTGTACCTGGGACATGTTGGCTGGTGTGGGCACGTTGGGCAAAAGGGCCTGTTTCCACGCTGTATCACTCTGTGACTCTGTGTGGAGTATGAGATGTATTTAGTGCAAGCAACTGAGGGAAAATTTCTATCAGGAGGGGCTTCCAACAAATATTTCTGATTTCTATCTTGATGTTTGTCAGTGCGGCCATTTTACAATGAGCAATGGCAGTTCCAGTTTTGCAGATGTTTCAGCGAGTAGGAGAGAACCTCCTGTGGCTCAGTAGATTATTCCAGTACGCTTGCCAATCAGGGCTCGGGGCTATGGTGATACTCCACTGGACTGTTTGTAGGGAAACAAATTTCACTGTGTTAACAATTAACATATGTGGCAATAAAAAAAGCACAATTTCATTATTTCACTATTCAAGTGAAAAATGTGGACCTGAAGGAAGTTTTGGTATTGGGTTTGATTTATCATTGACATCCGTACCAAGGGATGAGCTTTGGCTTCTGTTCTATACAATTACATTTTATCATACTATACATGACTACGATCAAGTCACACCCAAGCACAAATGTTGTGCAATGAGAAACACACTAGAGTACAGCATTGTTGCATTACAGTTCCAGAGAAAAAGTCCAATCTCCAATGCAATGTGGCAGGCTGGAAGATCGGGACTGCACCCTTGTTTATGAGAGGATCTGGTGGTGCGTGCTTTCAACCTTTTGCATCACTTTCCTGACAGGAGAGGGGAGAAGAACAAATTACTAGAGCCACTCAAATCAGCTGCCCCGGACATTTTTATGATTGGTTTATTGTATTTTAACGTTGTGTTTTACTTGCTTTGAACTATTTATACTGTTCCATCAGGGTCTGGATTGTTTTTAGTGTTATTATGTGTGAAATGTTTTAAATTTCATGTGCGATGCTCCGCTATTCCCTGGGAAACATCTTTTCATTTTGCACTGTACAACTGTTGCTTACAAGATGACAATAAAGGTTGATTGATTGATTGATTGATTGATTGATTGATTGATTGATTGATTGATTGATAGTCAGAAATGCTGGAGAAACTCAGCGGATGACGCAGCATCTATGGAGCGAAGAAAAATAGGCAACGTTTTGGGTAGAGACCCTTCTTCAGACTGAAGGGAGGGGGCGGGAAGAAGAAAAGACAACGAGGAGCCAGAGGGCTGAGGGAGAGTTGAGAAGGGGAGGAGGGAAAGTGCTTTCTGCAGAGACCGCTCCCTCCATAACTCCCTGGTATATTCGTCCCTTCCCACCCAAACAACCCCCTCTCCAACCACTCTCCCTTGCAACCGCAAGAAATGCTACACTTGTTGCTTTACCTTCCCCCTTGCCTCCATTCAAGGACCCAAGCAGTAGTTCCAGGTGCGACAGAGGTTCACCTTCATCTCCTCCAACCTGATCTATTGCGTCCGCTGCTCTAGATGTCAGCTGATCTACATCGGTGAGACCAAACGTAGGATTGGTGATCGCTTTGCTGAACACCTCCGCTCGGTTCACAATAACCAACCTGATCTCCCGGTGGCTCAGCACTTCAACTCCCCCTCCCATTCCGAATCCGACCTTTCTGTCCTGGGCCTCCTCCATGGCCAGAGTGAAGACAACAGGAAATTGGAGGAGCAGCACCTCATATTTCACTTTGGCAGTTTGTACCCCAGTGGTATGAACATTGACCTCCAATTTCAGACAGTCCTTACTTTCCCTCCCCTTCTCAGCACTCCCTCAGCTCTCTGGCTCCTCTTCTTCCTTTCCTCTCCCCCCCCTCTGCTCACTTCAGTCTGAAGAAGGGTTTCGGCCAGAAAGTTTGCCTATTTCCTTCTTCCCTTCGCCCCTTTGATGTTGCCTCACCCGCTGAGTTTCTCCAGCATTCTTGTCTACCTTCGATTTTCCAGCATCTGCAGTTCCTTCTTAACCATGACTAGGATGGTAATAGGCCTGGAATATGTGTTCCAATTTCTTAAGGCAGCAGTTTAGTTTAGTTTATTATCACATGTACTGAGGTACAGTGAAGAGCTTTTGTTGTGTGCTAACCAGTCAGCAGAAATACATTACATGATTACAATCGAGCCATTACAGTGTATAGATACAGGATAAGGGAATAACATGTATTACAAGGTAAAGCCAGCAAAGTCTGATCAAGGTACACGTAAATGCTGGAGAAACTCAGTGGCTGGGGCAGCATCTATGGAGTGAAGAAAATAGGTAACGTTTTGGGCCGAAACCCTTCTTCAGACTGATAGGGGGTGGCGGGGAGAAGGAAGGAAAATGGAGGAGCCCGAGGGCTGGGGGATGGGAGGAGACAGCCCGAGGGCTGAGGAAGGGGAGGAGACAGCAAGAGCTGACAAAACTGGGAGAATTCAATGTTCAGGATGCAGACTCCCCAAGCGGAATATAAGGTGCTGTTTCTCCAATTTATGGTGTTGCTCACTCTGGCAATGGAGGAGACCCAGGACAGAGAGGTTGGACGGGGAATGGGAGGGGGAGTTGAAGTGCTGAGCCACCGGGAGGTCTGATCAAGGATAGTCCGAGGGTCACCAATGATGTAGATTGTAGTTCATCACTGCTCTCTGGTTGTGGTAGGATAATTCAGTTGCCCTGATAACAGGTGGAACAAAACCGTCCCTGAATCTGGAAGTAGCAGGAAGTATAAGATGGGGTCGATGGTGGGAGGAAAACTTGGATGATGAGATGGACTATAAATGTAGTAGTTGGTAGGAATCGTTACAGACATGCCGAACCTCCTCAGATTCATGTGGAAATAATGTTGGTGTGCTTTATTGGCTATAACTTCGCCAAAATTAATCCAGGCCAGATTGGAGGTGATACTTATGCCTCAAAACTTGAAACTCTTGACGATTTCTACTTTAGTGCTGATAGGGGCTTGTGTTTCACCACACTCCCTGAAGTCAATAACTAGGTTTTGACTGGGTGGTAAGAAAGACCTGGTGGGACAGCAGCAAATCTTGAAGAAACCTGCTCTGGTAAAATAAAAAAAAACATGGACTTGCAAATTAGTGAAAAAAATATATTTTCTCATTTAATCATTGCATAAAAAATATTCTTGTAAATAGGTTTACAAACTACTCATGTAAACATATAATGTAAATTTTCCTGTCAAGCTGAAAGTTCGCAAACATTCGATGATTGGATAGGTTATTGTTTGGTTAATTTTCTATTTATTAGTTGATTGTTTTCACATGCCCAGCGGGTGAATTTGCTGCAAAGAAGTATTTATCTGAGTTGCATTTATGACATTTTTTACTAAACTTCAGTTTTTCATGTATTTCCAGAGCAGTTTGTAAATGTTTCTCAGTTTGGGCTCATTGTCTCCCGGTCCTTACACAATCTGTCCTGTGACAACTTGCAATTGTGCAGTGATATTAAAAATTATAAGGTAGCAATGAATAATAATTCACATCAAACATTGTTGTTGGACACAAAATGCTGGAAAAACTCAAGAGGTAAGGCAGCAGAAGTGGGAAAAAAACAGTTTATGATAGATTCAGAATAACCTGCTCCTCAACACCTCAAAGACAAGGTGTGGGGTGGAGGATGCCTGTTTGACTCTCCTGGACACAGTTAGCAGACAGCTGGACTCCCCACACCCCCACACACGGATTTTATTTATGGACTTTTCTTCAGCTTTTAACACAATTAACACGGTCACCCTCTGCAACCGCCTTCTGGATCTACAAGTCAACCCATCACTTATCCTGTGGATATAAGACTTTCTGCAGGACCGGCCTTAGCATGTGGTGGTAAATGGTTTTAAATCCAAGAACATGATTTTAAACACTGGTGTCCCCCAGGGTTGTGTCTTATCACCGATTTTATTTTCCATCTACACAAACAACATAACAAACAATAACAGTGACATTTCCCTTTTTAAGTATGCAGACAATGTGGCCCTGGTGGCCCACATCAAGGATCACACTTCTCTGGCTGCCTACTATCAGCAGGTCAAAACCCTGATGCTGTGGATCAAAGAGAGCTCTCTGGAGCTTAACATCTCCAAGACCAAGCAGCTGTGTTGTGGGGGGAGGCGAACATCTTCCCCCCCAACCTCTCTTTGAACCTCTGAGGCTGAATGGGCAGACAGTTGAGCAGGTAGAGGCCTTTAGATACCTGGGCACAGAGATTGACACCCGCCTGTCCTTCTCCCAGCACACAGACTTTGTGTACAAGAAGGCACAGCAACGCCTGTTCCTGTTGAGGAAACTCAGGAGCTTTGATGTCAGACAGGACATTTTAACAGCTGTCTATAAATCACTTATAGAATCTGTACTCACCTTTAACATCACATCCTGGTTCACCCTCACCTCTGTCAAAGACAAATCAAAGCTTTCCCAGATCATCAATCAGGTAAGCAAAATAACTGGCAAAACTCAAAATCAATTATCAGTACTCCACACCCAGGCAGTTAAAAGGAAAGCCAATCTCATTACACAGGATCCCACCCACCCCCTGCACAAGCCTTTCCAACTTCTGCCATCAGGCCGCCGATATAAAGTCCCCCTATCCAAGAAAAACATCCACAAAAACTCATTCATACCCATTGCCATAAACAGCTTAAATAAAAAATGAACAATGGACAAATTAACCCTGACACATTGTCACTTTACACGTATCCACAACTTTTATCTTGTCTATTTTTACAGTTTTTAATCTTATATTTGCTTTTAATATCGATACGCAGAAATCTGTGTTGTATGACTGCTTATCAGTACATTGTCCTGTCTGTATGTTGAGCCACGTCAAAGAAGATTTTCTGTTGCAACAGACAATAAAGTTTTCTGAATCTGAATCTAAATCTGACTAAGGAGCTCATAATAGACTACAGGAGGAAGAAAACGGACATTACACCATTACTCATCAGAGGGGACTGTGTGGAGAGGGTGGCGGATTTCCGCTTCCTGGGAATCCAGATTGAGGAGGACCTGACATGGAGCGTGAACACCTCTGCGCTGCTGAAAAAGGTCCAGCAGAGACTGCACTTCCTGAGGGTGCTCAGGAAGAACAACATCACCCAGAGACTGCTGCTGTCCTTTTATCGGTGCTCCATAGAGAGCATCCTAACATACTGTGTATGCGTGTGGTACACCAGCTGCATAGCGGCTAAGAGGAAAGTGCTCCAGAGGGCTATTGACAACGCCCAGAAGATTGTCGGCTGCCCTCTCCTCACCTTGGAGGACCTACACAGTGTTGCAATCAGGCAGACGGTACAGATCAATGAGGACCAGGGCAAACAGACTCAAAAACAGTTTTTATCCTACAGCAATAACTACACTTAATATAGTCACCAAATGAGTGCAGGTGCGCTACATAACAAAGGGATTGTGCAATCGACAGAATAATGTATGGTTGTGTGTTTATGCTTGGTTTTCTCATGTTATTTATTTCAGTTGTTTATTTCAGATATTTCTTTTTTACGTATCGTTAGCTTTTAGATAATGTGTGAATGGTGCACTGACTGGTTGGCATTTTTAATTTTGTTGTACATGTTTACATGTTATAATGACAATAAAGAACCTATTCTATTCTATTCTATTAACCATAAGAAAGAAAGAAATAGGATTGCCTGGGCAGCAAGAAGTGTGGATGAAACCATGGGAATGTCTCTGGCAGAGTGAACGTAGATGATGGGCTAAGGTATTATTGTGTAGGAATGACCTGCAGATGCTGGTTTAAACCAAGGATGGACACAAAAAGCAGGAGTAACGCAGCAGGACAGGCAGCATCTCTGGAGAGCAGGACTGGGTAACGTTTCGAGACAAGACCCTTCTTCAGAAAGAGAGTTGGGGAGAGGGAAATAAGATATGGAAGGGTATAAAGAACATGTAACATTGTAGAAGATAAACACAAATTGGACTAACTCAGCAGATCAGACAGCCTTTCTGGAGAAAAGGAATAGGTGACGTTTCGGATCGAGACACTTCTTCAGTGTGACCTCGGTCTGTAGAAGGGTCTCGACCCGAAACATCACCTATTCCTTCTCTCCAGAGATGCTGTCTGACCCATTGAGTTACTCCAGCTTTTGGTGTCTATCTTCAATTTAAACCAGCACCTGCAGTTTCTTCCTACACATGTGACATTGCTGAACAGAATTGTAAAGAGACATCAAGATGCAAAATGGTTTGAGGGGTGAAAGGGAAGCAGATGGATTTTAGCACTCAAAGCATAGAAACTAGAATGTACAGTATAGGATCCAATAATACCAAGAATTGGTGTTCATCAAGAACACAGTTACAGGAATTCAGAGTTCTGAGTCCTGAGTCACAACAGTAAAATTAATTGTTACAGTGCTATTCAGATATGATAACATCAACAACAAATCTGCCCACAAACTCATTCAACACCAACATGTGTTGTCAAGTAGAATGCTAAATATATGAACTGCTTGATCTAGTCTTGGGGAATTGGGAGGGGTAAGTGGATGAAGTGTTTGTGTATGAGCCTTTTGGCACTAGCGACCACTGCTTTATTGGGTTTAAGATAGTTATGGAGAGAGACAGAGTGGGCCCATGATTTAAAGTTCAAAACTGGGGCAAGCCCAACTTTGAAGGTATTAGACAGGAACTCGCTCGTTGATTGGAGCAGATTGTTTGAAGGAAAATAAATGTCAGGGAAGTGTGATGTTTTTAAAAGTGTGCATGTTCCTGTTAGAGTGAAGGGCAAAGCAGGTGGTTGTAAGGAAGCTTGGATGACGAGAGAAATTGAGGCTATGTTCAAGAGTAAAGAGGAGGCCTGGTATGGGTATAGGCAGCTGGGATCAAGTGTATCCCTGGAGAAGTTTTGGGAACTATGGAGCAAGCTAACAAAGGAAATAAGGAGGGCAAAAATGGGACAGGAGATAGCTATGGCAGATAATACCAAGGATAATCCCAAGAGATTTTATAACTACACTAGAACAAGTGCAGACTCGTTGGGTCCCATCCCCCAACACAAGATTCCAACACTCACCCGTTCCCCAATGCAACCTGTTCCCCCCCCAACGCAATATTGCACCACTCACACACAGGCCCCAACTGTGCAGGCGCGGCTCATTTCTCCTCATCCCCGAGCACTACTCATCCTCCTCTTCACCCTCCCTCTTCAATCCCTAGAGAAAATGTGAGTAGGATGTGTGAAAATGGGAAGGCTGTGGCCTAGCATTTGGAAGAAAATTGGAATTAACCAGATTTACACACACACAGACACAAACAAGACAAATACTTATAGTTATATAGAGATAAAATGAAAATGTCTAAAGAAGGGTCTCGACCCAAAACATCACCCATTCATTCCATCCAGAGATGCTGCCAGTCCCGCTGAGTTACTCCAGTGTTTTGTGTCTATCCAGGGGAAAAAGGGTGAACCAAGGGAAAATGGGACACCTCAATAATTAATCTGTGAAGAGACACAGGAGATGGGGAACATCCTCAATTAGCATTTCACATGCATTCAAATGGACACGGGCTGATTAGAGATAGTCAACATGGTATTACATGTGGGAGATCGTGTCTTATGAATCTGATTGAGTTTATTAAAGATGTGACCCAAAAGGTTGATGAGGCAGAGCTGTAGATGTTGTGTGTATGGATTTGAGCAAGGCATTTGACAAGGTTCTGCATGGTAGGTTGCTCTGGAAGGTTAGATTGCATGGGATCCAAGGAGAGATAGCTGAATGGATAGCAAATTGACTTCATGGAAGGAAGCAAAGAGTGATGGTTGAAGGTGGTTTTTCAGACTGGAAGCCTGTGACTAGCTGGGCGCATTGCTGTTTGTCATCTATATCAATGATTTGGATGAGAATGTACAAGGCATGATTAGCAAGTTTGCAGATAATACTGAAGTGGGTGGTATTGTAGATAGTGAAGATGGCTCTCAAAAAATGCAGCAGAATATTGTTCACTTGGGCAGGTGGGCTGAGGAATTATTGATGGTTTATTAAAGTGAGGCATTGTGTTCTGGGCTGTTTAACAATGGCAGAACCTACAATGTGAATGGCAGGACTCGGGAGTGTAGTCGAACAGAGGGATCGTGGAGCGCAGGTGCATAACTCCACCCCCTGCCCCTCACCTGTATCCACCTATCACTTGGCAGACTTTGCCTTGCCTTCACCTCACTTCCAGCTTTCTTCCCCTCCCTGCATTACAATCAATCTGAAGAAGGTTCCTGACCCAAATTTGCTTCTCCATGTTCTCCAGAAATGCTGCCTGACCCGCTGTCACTTCAGTATTTTGTTTATTTTTCAGTTCAGCTTAATTATTACTATCACATGTACCAATATACAGTGAGAAGCTTTAGTTTGTGTGCCACCCAGTCAAAACAAAGATGAAACATGAGTACAATCATGCTGTTCACAGCTAAAAGTTAAAGGGTACAACATTTAGTGCAAATATATAACATTAAAGTCCCGTAAGTCCGCTTCAAGAAAGTTCAAAGGTAGGTCAGGACCCCACACTAGCTGATGAGAAGACCTGTCAGTTGCCTGATAACAGCTGTGAAGAAACTATTCCTGAAACTACAGGTATGTGTTTTGAACTTCTGTATCTCTCACCCGATGGGACAGGGGAGAAGAGGGATTGACCATGGTGAGATTGTTCATTGATAATGCTGGTGGCCTTGCCGGTGCAGTGTGAAGTGTAGATTAAGTCAATGGAAGGGAGGTTGGTTTGTGTGATGGTCCACAACTATCTGTAATGTCTTGTGGATCTTGGATAGAGCTGTTCCCAAACCAGGCTCTGATGCATCCCAACAAGATGCTTTTTTGGCACATCAAGTCAAGTCAAGTCAAGTCAAGTTTATTTGTCACATACACATACGAGATGTGCAGTGAAATGAAAGTGGCAATGCTCGCGGACTCTGTAGAAATGGGTGAGAGTTCATGGGGATATGCTGAACTTTCTTCCACGACAACCTCTATCAGTAAGTCAGTAATGAATCCATCCAAACAAGTCATCGTGAATCCCATATATCATGATCTTCTGGATCAGAGGGACATTATAAAAAGCCTTACAGGCCCACCACTGATTTTCTAGCAATCTTGGTTCCAGAGCCTTGCCATAAAATCCTTTTCGCCAGACCAGCAGAGTTCACGGACTCAGGGAACAGAGATACAGCTGTGGAAATTGGCTATGGGAATGGATCTGCCGGCTCTGGCAGAGCTGCAGTTCCAGACCCCCGGCTGCAGTGGGCACGTTCGACCCGCCCATGTGTGGAAGTCCCAATTAGGTCAACATCAGCCACGTTATCCTGCCCGGGAGTCATATTTTTGGGGGGATTTTTGGGTGGGATTTCAAGTGCATTCTCATACATCGGCAGTCACTCGAAACGAATGTGGCTGTCCTCTTTTGGGAGGACGCCTGTGCGTGACTGTTTAATGTGGGGAGACTGATGCACAGACAGCCACCACATGGTTCTTGACAGATCTGGGTTAGGATCCAGTGGCATGAAGTCAAAGACAACCGGGGACCCTTTTCCGCTGCAGGCACGGGTTAATGACAGGGGACGATCAGCCATGATCACGATGAATGTTTCTATGTTTCTATAAGTTGGTGCTGTGAACATTCACTTGTTCTACTGCATCGTGCATCAGCAATTAAATTGCTACGATTAAATGTGTTACAACTAGAATTTCAACACTTCCTGAAGCCATCACCAAGAAGGATAAGGCCAGGAGGTGCATTGGAATGTGATCATCTCCAGGTCCTTTTTATGGATCACTGCTGAAGGACAGTAGCTGTTTGAATTGACTCAACACCACCTTTGTTAAGGATACGGATGGGAGGTTACAGTTCCTGATGCGCACTTCCTGAAAATGAATGTTAAAACTCTCCAGATGATGATGAGCAACATCAACTTAATAACACATGTAACATTTTGATGCAAATCATTGCCATCCAGGGGGAAATTTAGACTTCAATGACCTCAGCATTGCCACTCATCCCCTGAATTGAATTTGTGAGTAACCAACCATGACATTATTTGTCAGATGTTATACATTGGCTATCATCTATTTCAGGCTATACCAGCCGCACATTGGCCCTATCCCCAATCTCTATCTCTGCAACATTGACAACTGTATCGGTGCTACCTCCTGCAACCACGCAGAACTCATTCACCACAATTTTCATCCTGCACTCATATTCACTTAGACCATCTCCCTCACGTTTCTTGATCTCACAGTCTCCATCACAGGAAATCAACTATCTACTGAGGTCCTTTTAGGTTAGGCAGAGGTTCACTAGCACCTCCAACAACCTCATCTACTGTAACCGTTGTCTTATACATCGACAAGACCAAACACAAACTGGGCGATCATTTCGCTGAATAGTCCGACTGGATCTACCTGATCTCCTGGTTGCCAAACACTTTAATTCCCCTTCCAATTCCCACACTGACCTTTCTGACCTTGGCCTCCTCCATTGTCAGAATGAGGTTAAACACAAATTGGAGGAATGGCATCTGATATTTCACCATCAATTTCCATCCTGCACTTAAATTTGCTTGGACCATCTTCGGCATCTCCCTTCCTTTCTTGATCTCACCGTCTCCATCACAGGAGATAAACTATCTCCTGGCATCTATTATAAAGCTGCTGACTCCTACAGCTAACTAGATTATACTTCTTCCCATATAACCATATAACAATTACAGCATGGAAACAGGCCATCTCGGCCCTTCTAGTCCATGCCGAACACTTACTCTCACCTAGTCCCATCTACCTGCACTCAGACCATAACCCTCCATTCCTTTCCCATCCATATACCTATTCAATTTATTTTTAAATGATAAAATCGAACCTGCCTCCACCACTTCCACTGGAAGCTCATTCCACACCGCTACTACTCTCTGAGTAAAGGAGTTCCCCCTCATGTTACCCCTAAACTTCTGTCCCTTAATTCTCAAATCATGTCCTCTTGTTTGTATCTTCCCTACTCTCAATGGAAAAAGCTTATCCACGTCAACTCTGTCTATCCCTCTCATCATTTTAAAGACCTCTATCAAGTCCCCCTTAATCTTCTGCACTCCAAAGTATAAAGATCTATCTTGTTCAACCTTTCTCTGTAACTTAGTTGCTGAAACCCAGGCAACATTCTAGTAAATCTCCTCTGTACTCTCTCTATTTTGTTGACATCTTTCCAATAATTTGGCGACCAAAATTGTACACCATACTCCAGAATTGGCCTCACCAATGCCTTGTACAATTTTAACATTACATCCCAACCTCTATACTCAACTATACTTCCCACCCTGCCTCCTGCAAAGACTCTACCCCCAACTCACAATTCCTCTGTCTACTTGGGAAAGAAACATAGAAACGCAGAAAATAGGTGCAGGAAGTGGCCATTCGGCCCTTTGAGCCAGAACCCCCATTCATTGTGATCATGGCTGATCATCCACAATCAGCAACCTGTGTCTGCCTTCTCCCCATATCGCTTGATTCCGCTAGCCCCTAGAGCTCTATCTAACTCTCTTTTAAATCCATCCAGTGAATTGGCCTCCACTACATTCTGTGTCTTCTGCCCATCATTAATTTATTTGCCTCTGTACTCCACAATTTGAGATTTGTAATAGAAAAAAAACACATGTGGTTAAAGTGCACATTGTCAGGTTTTAGTAAAGGCCATTTTTATACATTTTGTTTTTACCATGTAGAAATTACAGCTGTGTTTATACATAGTCCCCCCCCCCCCATTTCAGGACACCGTAATGTTTGGGACACATAGCTTCACAGGTGTTTGTAATTGCAATGCGATAGAGGATATGACACGCATTCGTACTGGACGGGGTCTTCACGTAGTCACTCGCGTGACTCAGAAGTAAAATCAAGAATTAGAGGGTGTAGGTTAAAGGTGAGAGAAGAAAGATAGGAACCAGAGGGGTAACTTTTTTTGGACATATAAAACAAGCTGCCGGAGGAAGTCGTCGTGGCAAGTGCAAAACCAACCTTAAAAACTACATTTGGACAGGAAAGGTTGAGAGGGATATGGGCCGAATGTGGATAGATGAGACTTGCTTGCATGGGGCTCCTTGGTCGGCATGGACGAGTTAGGCCAAAGAGCCGAAGTCTGTGTGATATTATCGAATGACTTTATAACTATGAAGTTGGGAGGTCATGTTGCAGCTGTATAAGACGTTGGTGAGACTGCATTTAGAGTATTGTATTCAGTTCTGGGCACCATGTTATAGGAAAGATGTTGTTAAGCTGGAAAGGGCAGGGAAAAGATTTACGTGGTAGTTGCTAGGACTAGAGGGTCGGAGCTATAGGGAGACATTGAGTAGTCTGGGACTCTATTCCTTGGAGTGCAGGATGATGAGGTTGATCGTATAGAGCTGTATAATATCATGAGAGAAATAGATCGGGTAGACGCACAGTCTCTTGCCCAGAGTCGATGAATTGAGGACCAGAGGACATTAGTTTAAGATAAAGGGGAAAAGATTTAACAGGAATCTGAGGGTTAAATTTTTCACATAAAGGGTGGTGGGTGTATGGAACAAGCTGCCAGAGGAGATAGTTGAGGCTGGGACTAGCCCAATGATTAAGAAACAGTTAGACAGGTACATGGATAGGACAGGTTTGGAGGGATATGGACCAAACACGGGCAGGTGGGACAAGTGTAGATGGGATATGTTGGCCGGTGTGGGCAAGTTGGGCCGAAGTGCCTGTTTCCACGCCATCACTCTATGACTCTATGGGGAAACTCTGGCTGTTTCTCTGCTCTACATACACTAGAACAAGAATGTTATTGAAACAAATAACTGACCATAAAAACAATAATACGAAAGATGGCAATAATTCCAGCCATGCTAGTCATGGTTAGGAAATGTAGAGATAATTCTTTAAAGCATGTTAAGCTGTAAAATTTCTGGGAAAAATAAGTTTTGTCATCTTTCTAATATGGAGATTCTACTTAGCAGCTCTAATGCTATGTTAATCCACGGGAGGTTATTTTCCAAGAATGGCTGGGGGCTTCACAAGACATAATGGCACATTGCCAGTGAACCTCCTTCCAGTCATTCCCATCAACAAATACATGAAAGATTATCCTCACAGCAACAAATGCCACTTCCAGTAAAAAGTTTTAAAAGTGGAACTTGAGTTCAGAAGATAAACACTGCTCTAAAGTTACCAAATAAATATTTCAAAGCTCCATGAGGAGCAGACAATCAAACCGTTTTTTAAAATCTTTTGATTAACATTACTTCACTGCTTGCTGTACTGACCTCAGCCGAGCATCATATCTGTATTAATGCTTTGAATTAGTAGAATCCGATTAACCTGAAGGTCAGGGCTTCTATATTCTGGGTTTATCTTTGATCAAATAATCTACTTGATTTCTTACAGACAGCTGGACTCAAGGATCTGTCTGTTGTTAGCAGAGGAAAGACTGGTTCCATTTATTTTGAGTGGTTTTGCCATATCTTTGCCCTGCTTAGCTAAGGCCACACATACATTAAAAAAACATGAAATGTTCCATGTTTTGTGGCTGAAATATTCTGCTTGCATCACAGTGAACACTAATCACTAACTCAGCAGTGAACTGTAAAAGTCTCAATTGCAGGGCAGTTCTGACATTATGAAACAACCTGCTCAACAGGAGTATTTAAAAAAAAGATTGCAAGAAACTAAGAGAGAGAGATAGGGGCATGTGAGACTGGAAGCCAGAGTTAAGGAGATAGCTTTAAAGTGTATTTCAAAAAAAGAGGGAAGGAAATTTGGGAAATGATTTGATTGTTGAGGACAACAATGAAAATCATTAGTCTGCACAAAAGGTGTTGTAGTGCAGAAATCACATGGTCTTTGGAGATCAGAAAATGCTGCAGAGTTGGCATTGGGCTTTGGCAGGTCAAGCCATGAAGGTATTTGAGAACAAAGATGAAAACAAAGATGATCCTTGGCCTCCTCCATTGCCAGAGTGAGGCCTAGTGCAAATTGGAGGAATTTTCATATTTTATGTCATATTTTACTTGGGCAGCTTACACCCCAACGGTATGAATATTGACCTCTAAAGGGCCTGTCCCACTTAGGCGATTTTTTAGACGAGTGCAGGAGACTCTGTGCTCGCCTCATGATCGCCACATGCTCGCCACATGTTCGCTGGTGGTCTCTGGTGAGTCTCGTTCATGGTCGCGAGGAGTTCCCGCATTCTGGGAACTAGTCGCGGCCTCAGTTGAAAAATTGGTCGCCGTGGAGAAAATCGATAATCCTGTAGTCGTAGAATAGAATAGTTTCTTTATTTTCATTGTAACATGAACCATGTACAACAAAATTTTAAAATGTCAGCCAGTCAGTGCACCATTCAAACATTTCTAAAAGCTAACGATACATACAAGGTAAAGTATTAAAAGATAAACAACTAAAATAAATATCACGAAAATAGCACGCATAAACACCCAACCCTCCATCCTTCTGTCGATTTCACAGTGTACCACAGTCCCTTAGTATGTCTCGCCCCTGCGTTCCTTGGCGGATACATTTAGTGCTTTTATAGCAGTGGGGTAAAAACTGTTTTTTAGTCTGTTCGTCCTTGTCCTTGTAGATCTGTACCGTCTGCCTGACGGCAACAGTTCAAACAGGGAGTGTCCGGGGTGGGAAATGTCCTTTATGATACTCTGGGATTTTTTGGTGCAGCGGGAACTGTGTAAGTCCTCCAAGGTAAGGAGGGGGCAGCCGACAATCCTCTGGGCGTTGTCAATGGCCCTCTGGAGCGCTTTCCTCTGAGGTGTGCAATTGTCGTGGGTGCAATTGTAGTGTGGTTGCCATGTAGTTCTGGGTAGTCGAGGTAGTCGTAGGTATTTAGTTAATCGCCTTTGCTGACCGGTCATTTTCATTGGTTCATTGGGGAATAAAAAAACGTAGGCACGAGTTTTCAGAACCAAGGATAACCGACTGGTTATGTTAAATGCCCGCCAAACTTCACAGCCGTGTTTCTCTGGCTTATTAAAAGTTGTCTGGCATCTAAAAAGTGTCTCTAATCCCTCTCCCCCCACCCCCCCACCCCCCCAATTCTCTTCAAATAAGGGGGAAGAAGGAGAAGAAATAATGGCCCTTAACTTCAAATAACCCTTGGTTTCCCCCTGTCTCCATCTTTCCCTCTTCCTCATTCTCCGACCAGTCCGATTGTCCTCCTGATTGTTTTATCTCTGTATGCTACATTGTCACCTTCTCCTAGCTAACAATGATCTATTCTACATTTTCCTGATCACCATCCCCTTTGATGTCTCATTTTCATACCTTCCTTATCTCTGCATTTCCCTCTCCCCTGACTCTCAGTCTAAAGAAGTGTCTCAACCCAAAACATCGCCCTTTCTTTCTCTCCAGAGATGCTGCCCGTCCTGCTAAGTTTCTGCAGCATTTTGTGTCTTTCTTTGTGTAAACCAGCATCTGTAGCTCCTTCCAACACGTGATCATTTGATGGTCCACACATTGCCGTGGTAGTAAACAGAGCAAGTCTATTACTTCAAATCGTTATTTTGGAGAAGGTCTAAGTTTAGAACTGAAGAAAGTTGGAGTCATGGGTTACACCTATGCCTGTCTTTTTGGTCGTTATGTTCCACAATCCTTGTTTCCGGCATACACTGGCCCTATCCCCCAACCCTTTTCTGCTCCTGTACATAGATAGAAACATAGAAACATAGAAATTAGGTGCAGGAGTATGCCATTCGGCCCTTCGAGCCTGCACCACCATTCAATATGATCATGGCTGATCATCCAACTCAGTATCCCGTACCTGCCTTCTCTCCATACCCCCTGATCCCCTTAGCCACAAGAGCCACATCTAACTCCCTCTTAAATATAGCCAATGAACTGGCCTCAACTACCCTCTGTGGCAGAGGGTAGATGACTGCATCGCAGCTGCCTCCTGTACCTGTGCAGAACCCATGGACTGCATGGGTAACCAGGACAGCGCAGAGGATCATTGGTTGCCCTCTCCCCTCCCTGATGGACATCTACACCTCCCGCTGCCTTAGCAGGGCAAAGAAGATCACCAAAGACAGCTCCCATCCTGCGTTTGGACTGTTCGACCTGCTGCCCTCTGGAAGGCGCTATAGGTGCATCAAATCCAGGACAAACAGACTCAGGAATAGCTGCTTCCCGAGAATTATATCTACCATAAATTCAAATCCACACATGCACTGACTACACCGCCCAACACGGACTTCCATCTGTATATATGTATATATGTATGTAGCGCCGTAGAATTTGTGCACCTATCCCCCCCCCCCCATCTCCCTTCTGTTTTGTTTTTCTGTTTCTTGTTTTTTGTGTAAAATTGTATGTATGCACTGAGTACGAGCAGCTTTCAGTTTCACTGTACATGTATAGTGACAATAAATGGCATATCTATCTATATCTATATCTATATCTAACCACCACTAAGTTCCCCCCTGCCCTCTATTTCAGCTGGACAATTTCTGACACCTCTCTCCTCTATCTTGATTTCTCTGTCTCCATCACAGGAGGCTGACTTTCAATGACACCACTAATAAACCTACTGACTCCCACAGTTCAATAGATTCAGGATCAGTTCCTGTGGATTGGAGGATAGCTAATGTTATCCCACTTTTCAAGAAAGGAGCGAGAGAGAAAACGGGGAATTACAGACCAGTTATGGGGGGGGATCTTATAGAAACATGTAAAATTATAAAAGGACTGGACAGGCTAGATGCAGGAAAAATGTTCCCAATTTGGGCGAGTCCAGAACCGGTGGCCGATTGGGACCTGTGTGACCTGTCCCGACGTCGACATTCCGACCATCCCAACCAGAGGACTTGAACATCAGGCCGTCCGTATCGCCGACTAAGGAGGGTTAGGGCACTGACCAATGGTGAACAAGGGAGGAGGAGGAGTAGGACTGTCTGAACTGTATTGCCTTCCACCACAGTGAAGAATGTTGTGGTAGGTGTCTGTGTTGAATTATGTTGTGTATTGTGTCCTTTTTTAATTCTAAAGCTGCATGGTAAATTACATTTCACATGTGACAAATAAATTTGAACTTGAACTTGAGAGGCTCACATGTACCTCCTCGAATCTCCTCAACTGCATCTGGTGTTCCCCATGTGGGCTCCTGTACATTGACGAGACAAAGCTTAGACTCGGTGATCGTTTCACTGAATACGTTCGGCCCACTGAATCCATTGGTTGCTTACCATTTTAACATCCCTTCCCAATCCCACACTGACCTTCCTACCCTGGGCCTCCTCCATTGCCAGAATGAGACCACATGCAAACCTGAGGAACAATGCATCATTTGGGTAGCTAACAACCCAAAAGTATGAAGTTTGAATTCTCTAAATGTAGGGACTCTTACTACCCTTCCCCCTCCCACATCCCACCTCATCACATACATGTTCTAAACACCAACACTACAACTGTAATTTCAATGCCTAGAAATATCCACCAATCTTTAATATTTTTAGTGTCGACAAGTAACTTTGCAGAATTATGTATTTAGACTGGAGGTATACAGTAGCTGCCCAGCCAACTCTGAATATTCAAACACCTTTGCTGGGACAAAGCAATTCATGTAGATGGTCTTTTGGTTTCTGGGAACAGAGAACACAGACATCCAAAATTAGTGTTGAAAGGACTGTCTCTCTTGAGTGCACAAATACCCCAATTAGTAATGGACAGAGTCTGAAGAAGTGCCTCGATCCGAGATGTCACCTATTCCTTTTCTCCAGAGATGCTGCCTGACCCATTGAGTTACTCCAGCTATTTGTGTCTGTCTATGGACAGAGAACTATGCCTATGGCCAAGTGCCAAGTGATAAGTGCCTTGACAAAATGCATTTGGTCTGGAAGTTTTAATCATCTGTATTACAATGGAATGAAATCATTTAAGCTGAAGGTTCCTGGTTTGATGTAGGAAAATTAACATAACCAGTTGTCTTACAGTCAACAGATAAGTCATGTTAGTAGACAGCATATCTGTTTGCAACATAGACACAAAAAGCTGGAGTAACTCAGCAGGGCAGGCTGCATCTCTGGATAGAAGGAATGGGTGATGCTTCAGGTTGAGACCCTTCTTTAGACTGACAGTCTGGGGAGAGGGAGACACGGAGATAAGGAAGGGTAAAGTATGAGCATGAGATATCAAAGGAGACGAGATCAAGGAAAATGTAGAATAGAGTAATGTAAAGCTCTCCTATTTTCAAATTGATTGCTGCTTTTCAATGTACATTAGGATAGAGATTCTGAAGAGTGGTTCCAGCTTTGTATGAATTGCTGCCACTTCCACATAATTTAAAAAAACTGAAAAATCCCTAACACTCACTAACAACACATTTCTGAATGTTTGGATGTGACAGTCTTGAGTATGCCCAGAGGCACAGGTGAAAGTTGTATGATAAACCAAAAAGAATAAAGCCTGGGCTGTAGGCAACAGCGCAGCTGCATGAGTGTGCCGTAGTCTGGAATTCTCTGCCGCAGAAGGTCGTTGAGACCAGTTCATTGGCTATATTTAAGAGGAAGTTAGATGTGACCCTTGTGGCTAAAGGGATCAGGGGGTATGGAGAGAAGGCAGGTACAGGATATTGAGTTGGATGATAAGCCATGATCATATTGAATGGCGGTGCAGACTCGAAGGGCCGAATGGCCTACTCCTGCACCTATTTTCTATGTTTCTATGTTTCTATATGTAGTATAGTATAGCATAGTACCATAGTCATAGTCCTGACCTCCTTGACCTAATTGGATACATGACTGGTACCATTGGCATTAGGGTGCAGCAGTGCCCAACACATCCAATGCTATTTATATTTGTGTCACTGAATTAGGTCATGAGGTCACAAGTGATATGAGCAGATTTAGGCCATTCAGCCCATCAAGTCAACTCCAACATTCAATCATGGCTGATCTTTCTCTCCCTCCTCACCCCATTCTCTCGTCTTCTCCCCATAACCCTCGACATCCGTACTAATTAAGAACCTATCTATCTCTGCCTTAAAATTCTTCATTGACTTGGCCTCCACAGCCTTCTGTGGCAAAGAATTCCAAAGATTCACCACCTTCTGTCTAAAGAAATTCCTCCTCATCTCCTTCCTAACGGATTGTCCTTTAATACTGAGGGCATGTTCCTTATTATTAGTGACAGGTGCTGCTACAGTTAATGGTAGTTCAAAGCAAGATCCATTATGTAAAATCTATAAGCCCATTAATGAGGACTGTTGTACTTTGGATATGCCTGTGAAACACGTTAAGATGTCTAAATGTTATGGAAAACCATTTCAACATTGAAACTTTTTGCAAAGTCCTTAATTCTTTTTTATTACATTCTGGTCTATTCCCCAAGAGTGTGTGGTGTGGAGTTATAAAATTCAAACTATTTCAACCATTGAAGAAATTAGGACCCCGGAATTACAGTGCTGCACAAAGGGGCTCTATCTGAAAACTGTTCAGTTAATGTGTATAGATGGCTCAGAGAGTCTGATTGCCACCGGCCCTCAGCTAAACAATGCCATCAATGACAATTGTCACACTTGTCAAGACTGACATCACTTACACAGAATGCTTCGTGATACAATACCATACCGTAGAACTTTATTCATCCCATTAGGGAAATTGATCTGCCAACAGTCATCAAACACAAAATACATGAAACATTAAATTAAAGTGACGAGAGGAAAGGATTGGAGGTGTGCAAAGATTAGGGAGGGGAAGAGGGGAGTCAGTCTACTCCAGGACAGAAGGGGGAGGAGTTGTACAGTTTGGTAGCCACAGAGAAGAAGGATCCTGGGGCGTTGTGTGCTGCATCTTGGTGGAACCAGTCTGTTGCTGAAGGTGCTCCTCAGGTTGACCAGTGTGTCATGGAGGGGGTGAGCTGTATTGTCCAAGAGCATCCTCCCCTTACAAGGCCACCGGCCATGAATCCAATTCTGCTCCTAGGACGGAGCCAGCCATCCTGATGAGTTTGTTGATGTCGGCAGCCTTCGCCCTGCTGCCCCAGCAAATGACCGTGAAGAAGGTGGAACTGGCTACCACCGATTGGTAGAACATCTGCAGCATCTCACTGCAGACGTTGAAGGAGCGGAGCCATCTCAAAAAGTACAGCTGGTTCTGTCCCTTCTTGTACAGGGCCTCAGCGTTTCTGGTAAACTCCAATGTATTTGTACTCCCTGGTAAACTGCACATCCACACCATTGAAGGAGACAGGGGACAGGAGCGTTCCTCTCATAATAAAATAGGCTGAAGTCAGCATGGCTTTGTAAAGGGGAGGTCCTGCTTGACAAATTTGTTGGAATTCTTTGAAAAGTAAATAGCAGGACAGACAAAGGAGAGTCAGTAAATGTTGTTTACTTAGATTTTCAGAAAGCCTTGATAAGGTGTCACACGTTAGGCTGCTAAGGAAGATGAGGGCCCACGGTAGTATCAAAGGGCAGATACTAGCACAGATAGGAGGTTGGCTGGATGGCAGAAGACAGTGTGGGGGCTTTTACTGGTTGGCTGCCAGTGACTGGTGGAGTTCAGCAGGGGTCGGTGCTGGGGCAGCTACTCTTCACGTTGTATATTAATGATTTGGACGAGGGGTTTGAAGGCTTAGTGGCAACGTTTGTAGATGATATGAAAGTAGGTGGAAGGGAAGGTAGTGTAGAGAAAGCAGGGAATCTGCAGAAGGACTTGAACAGGTGGGCAGAATGGGCAGAGAAGTGGCAAATGGAATATAATGCAGCAAAGTGTAGAGTCGTGCATTTTAATAGTAGGTATAAAGATATAGACTATTTTCTAAATGGGGTGAGAATCCAGAAATCGGAGATGCAAAGAGACTTGGGAGTGATGGTGCAGGATTCCCAAACAATTAATCTGCAAGTTGAATCAATAGTCAAGAAAGCAAGGACAGACAAAGGAGAGTCAGTAAATGTTGTTTACTTAGATTTTCAGAAAGCCTTTGATAAGGTGTCACACTCACCCGCTGAGTTTCTCCAGCTTTTCTGTGTAACCGTCAAGAAAGCAAACTCAGTTTATTTCAAGAGGGCTTGTATACATACACAGGGATGTAATGCTGAGATTCTATGATGCTGGTAAGGGCACATTTGGAAAATTGTAAGCAATTTTGAGCATCATATCTGAGGAAGGATGTGCTGGCTCTGGAGAGGGTCCTGAGGAGGTTTACAAGAATGACCCCAGGAATGAGTAGGTTAACCTATGATGAGCGTTTGTCGGCACTGGGCCTGTACACACCGTAGTTTAAAGGAACGAGCGGGGACTTCATTGAAACATTCAGAATAGTGAAAGACTTAGTTAGAGTGGATGTGAAGAGGATGTTTCCACTAATGGGAGAGCCTAGGACTAGAGGTCATAACCTCAGAATTAAAGGTCATTCATTTAGGAAGGAGATGAGGAGCAATTTCTTTAGTCAGAGGGTGGTGAATCTGTCGAATTATTTGCCACAGACGGCTGTGGAGGCCAAATCAGTAGATATTTTTAAGGCAGAGAAAGATAGATTCTTGATTAGTACAAGTGTCAAGGGTTATGAGGAGAAGGCAGGAGATTGGGGTTAGGATGGAGAGATGGATCAGCCATGACTGAATGGTGGAGTAGACTGGGTGTGCCGAATGGCTTAATTCTGCTACTATCCGTTATGACCTTTAGTCCGCCACTAATTCCTTAGTCTTGTCGGTGTTGAGCTGCAGGTGATACAGCCCGCACCACTCAACAAGCTGTTGACTACACTTCTGTTTTTGGTTTCCCTCCCCTCACTGATGTAGCCCATAATTGCAGAGTCATCTGAAATTTAAGAATAAGGGGTAAGCCATTTAGAATGAGGAAAAACGTTTTTGACACAGAGAGTTGTGAATCCGTGGACTTCTCTGCCTCAGAAGGCAGTGGAGGCCAATTCTCTGGATGCTTTCAAGAGAGAACTGGATAGGGCTCTTAAAGATAGAGGAGTCAGCGGATATGGGGAGAACGGGGTGTTGATTGTGGATGATCCGCCATGATCATGTTGAATGGCGGTGCTGGCTCGAAGGGCCGAATGGTCTACTACTGCACCTATTGTCTATTGTGTATAAAACTTCTGCAGGTGGCAGGAGAACGAGTTGTAAATAGTGAACATTAAGAGAGGACTGTCGCCTGTGGGGTCCTGTGTTCCTCACCACCATGTCCTAGACACAGTTCTGTAGCCTGACATATTGTGGTCATCCAGTCAGGTAGTTGGTGATCAAGGGCACCAATGGAGCATCCACCCTATACTTTGTGACTATACGTTGTGCCTTCCACCACAGTGAAGAATGTACAAAACAATTGCACTGTGACATGTGGCATGTGATAATAAAGTATCATAACATAACATCCTTATCCTCAATTCTCTCCATATCCATGTGGTAGTCTAAATGCGTCTTAGATAGGTACATGTGAGCAATAATGTGTGCACAGCAGGTTCTGTCTTACACCTCGCCATAGTCATATGGTGAGAAGAACATAAGTGATAGCAGTCCAATTACCCCATTTGGCCCATCAAGTCTACTCCACCATTCAATCATGGCTAATCTATCTCTCACTACTAACCCCATTCTCCTGCCTTCTCCCCATAACCTCTGACACCTGTCCTAATCAAGAATCTATCTATCTCTGCCTGAAAAATATCCATGTCTTGGGCTCCACAGCCTTCAGTGGCAAAGAATTCCACAGATTCACCACCCTCTGACTAAAGAAATTCCTCCTCATCTCCTACCAAAAGGAATGTCCTTTAATTCTGAGGCTATGACCTCTGGTCCCAGGTTCAGCCAGTGGTGTATGGTGGAATATGATGCACATGTAGTCATACAACACATTAGCATGGGCACTTGTGAAACACCACTTCAACATCAGGAGATGTTTGTAGATAAATTCCCTGGCCCAGTTGTGTTACTGCTGCTAAATGTGTACATAATACAGACCTTTACATTTGTCTCATGACTGCAGGGGAAATCGCAAATATAATGCATTGAATAAAGGTTATTAATCAAAATCCTTGTGAACCATTAACCCACAAAACTATTTTAATTTACCAATCCGATTTATGGCAGGGCAATTTTGATTTTTTGAATGACCTAGTATTGGAAAAGGGGAAACGGAAATAAATACACCTGTGCTTTAGACGGACACTAAATGCTGGGGTAACTCAGTGGGACAGGCAGCATCTCTGGATAGAAGGAATGGGTGATGTTTCAGGTCGAGACCCTTCTTCTGATTGAGAGTCAGGAGAGAGGGAGACACAGAGATAGGGAAGCGTAAGGTGAGAAAACAAAACATAGTCGGAGAGCAGGAGGGATCACGGAGTGGGAGCAGCGAGAGAGGACTTTGCAGGACTCTCGCTGGAGAGAGGAGGAGAACTTGTTCAAAGTCAGCATACCTTGAGGAGATTTTGCAGTGGTGCAGACAAAATATGTTGGAAGGAACTGCAGATGCTGCTTTAAACCGAACATATATATTTGGTGTAAACCAGCATCTGCAGCTCCTTCCTACACCAGTGCTTGTCCTGGACCAAAATGCTTCTGTTATTTTAACATGCATTTTTACAGCATATGAATGCTTCTATACACTTATCAATTAACAGACAAAGTGTAATCCTACAAACGTCAAGGTCAAGTGGTTTAAAATCATGCAAAGTGCAGCAACACCATCTTTAAACCAAAACGGTGATGTCAGCTGATGTGAATGTTATACATAATGAGTGATGATTTTATTTACATTTCTGTTTGTAAATTGAGAAACAAAAAGGCTTTGAAACCATAGCATGGCTTTTACATAATGTGTAGGAAGGAACTGCAGATGTGTTCAATTGGATTATTTTCCCCTCGATCTTTCCTCAGTAAATATACTGAACCAACACACAGTTCTTGCTGCAACAAGTTTATTATTCACCCCGGGAGACTTACTCTGGTCCACGACCTGTCATTCTCTTGGATTTCCAAGTGTTCCCCAGAGCAAGTAGTTTACAATAGGCATAATACAAGTATATAAGCAGTAGCAAGTGGAAGCAAATTTGGAATGCTTTCTTGGTCCTCCAATTATATCACAACACGGTGTGTGTGTAAAAGCAAAGGTCAGGTTCCTCAAGACAAGTGAATTGCAAGACACATGATCTCATTATCACCAGTGATCGGATTAAATAACGCAAACAATTGAATCGCAAGCATATGATCTCATTATTGCAAACAGTCAGGTTCCTCAAAATAAGTAACCAACTTCATTATCATAGCTGCAACAGAATCTAGTATTTTCCCACTCAACGCTGTAACTTTCCACTAACTTACACAGCAAAAGCCGAACTCGTCAGATGCTGGTTTACACTGAAGATAGAAACAAAATGCTGGAGTAACTCAGCGGGACAGGCAGCATCTCCGGAGAGAAGGAATGGGTGACGTTTCTGGTGGAGACCCTATTTCAGACTTTGGTGTGTGGGGTATTGGGAAGAAGCCCCTCATTCATTTTGTTCAGCAGTTTGACACTGTAGCAGGTCAGGTAGGCGGGAGGTTGAGTCTTTACTAACATTTTTATTTGTGGGGATGAGGCACAGCTGCACAGCTACATTGAGTGACGAGTACACCGTGCATTAGGGAGGAGGTGATGGACGTCCCTAGACTTCCAGATGACCATATGGGCAGCAAATGTCTTCAGATGGGCAGGTGGACCTCCACACCTTGGAGCTGGAGCAGCAGCGGAAGTCAACACGGCATATCTGAATGCATGAGTTATACACCGCCAGATATCCTAGCCATCAAGTACCCATCTGCACTGATCTTATTTAGCAGCATTAGAGAAGGCTTCCACCATGGACATGAGGTTGCAAAATCTAAATCAATCTGCACAGTCCATTGGAGTGTCACCATGAAGGGTGGGGGGGATGAGGGGGGATGAGGGGGGAACAGAAGAGGGGAGTTGGGGGAGTAGGATGCTGTCATAGAGTCATCACAGTGAGGAATGTGGAGGAGTCTCTGTGGTGGATGTTTATATTAAAATGTATTTTGTGAAGGAATAGGTGATGTTTTGGGTCGAGACCCTTCTTCAGTAGATAGGAGGTGGCTCTGTTTTCCTCAGAGTAAAGTAAGTTGTGGTTACATTACAGAGATTAATTAAGGTGCATGGTCACAGTTTTTTTCCCCAGGGAAGAGGGCTTAATTTTAAGGTGAGGGTGGAAAGATTTAAAAGGAACCCAAGGGGCAGGTTTTTTAACACAAAGGTCGGCGAGAATGTATATGGAACAAGGTGGTTCAGCATGGTTTTGTGAAGGGGAAATCTTGCCTGACATATCTGTTGGAATTCATTGAGAAAGTTAATAGCAGGACAGACAGACAGAGGAGAGTCAGTGGATGTTGTTTACCTGGATTTTCAGAAGGCCTTTGATAAGGTGCCACACATGAGACTGCTCAAGAAAATGAGAGCTCATGGTATTAGAGAGAAGATACTAGCATGGATGAAAGGCTGGCTGAATAGTGAAAGGACAAAAGTGGGAATAAAGGGGGCTTTTTCTAGTTAGCTGCCAGTGACTAGCAGTGTTCTGCAAGGGTCGATGCTGGAGCTGCTACTCTTCACGATGTGTATAAATGATTTGGATGAGGGGATTGAAGGCTTTGTGGCCAAGTTTGTGGATGATATGAGGATAGGTGGAGGGGCAGGTAGTGTAGAGAAAGCAGGGACTGCAGAAGGACTTGGACAGGTTGGGAGAGTGGGTAAAGAAGTGACAGATGGAATAGTGTGCAGCAAAATGTGGAGTCATGCATTTTGGTAGTAGGAATAAAGTTTTTGACGGCACTGGGCCTGTACTTGCTGGAGTTTAGGAGGATGAGGAGGGACTTTATTGAAACTTAACGAATAGTGAAAGGCTTGGATAGAGTGGATGTGGAGAGGATGTTTCCACTAGTGGGAGAGTCTAGAACCAGGGAGCATAGACTCAGAATAAAAGAACATACCTATAGAAAGATTCACCACCCTCTGACTAAAGACATTTCTCCTCATCTCTTCCCTAAAATAACAAACAATAATTCTGAGGCTGTGACCTCTAGTCCTAGACTCTCCCACTTGTGGAAAAATCCTCTCCATATCCACTCCATCGAAGCCTTTCACTGTTCTGTACGTGTCATTCTTCTAAACTCCAGCGAGTACAGACCGAGTGCCGACAAACACTCATCATGGGTTAACCCATGTGGTTCCCAACCTTTTTTAGCTCATGGCGCCCTTGGGATCTTTTAATTTTTCTGTGCCCCCCCCCTCGACATTATTAGCGGAAAAAAAGTACTTCAATATTATAATACCTTCCATAAAAATATCAGTGTCTATTAATTGCACATATATTCTCTTTTATTCTATTCCACAAACATCAAAAAAATATTTCAACTACATAGATTTAAATTTATTAGAACTGAAATTTAGGAGGCAACAGGGTGGTAGCTCTGTGGCCCCCTTCTTTGAACCTGTGGCCCCCTAAATCCCCAACAATTTCTGTGGCCCCCCTGATATTTGCCATGCCATGGCCCCTGGTTGGGAATCACTGGGTGAACCTACTCATTCCTTATCCAATTTCTCCTCATAACTAATATTTGTGAGGTCAGCTTTATCCATAAAATGCTCAGGAGCTAAGGATGGAAGGAGTCATTTACTATTAACTGAGAGGTCATGCCAGGGTTTTGTAGGGAATTATGTTGTAATAATTGCCTACAAATTCATCCACAGTCAGAAGTAGTAAACATTCTATCTAATAATGTGGAGGAAGGAACTGCAGATGCTGGTTTACATTGAAGATATACACAAAATACGAGAGTAACTCAGCGGGGTAGGCAGCATCTCTGGATAGAAGGAATGGGTGACATTACCCATTCCTTCTCTCCAGAGATGCTGCCTGTCACGCTGAGTTACTCTCGCATTTTGTGTCTATATTCTATCTAATATATTTTTTGTACTATTACTCAGGATTTCAAGCCCATTGACTTTCAGTTCCGCCTTCATGACTGCTTTCCCCTCCCTTTGCCTCTCTAGTTCTGATTTTCAGCTGCCAAGGGCTGCCAAAGACAGCTGGACAGGTTCAGGAATGGGAAAGATTAAAGCTATATGCAAGAAAATAGGACGGACTCAGGAAAGCACCTTGGTTGGCATGGGTGAGTTGGTGTTTTGCGCTTCTTTGCATGCTCCAGTTCCGCGACTCAATCCCTTCTATGAAAGGAAGCTATCTTCCAACAAAGCCTGGATCCCTTCCTGAATAACGGGAAAAAAAAATTCTGGGATCCATGGTTGTGTTTTCTGTCACCTTTATGGTTACTCTACAACCTTCTGGCCGATCAAATAAACCGCTTGCTAGATGGGCAACAGAAGGAGAAAAGTCGGTGACGTTTGTTGTTGTGTTCAGTGAGGTATCCTCATTCCTGACCTTGAATAATATGAGTGTCAGAGGTTATGGGGAGAAGGCAGGTGAATGGTGTTAGGAGTGAGAGATAGATCAGTCATGATTGAATGGCGGAGTAGACTTGATGGGCCGAAATTCTGCTCCTATCACTTATGACCTAGGACCTTAGCAAGTTACTTCTGGTGTTGCCCTTTCCCATAAACTACTTTCTCATGAATATCAAAGCCTGTGCAATTCTGATCTGTAATAAATGCTCCAAACCAGAAGGAAAATGAACACGATTCTGCAATTACAAAACGTGCAAAAGTAACTCTATTTAGAAATAATATTTTCAAAATTGCTACACAAAGCACACATAGATAATGCCCCATAGGCTTTGATTTGAATGCTGAATAGTAAGTGTGATAGCAATCTTTTATATAAAGGTCATATCATACTTAGTATTGGACAATTTATGGATATAACCACAGCATTTAAAAATCTAAAACTATTGGAATCAGTTATAAAAGAATAAATTTAAAGTTTTGTTTCAAAAGGATAAAGGCAAAACATTCGGCAAGATAGAATTTTAAAAAGGAATGTCTCTAAGGATATAATTGCACACTTGAAGAATACAAACAGCATTTTCTACTGTTTTCTATCCACATGAACATTGACACAGTCGATTCTATGAAATTGTTTTCAGGTCGTTAAGTAAACAATATAACTATTCTGTGAAGTTAGAGGCATCCAGAATGAAGCAGCCAATAAACCACTTCTGCACCCTTTCCAGAGCCTGCACATCCTTCATGCAATATGGTAACCAGAATCGCACGCAATACTCCAAACATGGACTAACCAAAATCTTCTAGAGATGCAATCTGAGCAGTGACTTGAGAAAGGTTTTGAAAATTAAGAAGAGCATTTTTTTTTAAATTTTTAAAAGGATAAAGGCAAAACATTCGGCAAGATAGAATTTTAAAAAGGAATGTCTCTAAGGATATAATTGCACACTTGAAGAATACAAAACAGCATTTTCTACTGTTTTCTATCCACATGAACATTGACATAGTCGATTCTATGAAATTGTTTTCAGGTCGTTAAGTAAACAATATAACTATTCTGTGAAGTTAGAGGCATCCAGAATGAAGCAGCCTATAAAGCACTTCACTTTTTTTTTCAGTGTTGCGGGAATTTAAAATTGAGTGCATATATTTAAGGTGAGAATGGAGAAATTTAAAGAAGATATGAGGGACATATTTTTCTATGGAGTGAACTGCCAGAAGAAGTGGTAAAGCAGACACAATTACCTATGCCGTCTAGATTTAAACTACTTGCACTCATAAAAAGACTCCAACTGTCTATCCTATTTGTATAATTTGTATAACTTAGAATTCTAAATCTTTTTGTAAGGTCACTCTTCACCTTTCTATATTCCAGTGAGTATAAATCCAGTCAATCCAATCTTACTTTTTAACTACAAACATGGCAATATCCAGGTGAATTTTTTCTGCACTCCTTCCATCGCTAATATTCTTCCCATAGTGTGACTACTAAAAATGTACTTGTGTTTCAAGTGTAGCCACACCAATGTGTAGGAAGGAACTGCAGAAGATGGTTTAAAATGAAGACAGACACAAAAAGCTGGAGAAAAGTATTAGTTGATGTTTTAGGTCAAAACCCTTCTTCAGGCTGAGGGTCAGGGGAAAGGGAAACGAGAGATATAGACAATGATGTAGAGAGATACAGAACAAATGGTTGAAAGATATGCAAAATAGTAATGATGATAAAGGAAACAGGCCATTGTTAGCTGTGAAGGTACACAAAATTGCTGGAGAAACTCAGCGGGTGCAGCAGCATCTATGGAGCAAAGAAAATAGGCAACGTTTCGGGCTAAAACCCTTCTTCAGACTGATGGGGGGTGGGAGGGGAGAAGGAAGGAAAAAGGGGAGGAGGAGGAGCCAGCTTGAGGGTTAAGGAAGGGGAGGAGACAGTAAGGGCTAGCAAAATTGGGAGAATTCAACATTCATGCCATCAGGATGCAAACTGCCCAGGCGGAATATGAGGTGCTGTTCCTCCAATTTCCGGTGTTGCTCACTCTGGCAATGGAGGAGACCCAGGACAGAGGGGTCAGATTGGGAATGGGAGGGGGAGTTGAAGTGCTGAGCCACCGGGAGTTCAGGTGGGTTATTGCGGACTGAGCGGAGGTGTTCGGTGAAACGATCGCCCAACCGCCGCTTAGTCTTGTTAGCTGTGGGCCAGTTGAAAACGAGTTACAGACAATGAGATTCAACAAGACATTTTTGTCTTGTTGAGTCTCATTATCTGTTTCCCTTATCCTTTATCATTCTGTTTTCTTTATGATTGTTACTTTTATTCATACCTGTCATTCATTTGGTCTAAGGTACACAAAAATGCTGGAAAAACTCAGCGGGTGCAGCAGCATCTATGGAGCGAAGGAAATAGGCAAAGTTTCGGGCCAAAACCCTTCTTCAGACTGATAGGGGGTGGTGGGGAGAAGGAAGGAAAAAGGAGGAGGAGCCCGAG
The DNA here is from genome assembly GCF_028641065.1 of Leucoraja erinaceus. NCBI lineage: Eukaryota > Metazoa > Chordata > Chondrichthyes > Rajiformes > Rajidae > Leucoraja > Leucoraja erinaceus. The sequence goes on along the minus strand of NC_073382.1, from coordinate 77,896,898 downwards.
GGCTAAGGGATGGGAGGAGACAGCCCAAGGGCTGAGGGAAGGGAGGAGACAGCAAGGGCTAACAAAATTGGGGGAATTCAATGTTCATGCCCGCAGGTTGCAGACTCCCCAAGTGGAATATGAGGAGCTGTTCCTCCAATTACCGGTGTTGCTCACTCTGGCCATGGAGGAGGCCCAGGACAGAGAGGTCGGAGGCGGAATGGGAGGGGGAGTTGAAGTGATGAGCCACCGGGAGGTCAGGTAGGTTCTTGCGGACCGAGCGGAGGTTTTCGGCGAATCGATCGCCCAGCCTCCGCTTGGTCTCACCGATGTAGATCAGCTGACATCTAGAGCAGCGGATGCAAAAGATGAGGTTGGAGGAGATACAGGTGAACCTCTGTCACACCTGGAACGACTGCTTGGGTCCTTGAATGGAGTCGAGGGGGGAGGTGAAGGGGCAGGTGTTACATCTCTTGCGGTTGCAACGGAAAGTGCCCGGGGAGGGGGTGGCATGGGAGGGAAGGGAAGAATTGACAAGGGAGTTATGGAGGGAGCGGTCTTTGCGGAAGACAGACATGGGGGGAGATGGGAAGATGTGGCGAGTGGTGGGGTCATGTTAGAGGTGGCAAAACTGATGGAGGATTACTTGTTGTATGTGACGGCTGGTGGGGTGAAAGGTGAGGACTAGGGGGACTCTGCCCTTGTTGCGAATGCGGGGATGGGGAGAGAGAGCAGTGTTGCGGGGTATGGAAGAGACCCTGGTGCGAGCCTCATCTATGGTGGCGGAGGGGAACCCCCGTTCCCTGAAGAATGAGGACATTTCAGATGCCCTGGTGTGGAACGCCTCATCCTGGGAGCAGATGCGGCGTAGACAGAGGAATTGGGAGTAGGGGATGGAGTCCTTACAGGAAGCAGGGTGGGAAGAAGTGTAGTCAAGATAGCCATGGTAGTCAGTGGGTTTATAATGGTCTATGTCTCTCCATCAGTGTCTATATCTCTCATTTCCCTTTCTCCTGACTCCCAGTCTGAAGAAGAGTCGTGACCCAAAATGTCACCTGTTCCTTTTCGCCAGAGATGCTGTTTGACCTGTTGAGTTACTCTAGCTTTTTGTGCCTTTCTGCAGACCAAACCAATGTTTGTACAGCTGCAACATTACATCCCAACATCTATACTCAATGCCATGGCCTATGAAGGCAAGCAGGCCAAATGCCGTCTTCACTACCAACCCACTTGTGGTCGCTATTTTCAGGGAACTATCAACTTGGACCCCAAGGTCGCTCTGTACATCAACACTCGTAGGATCCCTACAATTCATTGCACCAGGATGTGTTGCTTTACACTAGTGTTTGATTCCCCAAACTGTACTGCCTCACACCTGTGAGCCAGGAAGTGCTGCCTGGTTATGTAGGTAGAAGCTGGTGGTTCTGAGCAAAGATACCAACTTCTTGGTGGAATATCCAGGCAAATGTCCCTGCAGCAATCTGAAAAGAGTCTTGCATTAGCAATCCAGCATGATACAATAACTTGCCACTGCTTAATGGTGCCCATTGTAACTTGCAAGCAACAATCAGCCTTGTGTTGTCCATTGCATTGCTGAATCTTGCAAATCTTGTCCAAACATAGAACATAGAATAGCACAGCAGCATATGTTCTGCCATAATGTTTGCACCAGACATAACTCCTTTAAACTAATCTCTTCCTGCATGTGATTCATATCCCTCCATTCCCTGCATATGCACATATCATCTGAAGATCTTTTTTTCTGAATTTTCTTAATTATTTTTGTAGATCTTTCTTAGACCCAGCACACTGATGCAACTATAAAGAAAGTCCGCCGACACCTCTATTTCCTGAGAAGATTGCGGAGATTCGATGGGTCAGGGAGGATTCTCTTGAACTTCGACAGGTGTACAGCAGAGAGCATACTGACTGGTTGCATCATGGCCTGGTTTGGCAACTTGAATGCCCGGGAGGAAAGAACTTGTGAACACAGCCCAGTCCATCACAGGATCTGACCTCCCCGCCATCAAAGGGATTTACAGGAGTCACCACCTCACAAAGGCAGCCAGCATCATCAGAGACTCACACCACCCTGGTCACACACTAATATCACCCCTGCCCAACATATTCTGTTGTGCTGCTGCAAGTAAGAATTTAATTGTTCTATCTGGGACAAATGACAATAAAATACTCTTGACTCTCAACTCTCATATCTAAAAGCCTTTAAAATGCCACTATATGCCTCAACCATGTGTTTGAGAATTAGATAATATCAACAGATGAAAAAATATTGCTGAGAACTTTGACCTTGGTTAGTTGTGTTAAACGTGCCATTCAGACACATCATTCTGTTGAATTCTGCTTCCAAAATTCATCTGTGACCTTAAGTGAAAGATGTCCCTTTTGGGCGGTTGCGGTGGTGCTGAGGTAGAGTACTGTCTTACAGCGACTACAGTGTTGGAGACCAGGGTTCAATCCCGACTATTGGTGTTTGTCTGTATGTTCTCCCCTTGACCTGCATGGGTTTTCTCCGAGATTTTCAGTTTCTTCCCACACGCCAAAAACGTACAGGTATGTAGCTTAAATGTTTAAGAAGGAACTGCAGATGCTGGAAAATCGAAGGTAGACAAAAATGCTGGAGAAACTCAGTGGGTGCAGCAGCATCTATGGAGCAAAGGAATAGGCAATGTGAAGAAGGGTTTCGGCCCGAAACGTTGCCTATTCCTTCGCTCCATAGATGCTGCCTCACCAGCTGAGTTTCTCCAGCATTTTTGTCTACCCGGACATGTAGGTTAATTGGCTTGGTAAATGTAAAAAAAATGTCGCTAGTATGTGTAGGATAGTATTAATGTGCAGTGATCACTGGTCCGCGCGGACCCGGTGGGCCGAAGGGCCTGTTTCTGCACTGTATCTCTAAACTAAACTAAACTAAGCATCAGAAAGCAGGTAACTGCTTTATAAGGTGCAACTGCATGTCACAATTAAAACCATTGATCAGTTTTTGGGCACTTCTCCGGATTGTATCCTTTGGCACATTTTTAGTTCTGAATTAGGAGCAGTTCCTCAGACATTTCTATTTTTTTTCCATGTGTTGTGTGAGCTTTAATTGTTTGTCATTTTCATTTATAGGTGAATATATATAAAATCATTGTTTTATGCACAATAAAGTGTTAGTAATTATTACCAGACTAATATTAAACACATCAAACATCATGTATTAATTGGCTAATAATCAAGAAATTAACACAAGTTTTAGAAAGACAACATAGCTCAAAGATTTTAATTATAAGAGCAGGCTGCATTAAATGTTTTTGCATTACTTTAAGCATTGAATACTGAGGGGTTGGTGATTGAGAGACTGAAAATATGTAAAAGCTTTGGTTGCGTTCATACACAGGAACTATTTCTTCATAAGGGGAAATCAAGAACAAGGGGGTGTTACATTAGTAATTATATCCAGGCTATTCAGGAAGGAATCAGAAAGACTGAAGGGTCTCGACACAAAACGTCACCCATTCCTTCTCTCCTGAGAGGCTGCCAGTCCCAGTGAGTAATTCCAGCATTTTGAGTCTACATTCAATTTAAACCAGCATCTGTAGTTCCTTCCTACACAAATAGACAGCTAATTGAACATGCTGCTCTGCAAATCAACAACACCCCTTGCCTCCTCCTCGCTGACCTCTGAGGCCAGGCGACATCTCGCAGACACCTCCTCCTATTTATCGTTGGACCATGAGCCCACAGACCAGCACTTGGTCTTAATCTCACACTCCAGTTTCTGATTTTGTCACTTCTAGCTGCCTGACTTCCACAGCCTCTGACCTTATCGTTTCCCAGCCCCACACAACCTGGTTTTTACCTTCTCCCCAAAATCCACAAACACAACTGCCCTGGCAGACCCATTATTTCTGCCTGCTCCTGTCCCACGGAAATGATTTCCACATACCTCGACTCCATCCTATCCCCCCTGGTCTAATCTCTCCCATCCTATGTCCAAGATACCTCACATGCCCTTCGTCTCTTTAGTGACTTCCGCTTTCCGAGCCCCCACTCTCTCATCTTTACTAAGGATATTCAGTCACTCTCCACCTCCAACCCCCAACAGGAAGGCCTTAAAGCCTTCCGTTTTTTCCTCGACCGCTGAACCATCCAACTTCCCTCTACTAACACTCGACTGCGCCTAGCAGAGCTGGCCTTCACCCTCAACAACTTCTCCTTTGCATGGGCCCCAGCTATGCCTGCCTCTTTGTAGGGTACGTTGAACAATCCCTGTTCCAGGTGTACACTGGCCCTATCCCCAAACTCTATCTTTGTTACATTGATGACTGTATCGGTGCTACCTCCTGCACCCATGCAGAACTCATGGACTTCATCAAATTCACCACCAATTTCCACCCTGCACTCAAATTAACTTGGACCATCTCTGATACCTCCCTCCCCTTACTTGATCTCACAGTCTCCATCACAGGAAAGACTATCAAGTGATGTCCATTACAAATCCACTTGACTCCTACAACTATCTTGACTGCACTTCTTCCCACCCTGCTTCCTGCAAAGACTCTACTCTGCTCCCAATTCCTCTGTCTATGCCGCGTCTGCGCCCAAGATGAGGTGTTCCATACCAGGACATCCCAGATGTCCACATTCTTTAGGGAAATGGGGTTCCCGTCTTCCATCATAGATGAGGCCCTCACTCATGTTTCCTCGGTACCCTGCAGCTCTGCCCTTGCTCCCCTTCCCCCTTGTCACGACAGGGACAGGGTCCTGCTAGTTCTTATCTTTCACCCCATCAGCAACCGCAGACAAGTCTGGTATATCCCTTTTTGCAGAGTTTTTTTTTTAAATAATAGAGCGATTGTTACTCTTTCTTTAATTCTTTTCTAGGGTCTATTTCTTAACTTTCTTCTCTAACTCCTTTTCTAATGGGCTTTCTTTTCCCAACACTTTCCTGCACCTTCACGACTCTTTCTCACTTTCCTTACTTCTTTTATTTCTATCTTTTATAAAGTTCAAAAAATGAAGGGGTACAACAAATGTACTGATATATATGTGGTGTGTATTATTGCAACTTATTGTACTTCTAAAAGAAATAAAATTTAAAAAAATAAATAAATAAAAGACAAGTCATAATCCTCCAAATTTTTTACCACCTCCGACAGGATCCCACCACCAGCCATATTTTTCCATCTCCACCCCTTTCCGCCTTCTGCAGAGACCATTCCCTCCACAACTCCCTGGTTAACTCAGCCCTTCCCACCCAAACCACCCCCTCCCCAGGTACCTTCCCCTGCAACCGCAGAAGATGCAACACCAGTACCTATACCTCCTCCAACCTCATCAACTGTATCCTTTGTTGAAGATGTGGCCTCTTATCCATCGGTGAGACCTAACGTAGACTGGGCGATTGTTTCACTGAACACCTTCCCATCTATATCGCTCCACCATTTTGACAAATTCTAACCCCTGGCCCTCACTGCCTTGTCTTGACTGTGATTTGCTGAACACCTTCGTTGAACCTTCCTGATCTCCCGGTTCCTAAACACTTTCTCTTTCCCTTTCCAACAAGACCTTTCTGTCACACTCCATTGTCAGAGTGAGGCGAAACACAAATTGGAGGAACAGCATCTCGCATTTCACTTGGGCAGCTTACAGCCCAGTGCTATGTATATTGATTTCCCTAACTTCAGGTAGCCCCGGCATTCCCTCTCTCTCTATCTCTCCCCCACCCAAGTCGCAACAGCTTCTGGTTTTCAGCCTACAAACAACTAACAATGGCCTGTTTCCTTTACCGTTGTTAATTTTTTGCATATCGTTCATTCATTGTTCTTTACTTCTCCACATCACCGTCTATATCCCCCATTTCCCTTATCTCTAACCAGTCTGAAGAAGGGTCTCAAACCCAAAACTTCACCCATTCCTTCTCTCCAGAGATGCTGCCTGTCCCGCTGAGTTACTCCAGCTTTCTGTGTCTATCTTCAGTTTAGACAGATGATTGGAAAAATCATTTATAGTTTTCAGTTGCCATGAATGCAAGAATCTAATGATCTCAATGATGCCATGAAGTTGGCCAGCCAACTTTATACTATTGCAGCAGTACTGGCTTGAAGTCATGGTGGCACAGCGGTAGACTTACCGTGAAATGCAGCTCCGGAGACCCGGGTTCGATCCCGATTACAGGCGCTGTCTGTACGGAGTTTATACATTCTCCCCGTGACCTGCGTGGGTTTTCGCCGAGATCTTCGGTTTCCTCCCACATTCCAAAGACATACATGTTTGTAGGATAACTGGCTTGATTAATCGGCTTGATAAATGTAACAATTGTCCAGTATAAAATTGTCCAACTTCCAGTATATTCCCTGGTGGACTCTTCGGAAGGTACAAGGTACAAGTTAAGTCCTTTGGAACACAGCGGAACAGATTTCTCACTGATCCCGAGATTGCCATCTACTATTAGACTACTACTAGACCATATTGTTCTAGCATAGCTCAGACCAGAATCATGGGCTGAGTCTGACTTCAAGCATGTTCATGTAGCCTAACACAGTGTGGTGTGGGATCTATCAAAGAGATAGTGGCGTGCAGCATGTCTGGAATGTTCATAGGGCCCTATCAACAGGGTCAATGATTACCAATTAAATTCAACATCTTTGAAAATTGCAAATATAACAAAACACCTTGAATTAATGAAAAGATAAATTTTAAGTAATTAAAATCCTAAATTAATGAAAATACCAACAGACTCACAGACAGACACAAATATACATGTGCTTACATAAAATGAAATTAGCTTAGTTTAGTTCAGAGATACAATTCAGAAACAGGCCCTTCGGCCCACCGAGTTCATGTAAACCAACGATCCCCGCACATTAACACACACAGAGAGCCAATTTTAGATTTATATCAAAACATGTACGTCTTTGGAGTGTGGGAGGAAGCCAAAGATCTCATAGAAAAGCCAAGCAGGTCACAGGGAGAGTGTACAAACTCCGTACAGACAAGCACCCATAGTCAGGATCGAACCTGGGTCTCTGGCGCAAAGGCAGTAGCTCCACCACAATGCCACAGTGCCACCTTAAAAATATTGTTATACAATGAATTAATCAAAAATTAAATCATGTGTGCCCTTGCTGTTCTCCTGACAGCAATTCCTTCCTCTAAAGTCTATAGAAGATCATGCATTACCTTTGCAAAACGTGAACATCAGTGTAGTACAGGGGCAGATAGATAGCAGCTGATATTACTGCCATCTCTGAAACATAGAGAATAGGTGCAATAGTAGGCCTTTCAGCCCATTGATCCAGCACCGCCATTCAATGTGATCGTGGCTGATCAGCCAAAATCAGTATCCTGTTTCTCCCCATGTCCCTTGATTCTGTTAGCCCTAAGAGCTAAATCTAACTCTCTCTTGAAAATATCCAGTGAATTGGCCTCCACTGCCTTCTGTGGCAGAGAATTCCACAGATTCACAATTCTCTGGGTGAAGATTTTATCCACATCTCAGTCCTAAATGGCCTACCCCTTATTCTTAAACTGTGACCGCTGGTTCTGGACTCCCCCAACATGGGGAACATTTTTCTTATCCCTTAGATACAATCCCTTAAGAATTTTATATGTCCCTATTACCCTTCTAAATTACAGTGAATATAATTCCATATGACTCATTATTTCATCTACGATCCACGTCAGAGCTGGGCTATGGATATTCACAACAGAACAGTGGCAACCACCACCGTAACAAAGTTCCATTTTGTTACTCTCCAAATGTGACACAATAAATGGATGGTGACAATTGCCCTCATGTTGCCTTGGTTTTTGCTCAATGATAAATGACTGTGATATAAAAACTTTATGAAAGGATGGACATACAGAGATAATCAGCTGAAATAGATTAACTGTGCCCTAAATGCATTTTGAGCTGGTAACCTGCAGAATTCATTTAATCCCAAGTGTATGAGAATGTATTAATTTTTCTGATTTTTTTCTCCACTGAGAAGCATTCCTTGATATATTTAAGCGTGGTAATCTGGTACAGTTTTCCAATAAAATTGAATATATTTTTTGCAAAAGGATTTTTATTTCCGATTTCAAACTGTTTTCCAAGATTGAAGAGAAATAACATTATTGACTATGCTGTTTTCTCCCTGTAATTAATGGTCATGTTTCCACAAAACAAGAGTAACAGAAACCAATTATGGTATCTTTGTTTTTTGCTGCAAGTTTGTTTTTAAAATGTTTTCAGTCATGCGATGGCCCCATAGCAGAAGCGTCCACATCGGGGGGCTGGAAATTGGAAGTATCCTGAGCTCATTCTGCTACCACCATCACATACTGTGACAAGTGATGGCTTCCACTGATTGTTGCCAGAAGCTTGCATCCTTTTCAGAACAGACGATGACAGCGAGGCCAACATTTGTAACAAGATGGACATGAAAAGAAGAAGAAGTCATGCAATAGCCTGTCAAGAATATTGCAATCATTCAAAAATGGTATGGTATGGTACTTTATCTATCATGTGTACCTAGATCGAGTCATAAAGTCATAGAGTTATACAGTGTGGAAACAGACCCTTCAGCCCAACTTGCCCACACCGGCCAACATGTCCCCGCTACACTAGTCCCACCTGCCCGTGTTTGGTCCCTATCTCTCCAAACCTGTTCTATCCATGTACATGTCTAACTGTTTTTTAAACGTGGGGATAGTCCCAGCCTCAACTACTTCCTCTGGCAGTTTGTTCCATATACCCACCACCCTTTGTGTGAAAAAGATACCCCTCGGATTAAATATTTTCCCCTTCACCTTAAACCTCTGTCCTCTGGTCCTCAATTCACCAGATGTACGAGACTCTGAGCATCTACCCGATGTCCATTCTGTTTCTACCCGATCTATTCCTCTCATGATTTTATACACAGTGAAATTCATTTTTGCATATAGTTCAGTACAAGTATCACTATAAGCACTTAGATACCTCTTAGATGAGCATGTTATCCATTAAAATGCTATCCATGATGTAGGTTGCCAGGGCAAGTTTCAACATGGCCATTGTTTCTGTTTGTACAAGTGTTCATTATCACATTCAGCAATGTAAAATATTATCACATTCATGACTATAAAGTATTTCTAATTAGCAAAACATAAATGAGATGGGAAGGTCTGCAAATGCTAACCTCCACTCAGGCAGCTTTTCACAAACAGCGGGTGACAACATTGCAAGTTCAAGTCTCATACTAACAGTCAGTGCAGTGGATAAAGATTAATTACTTACAGAAAAAGATATACAACATTTTTTTCAAAATAATTTTTTTTTTTACAATCAACAGGGAACTCTTGAAATAATAATTTGATTCTGTTACACGTTCCAGGTAATTGCAAGCCAATATCTGCATTTATTTTCAGACTCAGTTTGTCTATATTGAGTGAAATTAAAACTAATAAAAAAAACTCCAGGTAGCATTTTCATTTGAGATAGCATTCTATATTACCCAATTACTGACTCATGCAGAATGTCTTCACTTGGGTATATTCTATTAAATTTGTTTGAAATGCAACTATTTTTTATTTTTACAATGATTGTTTCCTTCATAATGTTTCAACTATTCTCGTGTGTTCAGGACGACTAGAATACATTCCTGAAATAAATCAGTTATATCATGCTCTGATTGCAACAGGATTGGCTTGCACAACTATTGGAAGTGCTCCTTCATCCTTTTTTGATGAGTATTTGCTGTGGGCTTAGCTTTCATTAGTATGCAGCACTATTTACTAATTAGATATTACATATTTGGTTGAATGTATATTGCTTTTTGTGGAGTGCCTTACAAAGATACATTTTATTGCCACTTCTGCAATACATACGTTTGCATTCCAGATTACTGCTTTAAATTGCCGCAAAGTGCAATACGTCATGAGGCAGGAAGTACCTGTTCGGGAGACTTCTTCCATAGAGTGGCAATGGCTGTTTGAGAACTGTGATATTTAATTTAGTTTAGTTTAGTTTTGGATTTTGGCTCGCCAAGTCCACGTCGACCAACAATCCCTACACGTTAACACTACCCTACACACAATAGGGACAATTTACACTTATGCCAAGCTAATTAACCTACAAACCTGTATGTCTTTGGAATCTGGGAGGAAATTGGGTACAAACTCCGGACAGACAGCATCCGTAGTCGGGATTGAACCCTGGGTCCCTTGCGCTGCAATTACTGTAAGGCAACAACTCCACCACTGTGCCACCGTACCACCCCTGGCCAAACTGGCGCAGGCGGAAGAGCGCTGTGCACGAGCCGGCTGCCTGCCCCTTTCCCGGGGTGACGTCCATGCCCGGGTGGTGTTATAGAGGGACTACACGCTGTCCACGGACGCCCTGGGGGATTTCCGGGACTGCTGGGCACCGCGGGGGGTTGAATGCATCCTTGACAAGGAGTGGAAGATAGTTGTATTATAGTTTAAACATGTTGAAAAGTTTTCGCCGACAGTGGTGACAATTTGGGCTGTCGTAGGTTGTCGCCAGGTTAAAGTAGGTTGGCGCTGGTGCTGATTTTGGTGAATTCCATTGTCCTGGTCGCTGGCAGTCACCTAAACATTACTCAGTGGGACAGGCTCATTAGACAGGTACATGGATAGGACAGGATTTAGAAGGTTACGGAACAAACGTGGACAGGTGGGACTAGTGTATCTGGGACATGTTGGCCTGTGTGGGCAAGATGGGCCGAAGGGCCTGTTTCAACACTGTATCACTCTATGACTCTATGGAAAAATGATTGCATTTACCATCACCCTCATTGTGTCAGTGCAATCTTTGGTCAATTGATGAAAGGGTACAAAATTGAGGTGTTCCACTGGGATCACACAGACACTCAGTTTTAAGTGGCAGAAGGAGTACATCACGTCAGAAGGTACTCTTCTGTCTCTCCTGTCAGCCAGCATCTGCACCATCCATGGGAATATCTGTGGCTTCCACATGTGCCTCATCAGCCCCTCAGAACCCACAAAGCCTGAGTGGAAGCACGTCATCCTTAATCCCAAGAGACTGTCTAAGAGAAAGAATCATGTGTAGAGGGTAGAGGGAATCCTGGCTGGAGGTAATTTATTGCGATTGATAATTTACTTATAGAATATTTCTTCAAGAGATTTATGGAAGTCAAACGAGGACAGGACCTTCATAGTAAACCGTGGAGCCCCATGGTGTATTATAGAGTGAGGGACCCAGGGGTAGCTTAGCCTAGTGTAGTTTAGAGATAAATCACGGGAACAGGCACTTCAGCCCATCGAGTCCACACTGACCAGCGGTCCACAAATACTAACTACCCAACACATCCTAGGGACAATTTTTCAATTACACCAAGCCAATTAATCAACAAATCTGTACGTCTTTGGAGTATGGGAGGAAATGGGAGATCCCAGAGAAATCCCACGAAGGTCATGGGGAGAACGTACAAACTCCGTACAGACAGCACCCATAGTCAGGATGGAGCCCTGGACTCAGGGCTGTGGTGCTGTAAGGTAGCAACTATGTTACTGCGCCACTGTGCTGCCCATTCCTGTGTCTAAATAATTTATGTAGATGATGATCAATAAGTAGTATTATCAGTGATTCTCATGTGTGACCAACTCCTGCTTCTGGTCGATATGGACCTCAAAATTTAATTTTTAGCTGCTTATTCACAACCACCACATTTTTTTAGTTTAGTCAAGACTCAAGATTGTTTGCCCCGTATCTGAGGAAGGATGTGCTGACTCTGGAGAGGGTCCAGAGGAGGTTTACAAGAATGATTCCAGGAATTAGTGGGTTAGCATATGATGAGCAGTTGACAGCACTGGGTCTGTACTCGCTGGAGTTTAGAAGGTTGAGGGGAGAGCTCATTGAAACTTACACAATAATGAAAGGCATAGATAGAATGCATGTGGAAAGGATTTTTCCACTGGTGTGAGAGTCTAGGACCAGAGGTTATAGCCTCAGAATTAAAGGGCGCTCTTTCAGAAAGGAGGTGAGGAGGAACTTCTTTAGTCAGAGGGTAGTTAATCTGTGAAACTCATTGCCACAGAAGGCTGTGGAGGCCAAGTCAGTGGACATATTTAAGGCAATGATAGATAAATTCTTGATTAGTATGGGTGTCAAGGGTTATGGGGAGAAGGCAGGAAAATCGGATTAGGAGGCAGAGGTCAGCAATGATTAAATGGCAAAGTAGACTCGATGGGGCAAATGGCCTAATTCTACTGCTATAACTTGTGAACTTGTGACTCCGCTAATCAATATCACAGACGCTACTCTGTCACATATTAGGCAGAAACAACTGAAAACACATGCTGACCGTGCAATGTCAGAATGTTGCAGTGCAAGCTAGACTGTTGTCACCTATAATTAACTTGTTAGCCATACAGTTTAAGATTGTTGCCATTGTGGTCTGGGGCACTATTGCCACAGAGGATAGAGGCAGACAACACAGGCTATTTACCAATAAATAAGATTATAACCTGTATGTTTAATTTACTCTGGCAATAATATACTGTGACAGAAATAATGGGAAAAAAGATGGTCACATGAGGAAAAATGTAAAAACAAAGAAATAATATATTTTCTATTTAATTTCTATTTTTGAAGTATTTAAAAATGTTTTCAAGCTAAAGTCCAGGGATGTAAATTAAGCTCCATGGTATCAGTTGTCCACCTTTCTCTGCTAAAATAAAGGAACACATTGCGACATAAAGAAAATGGACCAGACAACCAAAGATAAAAGGGATAAAATTAATTAAATTGGTGCCTTGAATAAGTCCAGTGGAAGGAACCTATAGCCTCCAGTTCTTGATCCCTCCACCATGGGAAAAAGTCTCTGTGCATTCACCATATCTTTCCCCTCATAATTTTCTATAACATTCTATAAGATCATGAGGGGGAACTTCTTTACTCAGAGAGTGGTAGCTGTGTGGAATGAGCTTCCAGTGGAAGTGGTGGAGGCAGGTTCAATTTTATCATTTAAAAATAAATTGGATAGGCATATGGATGGGAAAGGACTGGAGGGTTATGGTCTGAGTGCAGGTAGATGGGACTAGGGGAGAATAAGTGTTCGGCACTGACTAGAAGGGCCGAGATGGCCTGTTTCCATGGTGTAATTGTTATATGGTTATATGGTTATCACCACTCAGCCTTCTGCACTACAAGGAATAGAATCCTAGCCTGCTCAACCTCTCTCTTAGGCTCTCCTTGGCTCAAGCCTTTGAATCCGGCAACACCCTTGTAAATCTTCTCTGCACTCTTTCCAGCTTACTATTATCTTTTCTGGAATAGGGTGATCAAAACAAACAAAATACTCTGAGGGTGGCCTCCCCAATGTCTTGAAAACTGTAACATAACATCCCTACTTTTATACTCAATACCGTGACTTTAGTTTAGTTTAGAGATACAGCGTGGAAACAGGTCCATCGGCCCACCGAGTCCGCACTGACCAGCGATCCCTACACATTCACACTATTCTACACCCACTAGGAACAATTTACACATATACCAAACCAATCGACCTACAAAACCTGTACATACAAACTCCATACGGACAGCACCCATAGTCGGGATCGAACCCGAGTCTCCGGCACTGCAAGCGCTGTCAGGCAACTCTACCGCTGCTCATAGTGAATGGTGGGGCAGTGGGGACCATGCTATCTTGACCAGTCTGAAGAAGGGTCTTCAGACTGGCACCCGTCACTATCTCCAATGCCACCCACTTTTGTATCATCTGCAACCTTACTAATCATGCCACGTATGTTCTCATCCAAATAATTGATATAGATGCCTTGTCCTTAATTGTGTTTTATTTGTTTAATTGTAGAATTAATATTTTATTCAATAATCATCTTATTTATTTTGACATAATGGATAAAATCCATTATTGATGAAACGATATTGGAACGACAACCTTGTAGTAATGGAACAGACCAAAAGAAATAGTCAAATATGTACTTCTTTGATTTTATTGGTGCTTTTCAATTGCAGACTTAATATTTTATTCGATAATCATCTTATTTACTTTGACATGAGGGATAAAATCCTTACACTCTTTTTATTAGACATTAATGTATTTAGTCAATTCTTTTTACTATTCATCATTACCAACGCTGGTTGAACAGTTTGGAAATCACAAATCTCCAAAATAATTTATTTCTATGTTTCATTCATGGTGCTGACCCTCATTCAACATACAGTGCAAGCTCAATAATAGACTTCTGTGAGGTGCATTGGATTACTTCTCCTCCATGCATTCCATTTGCTGTAGGTTTAAAGGATTGAGCATTGTTGGCTTTCCTGTCAGTTTATAAATCTATACTGGAGAAACAGCTGTTGTTTTCATTCCAGTGGCTCGGCCCTTTCTGAAAAGGTTAATTTCGCTGTCTTAGACGTGTGGGCTTACATGTTGTCATCTATGGTTCACCTTACCAGTTCTCCACAGTAAAGGAAAATAAGATTGCCAGCGTGAATCTTGATCTTATGGCAAGCTGGAGGCTGAGTTTAGGCAAACACATTAAAAATGTGACCATAGTGTGTCATGAATTATCCATGGATTTTAATCAGCTTAGTTCTTCATCATCTGTTCTAAGAGGTACATGAAGAAGAAAGCAAACATCCAACTGGCAAATAGTTTTTACATTAAGATTGAATACATCAATGTTAAACAATTGTAGCAAACTTGAATATTTGGTTTGGCTTTAACAAAATGATTTGGTAATCTTCCATTTCCTTTTTATATTTGAGTTAACGTATAAATATGTAATGTACATGGAATTAGTGTAGCGGCATTAAAAAAAAATGATATTCCTGATGACTGCCAAAGTGAGTCTGGCAGGATGTGAATTAGTTGGGCTGCAGTGGTCATAGTTCACTTTAACCAATACATAATGCATCTACTACTCAATCTTCTTATATTGTAAATCCAGTGCGTTGGAACACAAAGTAGAACTGTGTCAAAAAGAACATTAAAAGAAACATTGGGAGATCACAAGTTGTAATTAGAGACTTGAAAAGACTGATGACGGTGAACAAAAAAAGAAAAAAATGGCAAACATTAAAGGTGTAGGAATTTAATACAGATAAATGTAAGGTGTTGTATTTTGGGATGTCTCACATGGGCAGGACCAACACAGCGAAAGGTAGGGCTCTGGTGGACTATCGTAGAGCAGAGGGATCTCGGAGTGCAGGTGCATGGTTCCTTGAAGGTGGAATCTCAGGTAGATAAGGTAGTCAATAATTAATTTGGCACATTTGGCCTTCATCAGTTAGAGTATTGAGAACAGAAGTTGGGAGGTCATGTTGCAGTTGTATAAGATATTGGTGAGGCCTCATTTAAAGTATTGTGTTCAGTTATGGGCACCATGTTATGGGAAAGATCTTGTCATGCTGGAAAGGGTACAGAGAATGTTTATGAGGATGTTGCCAAGACTAGAGTGTTTAAGCTATAGGGAGAGTTTGAATAGGCTGGGACATAATTCCTTGGATCACAGAAGAATGAGGAGTGATCTTACAGAGGTGTATAAAATCATGAGAAGAATAGATCAGGCAGGTGCATAGTCTCGTGCTCAGAGCAGGTGAATCATGAACCAGGGGACATGGGCTTAAGATGAAGAAGAAAATATTTAATAGGAATCTAAGGGGTTACTCTTTCACACAAAGGGTGGTGGGGGTATGGAACAAGCTGCCAAAGGAGGTAGTTGAGGTTGGGATTATCCCCACATTTAAGAAACAGTTATACAGGTTTGGAGGGATATTGGCCAAATGCAGGCAGGTGGGACTAGTGTAGCTGGGATATATTGGACGGTGTGGGCAATTTGGGCTGAAGGGCCCGTTTCCATGCTGTATCACTCTATGACTCTATGTACCATAGTTTGAGCTATGCAAGAAGAGCTATGGAGCAGAAAACTGTTACGAGCATGAATATAAAGAAGGGGAAGATTGTGAAATTAAATAGAGGTGGATGTATACAGCACCTCTGCAGCTGCATCTAAAATTAATCAATGGAGCCAAAGCCTTTGTTGGAACAAAGCTAAGGAAGACATCTAGAATTAAATTACCCTGGAAATGAATGACACTGAATATTTTTAATGTTTTGCCAACCTAAATGTCCCAAGTTTGTTAAAGATCATGCACTTATGAAGAAATAGGTATTGCATAGTCATAGAACCAGACAGCACAGGAGCAGGCTCTTACCTGTCCATGCCGACCAAGATCGTAGCTAAAATTCAGTTTATTATGCCATTCGGGAAGTTTTTCTGGTTGATCTTCTAGTGTTGATCTTCGAGCAACCAAGTTTAAGTTTAGGTTCATGTACTGACATGTAGTGAACTTTGCCTTGCATGCTATCCAACTCGATCGGAAATAACATACATAGACACAATATATAGAAAAGGGGGAAACCGATCTCGGTCGCCTCCTCGACAGAGAGGCGACTTTTTCCATGTTGCCTCCCTCCCGGCCTAACAGTTTGGATTGGAGCTGCCTTTCTCGGAGTCGGGCCCGGAGCTTCAGCAGCGGGCGCAGTGTGGACTTTTCCATCACGGAGCGGGGGCAAACCCTTGCCGGGGGTCGCCAGAGAGAAGTGCTCCGATCGCTGGCCTGGTGACTTTGGCATCATGGGGCTGTGGTCTGCGGAGCTTCTAGCCGTGGACGTGGCGTGGACTTACCATCCGGAGTCTGGGATCCCTTGCCGGAGATCACCGGAGAAGAACTCTAACCGCTATCCTGCGGCCTATAATATCCTGAAGCTGGAGAAACTCAGCGGGTGCAGCAGCATCTATGGAGCGATGGAAATAGGCAACGTTTCGGGCCAAAACCCTTCTTCAGACGGTTTCTGGTAGGAAAGTGCCGATTCGGGCACTCCAACCCGTGGAGTGTGTTTGGCCATCCATACATCGGAGTTTTGAATCATCCTGACGAGAGGGCCTGTACATCCAGCCATCTGGAGTGGTGACTATAGAGGGTTCATGGCCCTGATCACGGATGAACAAAGGAGGAAGACTGAAGAACTTTGTTGCCTTCCACCACAGTGAAGAATGCTGTGGTGGATGTTTGTATTAAATTCTATTGTGTATTATGTGTACTTTTTTTAAGTGTATCGCTGCTGGCAAAGTCATTTCACTGCACCTTCCGGTGCATGTGACGAATAAATTTGACTTTCTTTAACTTTGACTTTGAGCCAATTCAAGTTCAATAGATAGAGCAAAGGGTACAGAATGTAGACCCACAATTATAGGTAGAAAAGAGATTTAGTAAAGAAGAGGGATTGTATTGGATCATAATAGATCCTTCTCTGGAAAGAGCACACAGAGAGGCACCACACCGTACATCTTGATGATTGTGGTATAGAATAATCACAAAAATGCTGGAAACATTCAGTACGTCTGGCATCATCCATTTTGTTTTTTATGTACTTGAGGCAGTGTGGCCAGGGTCAGGTGTGGCCAGGGTCAGGTGTGGCCAGGGTCAGGTGTGACAGGGTCAGGTGTGGCCAGGGTCAGGGTATTGAGGATCCAACCAACAATTTGCTTGGAGAAGATCAGCGACAGTAGATTCTAGGATTGGGAAATCGCATGTGGTGAATTGATGGAGTTGTCTGGTATTATGATGATTTGCTATTTCATTGTTTTGCTACATTATTACATTGACGTTTTAATAGCACTGTGTATATTTCTTTTTAAGAATATTGCTAGTTTTCATCAAGCCCAGTATCTAGGGTGTAACAATGCAAAAAGCAATCTTTGTTTACCTCGGTTTCTGTAGTGAAACTGTAGAACTAAGCACAGATATTAGGACCAAAGTATTATAGATTGCAATGTCTAGAAGGGTGAATGGACTGGGAGTGCAGGTACCTATAATCAGTTCAAACAATTTGCTATGAGCATACAATCCATCATTAACTTTGACCACCAATGTCCAGTATGTAGCCACGTTTATAATAAGAGGACATAGGTTTCAGGTGAGAGGGAAAAAATGTAGTAGGAACCTGATAGACACCATTTTTACACAGAGGCTGGTGGGTATATGGAATGAGCTGCCAGTGGAGGTAGTTGGGCCAGTTACCATAACAACATTAAAAGGCATTTGGACAGGTAAATGGGTAGGAATGTTTTGGAGGAATATGGTCCAATTGCAGGCAGGTGGGACTAGTGTGGATGGGGCATCTTGGTCGGCATGGACATGTTGGGCTGAAGGGCCTATCTCCATGCTGTATAGATCCTCACATTTAATTTATACTAGACCAAGTGCAGACCCGTTGGGTCTGCTCGCCCAATGGTGTGATCCCCCAACCCAATATTCCACCATGCACCCGTCTCCTCCAATGGAACTGAAGCCGTTCTCAAAAGTAAGATTCCAGCACTGCCCTGCCTCTTTAAAAAAAATCCCTGCCTGCTGCAGCAGTGAAAAGTTCAGTGTTCCTGTCTTGCAACATTGTTTCGAAGTGTGTTGGAAGCTGAGGTTTGGCAGCCGCAACGAATCGAAAGTCAGGAAGGGATCCGCTTTGCAGGCTGACAGATTTGAGTTTTATATATATTAAAAACAACACTTCTGTCCTCCTATGATCCTGAAAGATCACGGACAATTTATGAACCATTACCACTTCCAAGTAATGATGATTTTAGAGCAAAGACTGCCCTGGTTATGTATTTCACTCAACATCAGAATAAGGTACACGTGACATTAACGCTCTATTACTCAAAGCAAAAAAGTAAAATAAATAATTGATCAGAATTGCATGCCCTTGAGACAACGAGCTATAAAATGTGAGGTTTTGAATCTTGAGTGACCTGAAAATGCAGGTGTTTGAGTGACGCATATCACAGCAACATCTCAATGGAAGTTTCTGAGGAAGGGCATCAAACTGTCTGAGTTGTTTCAATTAGTAAAACGATTGCACTTCTAAAGCATGGATCAGTCAAGATAAAAAGACTACAAGATACTATTGTGAATCAGAAGAGAAAATAAAACCACTGCAAACATGCTCGCTTGGCACACACTGCAGAGTCATAGAGTCATAGAGTGCTACAGTGTGGAGACAGGCCGTTCAGCCCAACATCTCGTATGTGTATGTGACAAATAAACTTGACTTGACTTGACTTGACTTACCTACACGTCCAACTTACCCACATACCCAACTTACACAAGTCAAGTCAAGTCAAGTCGTCAAGTTTATTTGTCACATACACATACGAGATGTGCAGTGAAATGAAAGTGGCAATGCTTGCGGACTTTTGTGCAAAAGACAAACAACAAAACAACCAAACAAATTATAAACACAATCATAACACACATATTCTTTTACATAATGGTATCCATGTACCTGTCTGTTTCTTAAACATTGGGATAATCCCTGCCTCAACTACCTCCTCTGGTAGCTTGTTCCATACACCCACCACCCGTGTGTAAAGGGTCTGTTTATCAGAATTAAGTCGGAAGTCAGTCAGAAGTCAGAATAAATTAATTAGTCAAGTGTGTATACATACAAGGAATTTGCCAGTTCTTTCTCGCGCATGTTAACAACATGATATACATGGCAAAAGCAGACATACATCAGACAATTAAAAATAAAACATTGTAAGTTAAACATGTGAAGATAAAGTACTTGAGTGAAAAGAGGCTACAGACTTTTAGCTGTTCAGTAGAGCTACTGCTCATGGAAAGAAGCTGTTTTTATGTCTGCCTGTGGTGGCTTTCCAGAGGGAAGTACTTCAAAGTGTTGGTGGCCTGGGTGAGAGGGGCCAGAGATGATCTTATCCGCTCGCTTCCTGGCCCTTGCAGGGTCCAGTTCATCATTGGGGGGAAGGTTGCAGCCAAGAAGTTGGTGATCCACTGACAGAGGGGTTCCGGCAGTCAACTGGGGGAGTATGGAGATTAGTAGCTCTGGCACAATGGTGTTGAATGCAGAGCTAAAATCCACAAACAAAATCTTTGCATAGGTCCCCTGGTGGTCTAGGTGCTGGAGGATGAAGTGCAGACCCAGGTTGACTGCATCATCCACTGATCTAATGGCCCAGTATGCAAACTGCAGGGGGTCCAAGATTGTGATATTTTTCAGGTGGGCCAGCACAAGTCTTTCAAGGGTCTTCATAACTACAGGGATCAGTGTGACAGGCGTGTAGTCATTAAGACCAGTAATCCTTGGCTTTTTGGGTACAGGAACAATAGAGTAGACTTTGAAGCAGGCAGCGACCGATTGAAACTATCTATGTAGACTGGTGCCAGTTGTTCGGCACAGAGCTTGAGGATAGAGGGAGAAACGTTGTCCGGTCCTGGAGATTTACGGCTTTTCTGTCTCCTCAATTTCTATTTTTAGTGATGTAGAAGTGGGCAGACTGATGTTGGGCACCAAGGAGGGGGTGGGTAGTGGACGAGGGCCCAGTCTTTGAAGTCAGGCTGTAAGTGGGTGTGAGGTGGTGATTGGGGAGGAGTGGTTGGGGGGAGGATCCTGGGTTATGTTTCTGTCCTAATCAGGGACTGGTAAGCATTGAAGCTAAAGAAGAGATCAACAACAATTCTGATGATGCTGAAGATGCATTTGTTCTTCACTGCACTTATCAGTTGATCCACCTAATCAGAAAGATAATATTGTAGCATAACTTATCCCTTATGAAAACTGTAATTAGTTGTCTGCGACAATAACATTAATAAGATCAAACACCCAACAACAAAAAATTGCAGTCCATTCAATCAACAAAGCTGTAAGTATAACATGGAAACAATATTCTTACATGACATCACACATTCGCTACAGGTTTTCCACCAAGGTTGTGATGAAGTCATGATTGCATCCGCATCAGAACTTGTGGTGCAAGGTAATCACGTTGGTTGCTTTCCTGGAATCACTTCTGGAGAGTCATAAATATCTCTGATGAAGGGCAAAAAAAAGTTACAAATGTAAGAAAGTGTAAACGAGCTAGGTATGGTTGCCACAAATTGATTGTTTGGTTGGACATTGCATGTCAATCATTCAGAATGTCAAAACTGCAAGAACCAAAGAATCATATCAGGGTAATATAGATGTTGATTTTGTAGCTTTACACTCCAGTAATCCCATGCTTTCAATTGTTGACAACTACAATAGATTTCTTGTATTGAAATGCAATGACTTCAAATTGATGCCCAAATACATTTAATTGACCTCTGATTGTCAATGTTGTGTGTCTCAACCATAAATTGTATCTCTGCTTTAGTTTAAGAATATCACGGGAACGAGCCCCGCACAGGTGTACGTCATTCTAGACACTTTACTGGATTTGTTCAAGTTTTCTTTATTTTTCATTCTGGAGAGAATGAGGTTTCAGATTTATCTTGCTTTGAGCGTCACTACGGGACATGTCAGTTGGTAAAGTAAGAACATGTCAGTTGGTAAAGTCATTACATAGAAAAAATAGGTGCAGGAGTAGGCCATTCGGCCCTTCGAGCCAGCACCACCATTCAATATGATCATGGCTGATCATCCAAAATCAGTACCCCGTTCCTGCTTTTTCCAAATTCCATGGTTCTTCTCCGTGTAGTTCAGTACAAACCTGCAACATTTTATCCCATTGAGTCTGCATATTATTAAGGCAGAAATGCTGTACCATTTAAATGAACAATTCCTTCCACTAATTCTTTATGAAAACCAAAGATCTTTGTTTGGTTACTGTTATTGCCTACAACAACATTGAACATGACATTCAATGCAACATGTTCATTATAAAGAAAAACAAAGAGAATGTTTGCACTGACATTGAATTTTTCATTTCCTCAGAGTGTCATTAGGTATTTGGAGTCAGAGAGTGATACAGCATGAAACAGGACTTTTGGGCCAACTTGCCCACACCGCCTAAGATTTCCCAACTACACCAGTCCCACCTGCCCACATTTGACATATATCCCTCTTTCCTATCTATATACCTGGCCCCTCATCTCGCAGCTCATTCCATGAACCCATCAGCCTCTGGATGAAACAGTTGCCGCTCAGGATCCGATTAAAGTTTTCCCTTTTCACTTTACACCGATGTTATCTGGTTCTTGGCGTCAATGAAAGAGCGTTCACGTTGCAGCCCTGTTTCCGCCAAACTTTCCACCACCATGCAAAAGAAGCACAACAATGACGAGACAGACACCGTTGTATGCAGATGCCGAGAGTGTGTTCAGCTCTGGCTGAACAACTAATCTTGTGTGTGGACTCGACAAGAAGAAGAAGACCTTGCAGTTCACTGAAGATTAAAGGGCCTGTCCCACTTGGGCGTCATTTGCACGTCACGTAGATGGCGTGCAAAGATTTTCTACATCCCAAAATCCTGGGGCGCCGCGCGTCACTGCCTACATCACCACGCACCGTGCGTAATGTGTAATGTGTAATGCGTAATGCGTAATGCCCTGGACACAGACCTGTGCCTCATCCGTAGCCAGGATCGATCCCGGCCGACTCTCCAGCAATGCAATTGCTGCTGAACCGCCACTGGACCATCCCCGTCCCCACCTGAGTGCCCCCCACGCCCGGGCATAGCCAGAGACGTTGGGAGTCAGACGGACGCAGAGAAGCAGCGCTAAGCCCAGCTCAACTCTGCCTCTCCCGCCGGGTTAACCTACAGCCCTGCCTGGATTTACGGGAAATATGGCCCAGGCTTACAGCCAGTGTGGAGAAGCTAGCTCCACAGCTCTGGACTGGTATTCAGTCAGTCCAGGCAGGGCTGTAGGTTAACCCGAGACAGTCAAGTCAAGTCAAGTCAAGTCAAGTTTATTTGTCACATACACATACGAGATGTGCAGTGAAATGAAAGTGGCAATGCTCGCGGACTTTTGTGCAAAAGACAAACAACAAAACAACCAAACAAATTATAAACACAATCATAACACACATATTCTTTTACATAATAAATAATGGAAGGAAAAATGTTCTGTAGAGTTAGTCCCTGGTGAGATAGGTGTTTGTTGATAGCTAGAGTTGAGCTGCATTTAGCACTGGATTCAGCTGTAATTACCCTTCACATGGCCCACGGCAGAAGCCTTCGAAGCCTCGCGTGTGTATTTGCGTGTGCGCATGCGCGCGCGGCCGCCAAGAAATTGTGTTCCCCCTGTCCCCCAGTCCCCTCCATATTTTGATAGTGATTTCCGTCACAGTTAGATAGGGTGGTCAAAGAGGCCTTTGGCACATTGGCCTTCATCAGTCAGAGTATTGAGTATAGTAGATCGGAGATCATATAAGATGTTGGTGAGACCACATTTGGAGTATTATGTTCAGTCACCATGTTATAGGAAAGATGTTGTCAAGCTGGAAAGGGTGCAGAGAAAATTCACGAGGATGTTGCCGGGACTCAAAGGCCTGAGCTTTTGGGAGAGGTTGAGCAGGCAAGGACTCTATTCCTGATAGTGCAGGAGGATGAGCGGTAATTTCATAGAGGTGTACAAAATCGTGGGTAAAATAGATCAGGTAGACGCACAAAGTCTCTTGCCCATAGTAGGGGAATCAAGAACAAAACGACATGGGTTAAATTTGAGGGGGAAAAGATTTATTAGGAATGTGAGGGGTAACCTTTTCACACAAAGAGTGGTGGGTGTATGGAACAAACTGCCGAAGTAATTAGTTGATGATGCTGGCTGTCTTTTTGAGTCATCGACTCCGGTAAATCCCTTCGATGATGGGGAGGTCAGAACCCGTGATGGACTGGCCAGTGGTCACCACTTTTTGCAGTCTTCTTCACTCCTGGGCATTCAAGTTGCCGAACCAAGCCATGATGCAACCTGTCAATCTGTGTCCTCTACTGTACAAGGGTCCGTAGAAGTTCAAGAGGATCCTCTCTGACACACCAAATCTCGGCAATCCTCAGGAAGTAGAGGAAGTAGAGGAAGAGGAAGTTGGCAAATGTAGGTGGTGATGGTCCTTCCTTTTGCTACATTGTCTGATTTTATTCTGAATACAGAAAAATGGCTTGACCGCTCACTTTAGTGGGCAGGCAAGAGTCAATAGCATGGGATTACTACAAATGAACATGTCTCTTTTCTTGTACATGGTCATATAACCGCACGCTCTTCTATCTCCAGATAAAGAAGATGAGGTCACAATCTCAACAGCGGTATTGATTTCTAGTTTGTAGTGTTTAATAGGCTAATGGCTATAGCGAAGAAGATATTCCTGAACCTGGACGTTACATTTCCAGGTTGAAGAAGGGTCTCGACCCGAAACATCACCCATTCCTTCTCTCCAGGGATGCTGCCTGTCCCGCTGAGTTACCCCCAGCTTATTGTGTCTATCAGAGGTATTTATCACTGTTTTAGTGTGCATTGAAGAATTCCCCCTGTAAAGGGGCCTTGTTATTTTATTTAATTTTCCAATGGCCTCACATACCTTCTACTGCACCAGAATTAATCTTGATTATTAAAGGGCCTGTCCCACTGTACGAGGTAATTCAAGAGTTCTCCCAAGTTTTCCCTGATTCAAACTCGGAGAATGTTCATAGCGGGTTCACAGGAGTTCATGGATGTCTCGTAGCGGCTCGTACGAGTAACAATTTTTTTAATCACGAGTATTTTTTTACTAGTGGACATTTTTCACAGTGTTGAAAAAACGTCACGAGTTTACCGGATTTCCCGAGTACCTACCGTTAATATTACGAGCCTTTACAAGACATCCACGAACTCCTTCGCACCTGCTAGGGACATTCCCCGAGTTCGAATCAGGGGAAAACTCGGGAGAACTCTTGGATTACCTCGTACAGTGGGTCAGGCCCATTAGGATTATGTGCAGTGAGATGGAGTCCAGCACACTCAGATCAAAAATTATCACTTGCATCATAGGTGATGTTGATGGCATTGATGATTCTATGTGGTTAGTTATTAAATCTCTTTCACTCTTTCACCAGTCATCTGCTTTTATGTCACTTTTTTAATTGGACCTTAACATTTAAATGCTTGTAGTTCTGTATCATTTCTAATTTAAGACACAATGGTGTTTTCAATTTACTCAGCTCTTGAAGATAGACACAAAAAGTTGGAGTAACTCAACGGGCCAGGCAGCATCTCTGGAGGCAAGGAATGGGTGACTTTTCCGGTCGAGACCCTTCTTCAGACTGATGAAGATTTTCAGTGAAGAAGGGTCTCAACCCAAAACGTCTCCGATTCCTTCTCACCGTAGATGCTGCTTGTCCCGCTGAGTTACTCAGCTTTTTGTGTCTATCCTCGGTTTAAACTGGCACCTGCAGTACCTTCCTACAACTTTGCTTTTGTCAATTTTCATCAGATGAGTCTCTTTATTTGCTGGTGGAGAAGTCAAGAGTCTTTTCACAGGTGCTGATGAATATGAAGCTGAGAGTTGACCATGCTGTGTGTGTAGTTGCTGCTGGTTGGAAGTAGGCAACCTGTCCGTGAGGCACTGACTCAGTAGAGCTATCTTTGCTGGGCCCTTGAACCCTGAATCTCCCCTTCTATTGTCAGCGCCATTTCAACCTCCTCGGCACCAAGACCCTGATTGCACTCAATCAACACAGCATGGCGGTCCACAGAAGATTCATCATCACCTCGGAAATAAGTCCACCCCCACCCTGAGAGACTGCCAAAGAAAAGAAAGTCACTTGGGGCACATAAAGAACTGTACTTCACTGGAAAATGTTAGGCACCTGTTGTTCTTTTCCCGAAGTCCAGCAATTTTATAGTCACTTCTCTTAGCACCTGCTTTTTTTAAGTTAAGTTTAGTTTCGTTTTGAGATAAAGTGCGGAAACAGGCCCTTCGGCCCACCAATCCATACTGACCAGTGATCCCCGCATACTAACAATATCCTACACACACTAGGAACTATTTACATTATACCATCCAATTAACCTGTGGAATATGGGAGGAAACCAAAGATCTCGAAGAAAACCTATGCAGGTCATGGGGAAAACATACAAACTCTGTACAGACAGCACCCGTAGTCAGGATCAAACCTGGGTGTCTGCGCTGCAAGGCAGCAGCTCTCTGCTACGCCACCGTGCCGTCCCAGATTTGACTGAAATCTGATTTCAAGTATACGGATTATTAAAACAATAATTTTTAAAATATGCTACCATACCCTAGATATAGCTTTTAGACATAAGAACAGGTCCTTCAGCCCAAAATATTCATGCCGTGTACCATGCCAAGTTATACTAATCTACTCAGCCTTCATGTGGCCCATATGCCTACATACCCTGCCTTTCTGAGTGCCTATCTAAAAACCTCTTAAATAGAGTAGACAGTCAGATTATTTTGTTCCAGTGGAAATATTAAGGATTAGAGGGCATAGCTTTAAGGTGAGATGGGCAAGGGTTAAAGGATATGTGCTTTTTTTTAATTACTTTAGTGGCTTTACTTTTATAACAAATTGTATAAGAATTTAATTCTACAATCCTTCAGAATATCCTTCAGAAATACAAGTGACCAATAGCTTTTGTTTTAGTTACACTTAAAATAATATTTTTGAAAAATGATCCATTCAAGGAAATCAATGTTTGACTTAACATTGGGAGAGAGTACCTTGGTTATTTATTAGCGGTTTATCTGGGTGCATTCTGAATGTTAATCCAGAATTACACTTGTAGGTTTAAAAGTGGACCATCTCATTAACAACTCAATTTAAAAAAAAACGATTGCGTGAGAATATATTGTGCAGATTTGATTGGAGTTTCCTCAGTTTCATACTGCCATGACAATGGTGTGTCTTATCATAAACCACAGTTTGCAACTAACCATTGTCAGTGAGTGTGAGATTTCACACAAACAGTGGAGCTTTATTTTAGAGACATATAATGAAATCAATGGCATGAATGTAATCAAATATTGCCGAAATGAGTGATATTTTATGTTTCTGTTTCGGCTTCTATCTTTCTATTGGTTTTACTGATATACTTTCCAAATGGAATATGATGAACAAGTGCAATTCTGATTTGGTGTTTCTGATCGAGTCACTTTTGATTATGAAAGCAAACAGCAATAGTTGTTGTTTTCAGGTTAATTATTAAATAAAGCAGAACAACCAAGCTAAACAATGAGTGCTTTTCAATTATTAAAAAAACCTTCCCATTAACCAGAAACGTTCTTTATTTCCTTGCTTGTAGCCTATCTAATTGCAATAAAAGTACACAGTTA
The DNA here is from genome assembly GCF_028641065.1 of Leucoraja erinaceus. NCBI lineage: Eukaryota > Metazoa > Chordata > Chondrichthyes > Rajiformes > Rajidae > Leucoraja > Leucoraja erinaceus. The sequence continues at coordinate 77,869,836 of NC_073382.1, read as the reverse complement.
ATGATAACAGCTTTCAGAAATGACCTGACTGATAAAACACTTGCATTGATTATTAACTATGATGAAAAGCACTCATCCTTCCTTAAAACATACTCAGAATTATTGCTTTGTATTTTTTGTTATCCAAGCATGCTGTGGACTGCCCAACTTTCCATTATAAATTTAAAAAATCTTTATTTCTATACAAAATACAAAATAATATAAACAGTAATAATGAAGTGACCTTTGCTTATTAAATTTAAGCTGCATGCACTGCTACCTGGAATTACCAGTTCCTTTTAAGGTTGAATGCACAGCAGAACATCTTTACATGCCTTGCTATCTTTGTGTTCCACATCATTACAGAAGTATTGTGTGAAGTAGTCAATTATAGTATTTCCTGATAGTTTAAGTGCAAGACTGTGGGGAAAAAAATCAAACACTGAACAAGAGGCAGAGTATGTAATGCAAAAGTTGCTGGCGGTTTCTATTTAAAAAAATACCCATTCTGGGTGATGTTCTGTTTGAATTGGAAAACGCGATTTAATTTAAATAGTGACATTTCCAAATAAAGGTTTCATGTTAAAAATAAAATTCAAAGCAAATGCTTTCAGAATGAAATCAGCAGTGCAAACTACAGAATAATGCTAGCTTTTACTGTAACAATCAAAGGGAATCCATTAAATGTATACTTTCCAAAGACTTCACAGACATTGCATGTTTTTATAAACATTTCTGATAAAAAACACATTTCGTAGCAAAAATAAGGTTGGAAGCAGCTAGTTTGGAAACTAGTCATTTCTTTTTCCAGTAGCTGCATGGATTTCAGTATTAAATTATGAAAACCTTATGCTGTATTCCATAATCCAATAACAAGTTGGTTTTCTGTAGTCAGCGTTCAGAACATTCAGAGGTCCTTGCTTCATATTTTTAGGACTGTACTTATAAAAAATGAAACACCATTAATTATTTTTCTCAACGAGGCATTTGGCAAACTGTGTCCAGATGAAAGTATTTAGGATTCCATGCATTTCACAAGGTCTACAATTATCTGATTTAATTTCATTTGCCTCAAAGTATGCTCAGAATATTTGGTTCAACATGGCAGGAAATCTCCAGTTTTAAACACATTTTTTGAACTTGCTATTTTATTTCCAGCTTCCAATTTTATATAATAAATAGAGAACTTGCTGTAATAGGGCACATTCCATAGCTTTAGGATCTTCCTAATCCCTATTATTGTTGTATTTACGGCTGTGTTGTGGAAAATATAAAAGCTGGTTTGTGCAGTACAGAGTCTCACAAACAATTATGGAATAGCAATCAATTATTTTCTTCCTTCAAGGTTGGTCGAGGGAGAAATATTCACTGTGAGAGTGGGGTTAACTGCACTACTCATTGTTGATCTCTGGTCAAAATCACATCCAGAGAAAATGGAAAACCTGGCCTTTGTCACATAAGGAATCCTTACAATTCATTATAATTCTGGAAAATTCCGGGGCGGCACGGTGGTCTAGCGTTAGATTTGATGCCTTACTGCACCAGAGACCTGGGTTCGATCCTGACTATGGGTACTGTCTGTATGGAGTTTATACATTCTCCCTGTGGCCGCGTGGATTTTCACCGGGATTAATTTACAGTTTAGAGATAGAGTTTCCTCCCACACTCTGGTTTCCTCCCACACTCCAAAGACATACAGGTTTGTAGGTAATTGGCTTCAGCATGAATGTATAAATGTAAAATTGTCCCTAGTGTGTGTAGGGTTGTGTTATTGAGCGAGGTATCCCTAGTCGATGTGGACTCGGTGCGCCGAAGGGCCTGTTTCCTCGTTGTATCTCTAAACTAAACTAAACTAAATTTCTCAATTGCAATATGCACACCAGTGCCACAAAAATTAGATTGTCATATTTGTTTTCTCAGAGTAGGAAATTATCTAAAAAGACCTAACGTCACATTTATTACTGTACAGTAATCAACAAATATCCCATAAAATAGTGCAGGATCAAAGAAAGTCATTTGATCGCTGTTAATTCTTTGAAATAGCAATTTAAATTGTCTGATTACACTGCTCTATCCTTAAAAAAACAGCATATTTTTCTTTAACATCACAGAAATATTCCTTTCTGTAATTAAAATGCTGGAAAGACTCAGCAGGTCGGGCAGTATCTTTGGGAAGGAAAACCCCTGTTGTCATTTTGTGTCTGTAATCCTTCATCAGTAGTGGGAAAGGAAAGATACAAGTTAATATTCAGTAGGAGAGAAGGTACAGAGCAAAGGGAGTGCATGAGATAGGATAAATCTAAACAGTTTACTAGTGGAGTTCTCAACAGATTAAGCTATTTCATTTGCCCTGTCACAGAGATTCTATTTGCATTGTGCATCCATCCCAGGACCTTCTCTCCTGATCAACACTGTCCCTCTCTTTCCATGTGCTGCCAAGAGCTGCAGACCAAAAACGTTGACTGTTTCTCTTTCTACAGGTGGCTGCCTGACCTGCAAACCTTTTCCAGTATTTTCTGCTATCAGTTTAGTTTAGTTTAGATTAGAGATACAGTATGGTAACAGGGCATTTGACTAACTGCCCACTCTGACCATTGATCACCCATACACACTAGTTCTATGTTATCCCAATTTCTCATCCATTCCCTGCATATTGGAGGGCAAATTTACACAGGCCAATTAACCTGCAAAACCTCACAGGGAGAATGTGCAAACTCTATGCAGACAGAACACGTGGTCAAGATCGAGCCCCAGTCTCTGGCTCTGTAGCTCTGTGAGCTGTGTCACTGTGTTAAGCCCCTGTCCCACTTTCACCACCTAATTGGCGACCTCTGCTGAGTTTGCCCTTGACGCATACTCGCAGCATGGTTGCCACGTGGTCGTAGGCGGTCTTCGTAACTCTTCCTCATGCTCGTGAGTGGTCTCCGCGTACTCGTGGTCTAAAGTAGGTTGCTGCGTTTTTTTCCAGCCTGATAAAAAATGTCCACGAGGAAAAAAAAGGTCGGCATGGAAAAGATTGATACTCTTTACTTGTAGGTAGGTCGTAGTAGGTCATGATGGTAGTCGTAGGTAGCCATAGGTCAGTAACTGGCCCGAGAAAAAAAATCCCAACGACATAATTTTATCATGTGATCATTTCCCACTTGTAGCTAGTCATGGTTGGTCTTAGGTGTGGAAGATTGAGGTCGAGGGGGGTCGAGGGGGGTCGTAGGAGGTTGTAGACAGAGTCGTAACAGTTCAGAGACATAGTCGTGGGAGGTCGTAGACATAGTCGTGGGAGGTCGTAGACATAGTCGTAGGAGGTCGTAAAAGGTCTTTTACTTCAGCGAGTCAACATGACCTTGACATTTTTTTCAACTAGTCTAGGGTCTTCTAAACTCGTGGATTAGGTCGCCCAAGTGGGACAGGCCCTTTACCATTCAGATTCCCAGCATCTGTCGTTTTGTTACATATATTCATTTCTGTGCTTTACAACGTGCAATGTTACATACAAAGGTGCAAAGTAGTTACTTCTCCTTGAACAGAGCACGGATATCTTATGGAAACTGATCTAAATTGTGGTTCAATGAAGTCGGCATCTGCACTGGGAATTAGGTATCCAAAGGTTAAATTTAATATTCATGTTTGTTCAGCCAATCTATATATAAATTCCCACAGCAATATTTCAAAGCGAAGCCTGTTTTCAGTCATTTATGTCTCTCAAACAACACCTTTAACAGGGATTATCTGTGAATTATTGCATTGCGATTTTCAAATTGATGGCAGCATCTCCATGTTAGAACAATAATGTTTCAAATGTTTCATTCGCTAGAAAGCATTTTGAGATGAGTGGTTGTAAAAAGCACAAATGCAAGTTCTTTCTTTCTAAATGGTGGACTGTGACTGGCACATCGTTCAAATTCACTGTGCCTCAAATCTGCTGTCATGCTTTATGTTCTTTTGTGAAAATGTGAGCAGTTGAAATCTTTCCTCTGCTCCGTTACAGAACGCGCCATGATATCCGGGATTAGTGAACCTTGTGGCATTGTGTCGATGCACCGTTCCTTGCAAGCAATCATTGCTCCTCGTCACCAAACAGTAGAACAGTTGCCATGGTGTGTGAACATTTTGGAAGATGGAGGGAAACTTCACTGTTCCATTTCAGCATGTGAACATTAGCATTCCAATTAAGTTATTTGAAACAGAGGGATCAAGTTATCATTAATATAAAAGAATCTCACACAAACACATTAACCATTTACAATAGGGCAAATCCCTATTTGTTAAAATGATCTGTAATTGTAATTTGTTTATTTTTTTTTAGTGAAACAGGCCTTTCGGCCCACCGTGTCCACACCGACCAACGATCCCCGCACATTAACACAATCCTACACACACAGGGGACAATTTACACATACACCAAGCCAATGAACCTAAAAACCTGTACGTCTTTGGAGTGTGGGATGAAACCGAAGATCTCGGTGAAAACCCACGCGGTCACAGGGAGAACGTACAAACTCCGTGCAGACAGCACCCGTAGTCAAGATCGAACCCGGGTCTCCAGCACTGCAAACGCTGTAAGGCAGCAACTCCACTGCTGCGCCACCGTGCCACCCTGGTGCCATTTAATTACATTTATGCGGTAAAAATGCTGGAAATAAAACTTTTTGATGAATTATGCGCAACTAAATTAAATGTTGTAGTGTATTATTCTAGAAATTGGTAATTTTGGACAGGAGTTCCCTGTTAAGTGTAGGGTGAGAAAGGATTTTCCAAGGTGCTTATCTTCTGTGTAAAACATCACCTTACAAGAGATTATGCTGATTTAGTCTAGCAGTAACAAGTTGGTAAACGCACATATATTTGTCAGTGATATAAATGTTATGGGAGCTATATGTATCAGAATTATAAATATTTAACTTCATCACAGAGTGTACACCGACAACTTTCTACACTCCATGCATTCAGGTGCATAGTTTTTTTAAAAAACAATTTTGCTGTAAAAGGTTACGGAATGTCCGATAAAGCTGCGCGCATGAAGTAAGAGTAAAAATGGCAGTGATATAGAATGAAAGAAAGGAGCAGAATAGTTCACACATAATAGAGTGAGTGGGAAAAAAGCCAGAGGATTAAAATATGATCTGTGGGAAACAGGACTTGGTTGTAGCTGCTGCAAGACCAGCTTGTGTGAAAGGTCTTGTTTTTTTTTTTGGTTAATCTACTTACAGATGGACTTAACAAAAAGGTCAAGTGGAATGAGGACTCCTGTTGGCTTGCTTTTATTCTGTAGAATTGACAAGCAGGTCCAGTTCAAGGTGGATGTGTTGGCTTCATCTACAGTATTTAATATGAATAGTCCTTCCCTCTTTTGCCTCCAGTTGAGAGGGGGAAAGGCTCGGACCACTGACTTTTCCCTGACTACAATCAATGCCATTTTGCCTTCAGCTTCAGGGGGCTTAATTCAAGTTAATATAGCAGGTTTGTTGTGGAAATGCTCGTGAGTTACTTTATAGAGTGGGATGCAAAATTTATGTAATAGATTTTAAATAATTTAAAAGGGAAGGGCTAAATCATAAATTATGAATTAGTAGCGATGATTAAGCATTTGATTAGAATTATTTGATTTGATTTTTTTTTAAGTAAATCGTTTCAGTTAGGTGGTCTGGAGAGTGGAACCCACCAAAATGTTGGTCAAACTAAATAAATAATGCATAAAAAGCCAAAACATCTTTTAATGAATCTACTGTTCAAACCATTGTTGTTGTTTTTATACAGGTCTATTCCAATGCACTCCTGGTCCATTTTATTATTCCATAACCTGGACTCTTCCAATTATTTGCTGTGGAAAGTTAAGCAAGAAATCACAGGGGGATGCTGGCAAATCTATTTGCAGCATGTTCAGCCATGATTGAGGTTTGAAGGATAGCAATTTTATTTAAGAAAAGCTGCAAGGACAGGCTGGGAAACTGTAGGCGGGTGAGCCTAATGTCAATGGTGGGAAATCTACCAGAGGGGATGCTGAGAGCAACACCGACCATGATTTAGATAGGCAAGGACTAATTATAAATGGTCAGCATGGCTTTGTGCGTGGGAAGCCAGGTCTCACAAATTTAATTGAGCTGGTTGAAGAGGCGAGAAAGAAAGTTGATGAGAGCTGAATGGTAGACATTGTCTAAATGGACTTCAGCAACGGCTCAGATAGGCAGCATCTCCAGACCCTCCCCTTCCTTATTTCTCTAACCTCCTCAGCTTTACAAGCACAATTTTAACTCTTAGAACATTCCTAATTGTAATCATTATACCATTGACCATCATGCTTTCAAAACTTTGAGATCAACTCTCTGTGCTTGAAGCCTAGAATGGAGATGAGGAAACACTTTGTTCACACAGAGAGTTGTGAGTCTGTGGAATTCTCTGCCTCAGAGGGCGGTGGAGGCCGGTTCTCTGGATACTTTCAAGAGAGAGCTAGATAGGGCTCTTAAAGATAGTGGAGTCAGGGGATATGGGGAGAAGGCAGGAACGGGGTACTGATTGTGGATGATCAGCCATGATCACAATGAATGGTGGTGCTGGCTCGAAGGGCCGAATGGCCTACTACTGGATCTATTGTCTATTGTCTATTATCTATTGTCTATTGTCTATTGTCTATTGTCTATTGTCTATCATCTGTTGTCTCTTTGACCAAATTCCTTTTCATTGAAAATTGGGGATGTTTCCACGTGTAGAATTCGGGGACACAGCTTAATAATAAATCATTGCCCATTTCAAGTAGAATTGTGGAGAATTTGTCTCCCTCAGAGGAATGTGTCCTTGAAAGACTCTTCCTCAAATACATAAATGCATAGACAATAGTTGCAGGAGGAGGCCACTCGGCCCTTCGAGCCAGCACCACCATGTAATGTGATCATGGCTGATCATCCACAATCAGTAACCCGTTCCTGCCTTCTCCTCATACCCCTACATTCCACTAGCCATAAGAACTCCATCTAACTCTCATTTGAATGCATCCAATGAATCGGCCTCCACTGCCTTATGAGGCAGAAAAGTCCACAAATTCACAACTTTCTGGATGAAAAAAATGTTTCATCATCTCAGTTCCAAAAGGCCTATGCCTTATTTTTAAATTGTGCCCCTCGTTCTGGACTCCCCCAACATCGGGAACATGTTTGCTGCATCTAGTGTGTCCAATCCCTTTAAAATGTTATATGTTTCTATAAGGTTTCCTCTCATCCTAAATTCCAGTGTATACAAGCCTAGTCACTCCATTCTGTCAACATATGACAGATTGGGGCAGTGAGAGAGGGGGGAGGGGGGGGGGGTATGGGGGAGAGAGAGAGAGTATGGATGGAGAGAGAGCAGGGAGAGAGAGAGCAGGGGTAGAGAGAGGAGGGGGAGAGAGAAGGGGGAGAGAGAAGGGGGGGAGAGAAGGGGGGAGAGAGTGAAGGGGAGAGAGAGAGAGGAAGGGGAGAGAAGGGGAGGGGGGGAAAGGCAGGGGATGGAAGGGAGGGAGGGAGGGTGAGAGAGAGAGTAGAGGGGACAGAGAGTAGAGGGGAGAAAGGGGGGGGGGGGGGGGGGGGGAGGGGAAGAGAGAGAGGAGTGAGTGAGTGAGGGGGGGGAGGGAGGAGAGCAGAGGGTGAGAGAAGAGAGGAGGAGAGAGAAAGAGAGGGGTAAGAGGAGGGGAGAGGTGGAGGGGGAGAGAAGATGAGGGGGGAGAGGAGGGGAGAGGGGGAGAGGTGGAGAAGGGAGAGAAGAGGGGGAGAGGTGGGAGGGGGGAGGGGGGGTGGGGGGGGGGGGGGAGGGGAGGGGGATGGGGAATGGATGGGGTGGAGACGGAGGGAGGTTGAGAGGGAAGGGGTAGATAGGGAAGGGGGCAGGACAACGCTCTATTTGATATTATTCGATTGTGCACGCCAGGTTGATTGCATTCGTGGGACCACAATCTCCCACCCCTGTCCCATTATGATGGCATATGTAAATGAGATCCATTGTGATTGGACATCTGTGAGATGGCACTGTGACTCATGCAGCAGTTTGATTTAAAAATGTTTTGATTTTTTTTACTAAAAAAGCAGGGAAATTAATAACCATTTTTCTAATTTTCAAAACAAAATGTGGAGGAGGAAAAACTACAGGAATAGGTAAAAATATCTCCGTTATGGCAAAGGGTGGAGGAGTAAATCCACAAACGCCTTAAACAAATATTTGCGAAATAGAATCCATTACAAACCAACAATCTAAGAGGGTTTTAATAGTTACTAGACTAAGTGGGACCCGTTGGGTCCCATGTTCACACGGGAGGGCTGGTCCCCCGACGCAATATTCCACCTCTCCACCAATTCCAATATAAAGTTTCCTACCACTTCAAGCAGGGTGCAAGGCCACCAAATTCAAGTGCAGCCACCAAATTCAAGTGCCATTTCATACCACTTCAAGCAGGGTGCAAGGCCTCCAAATTCAAGTGCAGTTTCATACCATTTCAAGGAGGGTGCAAGGCCACCAAATTCAAATGCAGTTTCATACCATTTCATGCAGGGGGCAACAACACCACATTCAAATGGCAACAACACCACATTCAAATGCAGTTTCATACTATTTCATACAGGGTGAAACCACCATAAAAACCACCATAAACCCACACAAAACACCACACTCACAGTTCAGTAGACATTCAGTGTGTTCAGTTGATTCACAGCTCAGACAGAGTCCTGACCTCTCACTCCCCCATTATGCAGAGACTGAGCCACACGCACACTTCCGGGTTTTATAATCCCTCCCCCTCCCACCGGAATAGGTGTGGCCTTCATGGCGTGATTGACAGGAGAGAGATTCCCAACATTTTTTAAACACTAATTACACTTTTGTTTTGCATTGATGGAAAGAATCCTCTGCACCCGATGAGCAGAGGGGGACTGAGTAAGATGGCCAAAAATCACAGCCGTACGCGGTAGCGTTTTATCTAAAATCAATATAGTGCAAACACGAAGTTGTCAAGTTTAGACAAACAACCATATGCATGCAGTGCCTTTTCACTTCAACCCAAACCCCCCAAACAACCATTTGCATGCAGTGCCTTTTTACAATGCCTTTTACTTCAACCCAAACCCCCCAAACAACCATTTGCATGCAGTGCCTGGCTTCCCATCTAGCAGAGACTGAGTGAGGCACACCACTCCCGGGTTTTATAGTCCCTCCCCCCTCCCACCAGCAGGGGCAGCAGAGAGAATAGCAATGTTTTTAAAAACATTAATATATCTCTGATTTTTCATCGATGGGAGAAATCCTCTGGTCCAGGAAGGCGGAGGGGGGCTTTGAGCGAGGTGGCCAAAAATGACAGCCGTAGGTTGCGGCGTTCTCTCGGAAATCAAAGCACAGTGAGCCAAAAGCGGTCAAGATCAGACTTTTAGTAATATAGATAAGATCACAAACAACAGAGGTCCCAGCGTAGATCTCTGCAGAACTCCACTGATCATAGACCTCCAGCTAGAATAACATCCTTCCACCATTACTCACTGTCAATGGGTAAGCCAGTTCTGAATCGAAATTATCAATCCACCATGGATCTCATCATCGTAATCTTCTGGATCAGCTTACCATGGCTTTATCAAATGCTATACTAAAATCCATGAAGACAATATCCACTGCCCTACCTTTATCAATCACCTATGTCATCTCATCAAAAATCTGAATGAAGTTAGTAAGAGATGACCAATGGACAATACACAATAGACAATAGGTGCAGGAGTAAGCCATTCAGCCCTTCGAGCCAGCACCGAGAAGATTGATGGAAGCAGAAAGGAAATTATGGACTTGAGTGAGGATTGTTGATGGTAGGCCTGTCTAGAAGGTGAGCTCGCATAGAATCCTGCATGTATTAGCCAGTTGGTACAAAATTAGCTTGGCAGGAGGCATCAGAATGTGGTAGGAAAGATGTGTAGGAAGGAATTGCAGATGCTGGTTTAAGCTGAAGGTAGACATAAAAAGCTGGAGTAACTCATTGGAAAGGCAGTATTTCTGGTGAAAAGGAATAGGTGACGTTTCGGGTCGAGACCTTTCTTCAGATTGAGAGTTAGGGTAAAGGGAAATGAGAGATATAGATGGTGATGTAGAGAGATACAGAATAAATGAACGAAAGATATATTAAAAAGTAACAATGATAAAGGAAAGGCTGTAACAGGTTAGCTGTGGCCTAGGTGAGAACGAGTTATGGACAATGAGCCTCAACAAGACGACTGAAGCTGGCACGAGGTGGGTGGGGGACAGATGGAGAGAGAGGTGATGCAAAAAACTCAGTGGTAAGAATATTGATTTTTCTAACTTCAAGTGACCCATGTATCCCCCCCTCTCTCTCCATCCCTCATATTATTTTATTCATTTGTTCAATATCTCACGACATCACCGTCTATATCTATCATTTCCCTTTCCCCTGACTCGGGTGGTAGAAGTTTAGTTTTGTTTATTTTAGTTTAGTTTAGAGCTACAGCACATAAACAGGCCCTTCGGCCCAACTGGTCCGCGTAGACCAGCGATCCCCGCACATTAACACTATCCTTCACACACGAGGGACAATTTTTACATTTACCAAGCCAATTAACCTACAAACCTGTATGTCTTTGCAGTGTGGGAGTAAACCAAAGATCTCGGAGAAAACCCACGCGGTCATGGGGAGAACGTACAAACTCCGTACAGACAGCACCTGTAGTCGGGATCGAAACCGGGTCTCCATCGCTGGATTTGCTGTAATGCAGCAACTCTACTGCTGTGCCACTTTGACAGTGTTTTTTAGTTTGGAGTCTTGTGATGTGTGCTGTGGGGATACGTGCTGTGACAAATGTTGTTGGTCATGTATAGAAATGATTTGGAATATAATTTTGGCGGCATGAGCCATAAGTTTGTGGATGTCATCAACATTGGTGGCATGGTGGACAGTGAAAGAGATTGTCTAAGTTTACAATGGATAGACACAAAATGCTGGAGTAACTCAATGGTACAGGCAACATCTCTGGAGAAAAGGAATGCGTGACGTTTCCAGTCAAGACCCTTCTTCAGAGGGTCTCGACCCGAAATGTCACCCATTCCTTCTCTCCAGAGATGCTGCTTGTCCCGCTGAGTTACTCCAGCATTTTGTGTCCATCTTCGGTTTAAACTAACATCTGCAGTTCTTTATACACATAAGGTTACAATGGGCTCTAGATCAACAGGAAAGTGAGCAAGGGTCGTGAATAAAGGCAGTCTAGTGCATCATGATGTATCTCGGGACGTTGGACCATGGCACAATCTATATAGTGAATGGCAGGGTCCTGGGGACTGTTGTGCAACAGATAGGCCTTTGAATACAAACACATAGTGCCCTGAATGTGGTGCCACGGGAAGACAAAATGGCAAAGAAGGCATATGACATGTTTGCCTTCATTGGACAGACCACTGAGTAGAAGATTTGGGATGTCCTGCCACAGCTGGACAAGCAGATGGTTCAGTCGTTCTGGAATATTGTTTGCAGTTCCCTTCACCATCCTAGAGGGAGGATGTGATTAATCCAGAGGGCTGCAGAAAGGATTCACAAGTTTGCCTTTGGAACTAGCATGCTTCAGTTGACATTGGTTGGACAGATTTTCCTCTGAAGTGATTGAGGCTGAGATATGATTTTCTAGTTTAGTTTAGAGATACAGCATGGAAACAGGACCTTTGGCCCATCGAGTCGATACCGACCAGTGAGCCCACACATTAACACTATCTGACACACGCTAGGGACATTTATTTTTTTATTTTACACAAAGCCAATTAACCTACGAAACTGGACTTCTTTGAAGTGTGGGAGGAAACCGAAGTTCTCGGAAAAAACTCACGCAGGTCATGGGGAGAACGTACAAATTCCGTAAAGGCAGCACCCGTAGTCAGGATTGAACCGGGATTTCTGGCGCTGTAAGCACTGTAAGGCAGCAACTCTACTGCTGCGCCACCTTATAATGAATAACAGCAGCATGAATGCGTCAATTAACAACTTTATTAAATGTTATTCTAGATATTTGTAAAATCATGACAGGCACATACAAAGTGAATGATCATTGTCTTCTTCCCAAGGCAGGGAAGTCTAAAGCTGGAGGGCATTGGTTTACAGTGAGACGGGAAATATTTACAGAGGGTGGTGGGTACACGGAATAAGCTACCAGAATAAATGGGCATAATTCAAACATTTAAAAGATATATGGGTAGGTTCATAGACAAGAAAAATTAAGAGAGTTATGAGCAAAATGTAGGCAAATGCAGCACTAGCTCAGGAAGTCTGGGATGAGTAGGGTTGAAGTATATGTTTCCATGCTGTATAACTCCATAACCCTATGCCTCGCAGGTCTCATTAAGAGTCTTCGGTTGTAAAGTTGTCACATAAATGAAAGTTGTTGGTATTCCACATAGAATTTGAGCAACCTGTTGGCAGGGAAATCGATGATGATGAAAACTGGGACAATAGATTATTGGAGGAACAGAGAATCTGGAAAGAAAAGGTAAATCAGTAGCACAGATGTGAACCAATAATACAATTATGAACAAGTTTGAATTGATGATCCTGGAGAATGGATGCCTGGTTAAAAATAGGAACATTTTAATTTTAAGTTACTGCTAATATGAGTGTAGGCAGGTGGGACTAAGGGGAAAAAAAATTTGTTCGGCACGGACTTGTAGGGCCGAGATGGCCTGTTTCCGTGCTGTAATTGTTATATGGTTATATGGTTATATGGATAATAGTTTAGATGGTGTTGTGTATCCAAAGAGGATGAGGGTAATTCAGCAACATTAACATTATTGGTATTGGTTTGAAGCCTGAAGAAGAATCTCGACCCGAAACGTCACCCATTCCTTCTATCCAGAGATGCTGCCTGCCCCGCTGAGTTACTCCAGCATTTTGTGTCCATCTTCAATGTAAACCAGCATCTGCAGTTCAGTTCCTTCCTACACATTATTGGTATTGGTAATGGATTGAATATCTGGTTTGAAGCTTTGGTCTGGGTCAGACAATACAGTAAATGTCTGATGGTTTGACTTGATCTGACAAAGTGAGCAGGAAACAAAATGTGGGTGGAACTGGGGAGGGAGTGCTCAAGTATTCTGTGAGTGTGTAGAGATGCTATTGAAAATGCTTGAGCAGATTGTTATTTTCCCTTCCTTTTCTACACAATGATAAGCCAAACTGACGGGATGGCTAGCTGCCAGGTTGCAAAGTAATGCCCCTGTCCCACTTAGGAAACCTGAACGGAAACCTCTGGAGACTTTGCGCCCCACCCAAGGTTTCCGTGTGGTTCCCAGAGGTTGCAGGTGGTTGCCGGAGGTTGCAGGTAGTGGAAGCAGGCAGGGAGACTGACAAAAACTTCCGGGAACCTCCGGGAACCGCACGGAAAGCTTGGGTGGGGCACAAAGTCTCCAGAGGTTTCCGTTCAGGTTTCCATTCAGGTTTCCTAAGTGGGGCAGGGGCATAAGTCACATGGCTAATTGATGGAAAATGTTAATAAACGTATTAAAAACAGGTAGAGCAAAATTGTTAAAAGGGAACTTCTAGACATAATTGCAAAGCCCACGTGATTAATATATATTAAGAACAGCAATGCCACTCGCTGGAGATGTGCACTGAATACTTCTCTGAAGTCCAAAGATTCATAAAAAGGTTGCACCACCTAGCTGTGTGATTCACGTTAAGAAATGCTGTACATCCTGTGCTATAAGTGTTGTAAGTGACCAGACACCACTTCAATGTAAACACACTTGAAAGTTTGCTACTATTTCAGTTGTTATGCCTTTTAACTGTCCATTTTTATTGGCTTCACACCACCTTTTTCCAAAACAGAAAAATATACTTCATGACCACATTTTAAAATGCTCTCATAAATGGACTGAACCAAAATTTTAAATGTTTTAAGTAATTCTTCATTTGATCGCCACCAATGACATACAGCCGGACAGAACTAATATTCAAAAAGCCTTTTTTGCAAAAATTAGTAGAACATTTGCAAAGTAAAATTTTGTGATCATGGGAAATGCTTGGCATAACACATTTTGGCATGGGGGGCGCTGCGGTAGAGTTTTGTCTTAAAGCACTTGCAGCGCCAGAGATCCGGGTTTGATCCCGACTGTGGGGGTTATCTGTACTGAGTTTGTACGTTCTCCCCGTGAGCTGCGTGGGTTGTTTCTGAGATCTGCGGTTTCCTCCCACACTCCAACGACGTATAGGTTTGTAGGTTAATTGGCTTAGTATAAATGTAAATTGTCCCTAGTGTGTGTGGAATAGTGTTATTGTGCAGGGATCGCTGGTCGGTGCGGACTCGGAGGGCCGAAGGGCCTGTTTCTTTGTTATATCTCTAAACTATACTAAACTAAAAATGTCTTTATTTTGCATGATATTGACTGAGAAGCATCCGCAGAAATAGCATACATGAGAATGTGATACTAGCAGTGAATTATGTTGCCTGGAAACTCAACCTAGACACTTTCAGATGTCCAATCTAGGAACACAAATATTTGAATCAACTACCTGTCGCTCCAGCTGAACTTGGTGGATTCTGAATTCTGGACAAACTTTTCTTTAAGACAGAAAAGGCATGTGCAACAATTATAAAATATGGCTCATTCTTAAAATGGCAGCTTGCAGATATCCAACACCGTGACCCACAGCTGAGAGATGTGCTGCGTAATTTAAGATTGACCTGTTTAATTGGATACCTTTCATGGATGACCTTGTTGACAGCAGGTGCCAAAGTATCAGCACCACAAGTATCCCAAATTAAAGACAGATTTAAGGGCAACGCAAAGGTGCACTTCACCCAATAAAAATATTGGAATCCAATACAAATTGCTTCTTCTACTTCTTATTGTTCAGTCTCAGAAAATATTGATGGCAATGTTTTGGAACTTACTAAATTGCATAACGTGTTACTGTATATTTACAGTTGTTACAATTGGCCAAAATGCAAATTCTGTTTCTTGTTTTAATGACACAAAAGTAGAATTCCATTTATGGCCAGAGTGGTAAAAAACAGAGAGAGATTTCAGATGATTGGTTAAAGAAGCAGTGTGCAAATAAGCAAATTCTGTACCCTAGCCGTGCCAATATATAATCCGGAATACACTTCCTGAAAAGTTAGCAGAAACTAACTTGTTGGTGGCATGGTTGCGCAGCAGTAGAGCTACTGCCACAGCTCCGGAGACCCAGGTTCCATCCTAACTACGGGTGCTGTCTACATGGAGTTTGTGACCTGTGTCGGTTTTCTCCGAGATTTTCAGTTTCCTCCCACACCCCAAAGATGAACAAGTTTGTAGGTTAATTGGCTTGGTGTAAATGTAAAATTGGTCCTAGTGTGTGTAGGTAGGGTAGTGATGACGTACGGAGATCACTGGTCAGTGCGGCCTCAGTGGGCCGAAGGGCCTGTTTTTGCACCGTATCTCTAAACTAGACTAAACTAAACAAATCATAACCCAAAGAAATGGGATGAGGAAATGAGGCAAACAATGTCAAGCGACAGAGTGAATGAGGAAATAAATGGTACAGTTTGAAGATAGTTGCCAGAGGTTGCAGGTAGCAGACACCTTCCACTGCCTGCAACCTCCGGCAACCACCTTCAACTAGCATCGCAACCGGCTTCAACTAATAAATTACCGATTTTTAAAACGGCAACCTAGTTTTAGTTGCGGCCGGTTTCACATTTTTTTTAAATAATCGTCGGAACATAGAAGATATCTTTGGAACTCTCTGCCACAGAGGGTAGTTGAGGCCAGTTCATTGGCTATATTTAAGAGGGAGTTAGATGTGGCCCTTGTGGCGAAAGAGATCAGGGGGTATGGAGGGAAGGCAGGTACAGGATACTGAGTTGGATGATCAGCCATGATCATATTGAATGGCAGTGCAGGCTCAAAGGGCCGAATGGCCTAATCCTGCACCTATTTTCTATTTTCTATTTTTCTATGTTTCTATGTTTCTATGTTTCTAAGAAGCGGAAACCACTTTCGACCATTAGGGAGACTGACAAAAACCTCCGGGAACCGCTGGGAATCGCACAGAAACCTTGGGTGGGGCGCAAAGTCTCCAGAGGTTTCCGTTCAGGTTTCCTAAGTGGAACAGGGGCATTAAGTTGTAGGTCAACTTGTTCTATTTGATCTATTTGTTTGTGCACGTCGGGTTGACTGCATTAGTCGAAACAGGGTGGACCGCATGAAGGTTGCAATCTCCCACCCCAATGCTGAAGTAACTCAAAGAGACAGGAAGCATCTCTGGAGAGAAGGAATGAATGATGTTTCAGGTTTAGACCCTTCTTCACAAGTCTGAAGAAGGGTCTCGACCCGAAACATCACCCATTGCTTCTATCCAGAGTTGCTGCCTGTCCCGCTGAGTTAATCATGCAATTTCTGTCTATCTTATATTTTTTATAGATAGAGAGATAGATAGATAGATAGATAGATAGATAGATAGATAGATAGATAGATAGATAGATAGATAGATAGATAGATAGATAGATAGATAGATAGATGATAGATAGATAGATGATAGATAGATAGTTAGATAGATAGATAGATAGATAGATAGATAGATAGATAGATAGATAGATAGATAGATAGATAGATAGATAGATAGATAGATAGATATCATGATTTGTGCACGGACAATTTCATATTGTCAATATGTGATAAATAGATGAATCATTCTACTGAAATGTCATTGTCATTTTTATTTGCTTTTTCATGAAGTAGTCATCAACATTTGTTCAATAACAAATCGGAAGTAATATATGCGATAAAAGACCTGTGGAGAAAATAGTTTAATGCTTTTACTAAACTTCAGGTTCTTGTTTCAGCAATTAATATATTGTATAGCATTTTGTAAATTCACATTCTTCAGATATATTTCTGAAAGAAAAAGTGAAGTGATTTTTAGCACAGATGAAAGAAAACAGAAAATTACATCTAAAGACTTATTGCAGCAGCGTTAGGTGACACAGGGAAACTATCTTGGTTAATAAATTACTGGAGTTATGCCTACAAAGTTCGGCAGACAGAAGAAAACCTGGTTACCATCATTTCTCGACAGTGCTAAGAAGCCAGTGACATTTGGAGGCTCTGGGGATTGATTACTGACATTCATGGACATTTTAGTCCTGAAATTGCCCAGCTGTGAAAGGGCAATGAATTCTACTTATATTTACATATATATTTGAAAGAAGTCCTTGATCAGATTGGTTTACAAAGAAGTCATTTTATTTTCTCCATCTTTCCAGTAATGCAGTATCTGATTCAGACTGCCAGACCTGTCGAGTTGTGATTGTTTGCTGCAATGATCAGAACTTTAGCCTATCTTTAACTTCATTCATTTCTATTTTGTTATGTATCTCATAATCAGTCCATAAAGAATAACTTGCTTCCAGAGTGCTGTCTCAGACGTTCCTCTATTTTTGTGATTTCGCTGGCTCAGTTGGTATAAATCTTGGGCCTGGAAGTTAAATCCATTGTGCCGGCCCCATTGTTTGTTTGGGTAGTAAATCTGTTGCAGCAAATTTTAGTTGATCTTAATGGCTAGGGGTAAGAAGTGCTACTGAATGGTCTTGACACTGCAATAAGTTCAGAAGTTCAAAAGTTCTAGGAGCAGAATTAGGCCATTCAGCCCATCAAGTCTACTCCGCTATTCAATCATGGATGATCTATCTCTCCCTCTTAATCCCATTTTCCTGCCTTCTCCCCTTAAACCTCGGCCACCTTTGCTAAATCCTCTAATTCAACAGAGTAAATGAAGAAGAGTTGTTAAAGAACGAACTGCAGATGCTGGTAAAATCGAAGGTAGACACAAAATGCTGGAGAAACTCAATGGGTGAGGCAGCTCTATGGAGAAAAGGAATTGGTGATGTTTCGGGTCGAGACCTTTCTTCAAACTGAAGAGTCACTGACGTGTGCAGACACAGGGTGTTGCCCAAAGAGTTGTGGCACACATAGGGGCTGGTTGTCAGGAGAAAGAAGTTGACATGGAACCACTAGGGAGAAGGGGGGAAGGTGCAGTGGATGGGGATGGGGGGCTGATGTTGAAAAATCTAATTGAGCCCTGGGCAGTGATAGAAGTGTGATAGTGGCCTGGGAGTTGTACAGATCAGAAGCTTACTTAAACCAAGTCTCTTTTTTAAATTTATTTTTCAAGAACTAAGTGTTTCTGGCAAGCCTAGTTTATTGCCAATCACCAATTTTCCCCGAGGAAGTGAGCCACCTGCGGTAATTCCACACAACTGTTGTGAATGTGAGTCACACACATACCGGGGCAGTCCATGTACACAGTTTATTTTTGAACACAACAAGACAAGTTTCTGGAAGAATCTCAGAAGTATCTCAAACTTGAGGTTTCATAAGGAATAGCTGGCGGTTCGGGTCGAGACCCCTTTTCAGTCTGAAGAAGGGTCTCGACCTGAAACGTCATCCATCCCTTCTCTCCAGAGATGCTGCCTGTCCCGCTGAGTTGCTCCAGCTTTTTGTGTCTACCTTCGGTTTAAACAGCATCTACAGTTCCTTCCTACACATTGAGGTTTTATGCTCTTTATGCATTAAGGTAGTAGTAGGGGATTAAATACATGTGTAGGAAAAACTGCAATGCTAGTTTAAATCAAAGGTAGACACAAAATGCTGGAGTAATTCAGTGGGACATGCAGCATGTCAGGGGAGAGGAATGGGTGATTAAATATAGTTTCAAAGGATATAGTTTATTTCAACATTTTGGGTATGGACAATTGACTGTGAGATAAATATTTACAATGGGAGCATATTTCAATAGACAAGGCACATTGAATACTCACCTGCTGTGAATGGTCTGAAGGCTTCTGGGCACAATACCCAGACACTCACAATATATCTTCCCAGCCACAGTACTGAGAGATGGTGCCTTGGATACATAAACATCCAAATTATTGACTGACGGAACAAATTTGCTTTTAACCATTTGTGATAGTTATACAGTCTGTGAAAACAGGCCCTTCGGCCCAACTTGCATACACTGGCCAACATGTCCCAGCTACACTAGTCCCACCCGCCCGCGTTTGGTCCATATCCCCACAAACCTGCCCTATCCATATGATGTGGCAGAAATATATATTCAGATATGCATTAGGTGATGCACTTAATCCCTTCCCTGAGCTCATGTTGAGAGTTTCAATGAGTGACTATTAACATAAACATACATATGTGATAATCAAAAAGAAAGCGCACACTCTGGATGTCTAACATAAAAACAAAAAATGCTGGGAATTCTCAGCAAGTCAGACCACTTCTGTGAGAAGACAGTTCAGATCGAACACTGTCGGATCCAGTGTTTCCACTTTGAAGGAAATTGCCAAAAATTCGGGAAATTCTGGTTGTCTTCGGGTAATTTTAGGGAAATGGAATAATTTTGGCAAATCTCCGCATCCAGCCCGAGAAGGGGTGGATAGGTAGTACACACAGCACTGCTGCTTTGGCACTCAAAGGTTTAAACAGAGTGCTGTCAGTTTAATGCGTGGGAATTTAAACAAAGAGCTGTCGGCTGCAGCGCTATGGGTTGTAAATATGGCACCACCAGCTGCAGCACTACGGGCTGTAAACATAGCGCTTTGGCCACAGCGCTATGGGTCACAGACTGTTCGGGAAAATTCTCGTATAGCAATGAGTCTTTGGAATTCTCCTAGTGGAAGTTGAGCCATTCATTAATTTTCAGGCAGTGGTGAAAAGTTACCAGTGGGCGGTGGGATTGTAGTTACATTGGGATTGGCCTTGCGTTTACAGGCAGGTGGGTGGGTGGGCTCAAGGGGCCGAGAGGGAGGGAGAGAGGGAGGGGTGGAGAAAGGGAGAAAGGGAGGGGTGGAGGGAGAGAGAGTGGGAGAGTGGGGGGTGGTAGAGTGGAAGAGAGGGAGAGAGAGAGGGAGAGGGAGAGAGAGAGAGCGTGGGAGAGGGAGAGAGGGAGAAGGAGGGAGAGAGAGGGAATAAGAGGAGAGAGAGAGAGGAAGAGGAGAGAGAAGAGAGGGAAAGAGAGAGAGAGAGAGAGAGAGAGGAGAGAGGGGGGGGGGGGGGAGGGAGGGAGGGAGGGAGAGGGAGGAGAGAGAGAGAGAGAGAGAGAGAGAGAGAGAGCGAGAGAGAGAGAGAGAGAGAGAGGTAGACATAGGGAGGGAAGGAGGGAGGGAGAGTGTGAGGGAGGGAGAGTGGAAGGGAGAGAGCAGAGACTGAGACACATGAGAGCAGGTTGAAAAAACAAAGACAATGAAAGCTGTTGGAGGCAGCGAGCGTTACCTTGCATAACACTGAACATGAATAACAGAAGCAGGCAGATACGGTGTAGATCTGCTTTGCCTTATTCATCTTTGTGTTGTTAACGTGTGCCTGCAAAATAAAAACCCAACAACAAATAGCATGCAGGAAGCATTTTTAAAAATTTTAGAAAATATCACCAAATTCCTGGAAATTTGGGATTCTATTTAAGAAAATGTTTTTTTGAGGTGTGGAAGCACTGGTCAGATCTTTCATCTCGAACTAGAAATATTAACTCTGTTCATCTGCCTACAGATGCTGCCTGACCAGCTGAGAATTCCCAGCATTTTCTAAAAACAATTACCCCCTGCATGATTGACAATAGTGTAAAATCAGAGTGTTCCATGCTCAATGTTCTTAAAGTATCAATTGATGTTACATGTTTCAATTAAGTATCTTAGTATGTGTCCATAAAGGAGGTTTCCAAAATATATTTCTTAAATTATCTCTTGTTCTGAACTTCTAGTCTGTGATCAATGCAGACCCAATAGAAGGATCTCGACCCGAAACGTCACCCATTCCTTCTCTCCAGAGATGCTGCCTGTCCTACTGAGTTATTCCACCATTTTGTGTCTATCTTTGGCTTAAACCAGGATTTGCAGTTTAATCCTACACAGTAGCATCTGTTTGATGACCATTTGTACGTTACATGTGAACAGGTTTTGTTTAAAGGACTGATTCTCATTTGTATTAATGGCTGCCAATTCACTCCCTAACCCAACACTCCCTAATGGGCAGTTCATGGATTCAGAACTAGCAGGGCTGAAAGGCTGTCAAATGACCTCCATAATTAGGAGGCTGTGTGACTTGGAAGGGAAATTGAAAGTGGCAGCGATCCATTAGGCTGCAGGCCTTGTCTTTCTTTGTGGTACAGGTCACAACTTTGGCAACCAATGCAAGTAACTCCATTGTATTTTGTGGGTGATGTAATGCTGAGGCTCTATACGTCGCTGGACAGGCCACATTTGGAATATTGTGAGCAGATTTGGGCCCCATATCTGAGGAAGGACGTGCTGGCTCTGAAGAGGGTCCAGAGGAGGTTTACAAGAATGATCCCAGGAATAAGTGGGTTAGCATATGATGAGCGTTTGACAGCACTGGGCCTGTACTCGCTGGAGTTTAGATTCAGATTCAGATTCAGATTCAAACGTTATTGTCAATATGCAGTGTACAAGTGCAGAAACAACGAAATGCAGTTAGCAGCCAAACGTACAGAATAATGAAAGGCATAGATAGAGTGGATGTGGGAAGGATGTTTCCACTGGTGGGAGAGTCTGCTACCAGAGGTTATAGCCACAGAATTGAAGGGCGCTTTTTTAGAAAGCAGGTTTAGTCAGAGGGTGGTGAATCTGTGGAACTCATTGCCACAGAGGGCTGTGGAGACCGTCAGTGGATATTTTTAAGGCAGAGATAGACAAGTTCTTGATTAGAATGGGTATCAAGGGTTACAGGGAGAAAGCAGGAAAATGGGATTAGGAGGCAGAGATCAGCCATGATTGAATGGCGGAGTGGATTCGATGGGCTGAATGGCCTAATTCTATATTGTACGTTCACGTTCACAAGTTATAGGAGTAGAATTAGGTCACTGTGTACCAGTGATAGAGTGGATTACGATGATGGGCTAGTCAAGTGGGTTACTTTGTCCTATAGGGTACTGAGTTTCTTGAGAGCTGTTAGAATTGCACACATACAGGCACGAGGAGAATGTTTCATCACATGCCTGACGTGCCTTTTAATTGTTGGAAGGCTTTGGGGTGGCACATGATACCTTTTCTTATCGTCTTGCAATTCATGATTTTAGTCCAGGAGAGCTTCTGGATATTAATGGTGGGAAACTCAGCAATAGTAATATTATTGAATGCCATGGGGAGGCAGAGATGGGTTGAAGAGGATGTTTCCACCAGTGGGAGAGTCTGTACCTAGAGGTCATAGACTCAAAAAGCTGTTCCTTTAGGAAGGAGATGAGGAGGAATGTCTTTAGTCAGAGGGTGGTGAATCTATGGAATTCTTTGCCACAGAAGGCTGTGGAGGTCACGTTAGTGGATAATTTAAAACCAGAGATAGATAGATTCTTGATTAGTACAGGTGTCAGAGGTTATGGGGAGAAGGCAGGAGAATGGGGTTAGGAGGGAGAGATAGATCAGCCATTATTTGGTTGGCGTCGACTTGATGGGCCGAATGGCCTAATTCTGCCCCTATCACTTGCGACCTTTAGACCTTATGAGGCAGTGGGATGTCTCATTTGTGGGAATCGTTCTTTTGTGGAATGAATGTTACCTGTCACTTATAAGGTTATGTCTGGACACCATTACCAGCTTTTTTTTCCAAAGAGAGATTTGAGAAATCGTTAATTTGTTTGCTCTGACCTCCTGGTATTGAGCTAAAGAGATTAATGTCATAAAGATTGGCATGGACGTGATAGTCTGAAATCCATATTTGTGGATTCCTCTGGACTGAAAATGCATCAATGTGGTTGGTCCACGAGAGATTGTTGTTAATATCAAATGCCATGGCACTGAAACACTCAACCATTACCATTTCAGGACTGTTCATGGTGATTGATGCATGTACTCCACCGTGCTTCTGAAGTCGATAACTATCTTTGTCTCGTTGACATTGAGAGAGGTTATTGTCCTGACACCATGCTACTAGGTTCACCATCGCCTTCCTGTATTCTGTCTCGCCATTGTTCTTGATCTGGCCCACCACTGTGTTGTCATCTGCCAAATTGTAGATGGAGGTAATGCCAAATGATCGCCTATTGTGAGCAGTAGCCTGCAATCTTTGCTAACTGCTTGTAATTTCATATGGGCAGCTTTGAAGACTGGTTCATGTTTGGATGATAGTATATGAGAGAGTTGTAAAGTCATACAGCATTGAAACCGACCCTTTGGCCCAGCTCATCCATGCTGACCAAAATGCCCCATCTAAGAAGGTCCCATTTGCCAACATTTGGCCCATATCCCTCCAAACCTGTCTTATCCATGTACCTGACCAAGAGTCTCATAAATGCTCTGTATGTGCCTCAACTACCTCCACTGGCAACTCATTCCTTATACTTACCACTTATTGACTATTAACCACATGAATTATGATTAAACGTGCCTAATAATCCCATATGAACCCATGAGAACTGACTACATCTAATTAAGGTGACGCAGTGGTGCAGCGGTAGAGTTCCTGCCTTACAGCACTTGCAGCACCAGAGACCCGGGTTCGATCCCAACTATGAGTGCTGTTTGTATGGAGCTTGTACGTTCTCCCCGTGACTGCCTGGGTTTTCTCCAAGGTCTTCGGTTTCTACCCACACTCCAAAGACGTACAGATTTGTAGGTTAATTGACTTGGTGTAAGTGTAAATTGGCCCTAGTGTGTGTAGGATACTGTGTGAGGATCGCTGGTCGGCGTGGACTCGATGGGCCAAAGGGCCTGTTTCCATGCGGTTTCACTAAACTAAACTAAACTAAACTAAACTAAACTAAACTAAACTAAACTAAACTAAACTAAACTAAACTAAACTAAACTAAACTGGAAATGCAATGCATGGGATGCTGGCCTAGCGAAAGACACTGATACTTCTTTGCTTGTCGTGCAGGTGGACTTGGAGGGGTTTCCACAGAAAGCTCCTTGCCTGGTCTATAAAGTAGGTACTGTGAATGATCCATGTTTCAAAATCATAAAGGATGGCAGGGAGGCCTGGTCGAGTTTTAAGCCATGTCTGAATTTTTGATCTTCAAACACTCCCTCAGCCAAAGTCTGTGCTGACGAAACTGAAGGTGATGCGAAATCTCATAATTGACTTCTGCTTTCACTGGAGGGAGGCTCTCAGGACATATGAAAGGTTCTACAGTCCTATAAGTGTTAGAGTCATAAAGCAGGTTCAACAGTTCTTTGTAAATCTTGTTTTTTTTATTCTGAGGAAGAGATGCCTTTTCTTTCCTTTTTGAACACAACGAAGTAGTGTTTCTTCTCCAAACAAAATGATGGTGCAGCATGTATTTGCACAGCTTATTCAGTCATAGTTTACAAAGCTTTGATCAAAAGTGTGCTGCAGATGCGATTTTAATCACTCTGAACAATCATGTGTCTCTCACTAAAAGGTTTACTGATTCCAATGACAAATTCACTACATGTTCATAAGTTACCGCCATTTAGTTTAATTTTAGTTTAGTTCAGAAATACAGCATGGAAACAGGCCCTTCGGCCCGCTGAGTCCACACTGACCAGCGATCCCCGTGCATTAATACTACACACACGATGAACAATTTACACTTAAACCAAGCCAATTATCCGGCAAACCTGGAACTCTTTGTAGTGTTGGAGGAAACCGAAGATCTCGGAGAAAACCCACACAGGTCATGGGAAGAACGTACAAATTCCGTACAGACAGCGCCTGTAGTCAGGATTGAACCCGGGTCACTGCCGCTGTAAGGCAGCAACTCTACCGCTGCGCCACCATGCCGCTCTTTTTTTTCTTTCTGATTTAACTTGACTTTTAACTTCCGATTTAACCATTTGTTTTTCTTTCTGATTTGACTTAAATACTGCAGCTTTCACAAAAGAGAGAAGCACTTAACAGAACTACGTCCAAATGCATCTGATTGCCTTGCATGATATAAGGACAGGTTACATGATTAAGGATGAGTTCCAAGCTGAGACCATGTCGGATTGCGTCAGGTACAAAACATTGAGCATCAGTCTATAGCTCATGGGAGACAGGGTACCTTTCATCTCCACGGTTTGCAGGATTTGCTGATAACATTAATCACCTGAATCTTACAGACTCCAAATCAGAAGGTTTTTGTCGAACCACGCAATTCACTAAGCCAGATTCTACTCTTACAGCCAACTATAGTCTATTGTGAAAGAAAGCTATAGATGGTGCAGACACTGGAGAGAGCTCAGAATTTCTCAGTACAGCCATAGTTTTCACTGCTACTCAGCCCAGAGATGTGTCTGAATTTTTGAATTGATGTATTAATCATATACAAATATTAAACATAGTAAGAGATTAAAAATTAAAGATTAGACCGGACTTGAATGTTGGAAAGAATATCTCAAAGTACTTTGAGAATTATTACTGTTGCGATTCTTTACCATTTCAATGGTATGCGTCTCCAGCGTACCAATTACCCTAAACCTGGGAATGATAGATTTAACATTGAATGTATTATTGATGAAGTGAAAAGGCCCAATTGCAGCAGAAGTGGGAATACACTGAAACCTGGATCTAGTCAAACAGTTTGCTCATAAGATCAAAGCCTGAATTTCAACGAATTCACCAGATCTGTACTGAAGCAAAGAGCTCTGGTATGCTGGCAGATATCCGTGAGTTTATCTCTTGCAAACTAAGATATACGTTGCGCTTGACTGTTCATAATGATTCCCACCCCATCTACTTCAATTTGTACTCGTACAGATAGATACTTATTCTTCTTGTTCAAATGTAAATGCCTGGAAATCACACGGAAGGAAATATCTCTTCTCTGCTTACTTTTCCATTTGTTTTAAAAACATATGAGTAAAAACAAATGCATCCAGACTGGAACTTTACAGAAACTTAAACTTCCATTTCATGACGTGATTCCAGGGTGAGAGAGGAAGAAGGGTCTCGACCCGAAACGTCACCTATTCCTTTTCTCCAGAGATGCTGTTTGACCCGCTGCGTTACTCCAGTGTTTAATGTCTGTTTGAAATATAAGGAGAGAAAGTAATTTCAAAATATTTATCAAAACTGGCTATCAAAGAACATTTTTTGAAATGGCACTTGAATTAAATAAAAAAGAGCTGTTTGGCTCACCCCTGATCACTGCAGAGAAATTGTTACAAGATACAAGATACATTTATTTGTCACATGTACCAATTGGTACAGTGAAATGTGTGGTCGCCATACAGCCATATGAATAATAAAGAGCACAGAACATGATAGTCTTTAACACAGACATCCCCACACAGTGGGTTCAAAGTTTCCCACTGTGAGGGAAGGCTCCAAAATTCAGTCATCCTCCTCTGTTGTCCTCCCGTGGTCGGGGGGCTCCCAAACCCCCCCGCTGTCGCCACTACGGGCAGCCCGATGTTCAGGCCCACGCGCCAGGGTGATGGAAGTCCGACGTCGGGACTGGAGGACATCCTCAGCGGCTTGGACATCCGAATCGGTCACCTCCTACCGGAGTCCGCGTCTCCCAAAGGCCACAGGCTGCTCTGGGCAGAGATTCAACGCTGGCGGCCCTCGGCAAAGGGTCCCAGGACTCCGTGATGTTGAAGTCAGCGCCGCCCATGCTGGAAGCTCTACGAACCACAGCTCCAATGTTAAAGCAGCAGGTCCAACACTCAGGAGCTTCAACGGCGATCCCAGGTAAGCAATTGCCCGCTCCGCGATGTATCCAGCACTGTGTCGCTGCTGCTGTTGCTCTGGTCCAGGTCCCCGGCAGCAAAGGCTGCTCCAACCCAGGTGGTAGGCTGCGAGGAGGGGGGCGAGGACACGACTCGAAGAATAGTTGCATCCTCGCCAGGAAGTGACTGGGAAGCGGTTTCACCCTTCCCCTACTCCCCTCCCCCACATAGAAAATCTAAAGAAATCTCCAAAACAAACTTTTAAAACTGACTAAAAAATGTTAAAAAGACAGAAATCAGACAGACTGTAGGCAGAGGCTGCCATCAATGTCTCAAAGGTTTAGTTTCTGGGTGATCTGTTGAAGTACTGATTAAACTCAACCACAACTAGGAATCGATGCAGATTAATTGGAGGAAAAAGAACTACAGATGCAGGAAATTTGAGTTAGAAGCGAAAATGCTGGAGGTACTTAGCAGGGCAAGAAGGTGTGAGAAATAGAGGCCATATTTCAAGTCAAGGATGTGAATGTCAAGAATGGGAAAAATGTAAAAAATAATTTCGGAGAAAAGGAGGCTGAAGAGAATAAAGGAACAATTGGCAGTAATTATTACCTTGACAACTCTGCGGGACGGCTCGGTGGCGCCGTGGTAGAGTTGCTACCCTGCAGTGCCAGAGCCCCAGGTTCGATCCTGACTACAGGTGCTGTCTATAATGAGTTTGTATGTTCTTCCCCTGACCTGTGTGGGATTTATAACCATATAACATATAACCATATAACAATCACAGCACGGAAACAGGCCATTTCGGCCCTACAAGTCCGTGCCGAACAACTTTTTTTTCCCTTAGTCCCACCTGCCTGCACTCATACCACAACCCTCCATTCCCTTCTCATCCATATGCCTATCCAATTTATTTTTAAATGATACCAACGAACCTGCCTCCACCACTTCCACTGGAAGCTCATTCCACACCGCTACCGCTCTCTGAGTAAAGAAGTTCCCCCTCATGTTACCACTAAACTTCTGTCCCTTAATTCTGAAGTCATGTCCTCTTGTTTGAATCTTCCCTATTCTCAAAGGGAAAAGCTTGTCCACGTCAACTCCGTCTATCCCTCTCATCATTTTAAAGACCTCTATCAAGTCCCCCCTTAATTCTCCAATATCTTCGGTTTCCTCCCACACTCCAAAGACGGACAGGTTCGTAGATTAATTGGCTTGGTATAAGTGTAAATTGCACCTAGTGTGTGTAGGATGGTGTTAATGTGCGGATCACTGGTCAGTGCGGACTCGATGGGCCAAAGGCCCTGTTTCCGTGCTGTATCTCTAAACTAAACTAAGCTAAACTAAACTAAACTGGTCCACACTCCATCATAAACATTGTCTCTGCTGATGACCTGATGAGAAGTTTCAGCATTCAGTTTTTAACTTGGATTTTCAGTATTGTTGCTGGCATCAGGGTTGCTGCTGGGCTCAGCAATGACCACACTGACACGCATAGTAGGGAAAACTCATGTGATATGTTTTATTTAGTGACAAGAAAGAGCAGGACTACATGTGGGGCACTGCTCTTTGTCGTCAGGGCGTGTGAGAGGTGATGCTGACAATCTCAGGCCTGTCCCAGCAGCTCAGTCCAGGTCTTGAAGCATTGCAATATCAGGCTTCTCCCTGCAGTTCATCCTTATCTCCAGAGGAGGTGCTGGCATTCTCAGACTCATCTTGGCAGCTCAATATTTGCAGCTGCCTGTTGGTCTTGTTGTCTCTAGGCATGAAGAGCAATTCATTGTCTCAGGCTTGCCCAGCCACTCATAGAGGCACTGGCTGTCCAGGGCTTCTTCCTGGCAGCTCACTGATGACCACACAGTGTCACTGGTGGCTGTGGGTTTGTCCATTTGGGCCACGTCTGCGACAAGAACCTGCGAGGTGAACACATATTCTAGGGAGGCACTTTCCCTCCCTTCCCTCTCTCCCTCCCTCCCTCTCCCTCCCTCCTTCTCCCTCCCTCCCTCTCCCTCCCTCCCTCTTTCCCTCCCTTTCCCCCCCCCCTCCCTCTCCCCCCCCCCCCCCCCCCCCCCCCCCTCCCCCCCTCCCTCCCTCCTCCTTTCTTCTTTCTTCCTCTCCTGTTTCTTCGCTCACCTTCTCCCCTCTAGCTGGACTGCCTGGGTTTCAGGGAGCAGGGTGACAAGGTTTAGGTGGGCCATTCCGATGTCAGCTACTTTGACCCAGCGTTACCAGTGATGATGGGGCTGGGCGTCTCCTGGCCTGTCTGCCAGGATCAGAGAGGCATCTATGGGAGGGAGTGTTATCACACTGCATTTTCTTACTCCAATGAATGTCCCTGCACTTGTCTGGCTCTGTTTCTTTCCTCCATTCCCCCTCCTAACTTTGCCTGCATCATTTCTCTGGATGTCTCAGTAATTTCTCCGAATTTCGGCAGAGATGGAGTAATCGGTGGAGTTGGCTGTTGTCCTTTGCCATAGATTGTAATTCTGTGCTACATGGGCCTGTCCAATCAGCTGTACATCAGCTGCTTCTTTAAAGTCTTCGTCATAGTCTAAACTGACTGTGGTGGTAATATGGAGATGTAAGGCTGTGTTTTATGTCATTCCTTTGCTTAAATTTCCCGACTTATGTGGAATGGATCTGTAGCCCATTTATCTAAGCTTGCACTTCTGCCAGATCAGTGAAGGACCAAACTTCATCAATGGTCCATTTAGTTATGGTGCAACATCTCATTTGTCACCCTTCCAACCACATGTAGTGACAACTAATGTGAGATACTTGTCCACTCCCTCTTTCAATCAACAATGCAGACTTTTTTTGAAGAGGCTCGCAGGTTAATTCCATGACATACATGTCTCTCCAATCCTGGCAAGTCAATGTTGACCATGTTTTCAATATCTTTGTCAAGTTCAGGTTTGCAATCACAACTTTCACCACTGTCATCTCATTATCATGTCAATAAGCTGCCCAGTGGTATTATAGAATCGCGGAAAGGTCGAGTACAGACACAGCCCTTCCAACCCACTCTTTCCATGCTTACTACAATGCTGGTCCAACCATATAAACCATATAACCATATAACAATTACAGCACGGAAACAGGCCATCTCGGCCCTACAAGTCCATGCCGAACAATTTTTTTTTTTCCCCTTAGTCCCACCTGCCTGCACTCATACCATAACCCTCCTTTATCTGCTTTAGGCCTGTGCCATACTATCCAATTGCCTTTCAAGCATTGTAAACATAGCTGCCTCCATAACCGTGGGATCTGGAGTTGAGACAACAAGATGTCACTCAATGTCAGGAAGACAAAGGAAATGACTTCAGGAAGCAAATGATACTTACTCCAGTGTGCATTGATGGTGTTAACGTAGAGATGCTTGAAAGCTTCAAATATCTTGAAGTAAATATCACAAGCAACTTCTCCTGAACCACCCATATTGAAGCAATAGCCAAGAAAACACATCAAAACCTCCACTTTCTTAGACGGCTGAGAAAGTTCAGTACTTCCCCAACAACTCTCTCTAACTTCTACAGTAGAAAGTATTCTATCAGATTGCATCACAGCATGATGTATGAACAGCTTCATCCAAGACTGCAAGAAATCACAGAGAATTGTGGATGCAGCCCAGGCCATCACACAAACCAACCTCCCTTCGATTGTGTTTAAGAAGGAACTGCAGGTGCTGGAAAATCAAAGGTAGACATAAATGCTGGAGAAATTCAGCGGGTACGGCAGCATCTATGGATGAAGAAGAATTCTGAAGAAGGGTTTTGGCCCAAAATGTTGCCTATTTCCTTCGCTTCATAGATGCTGCCGCACCCGCTGAGTTTCTCTAGCACTTTTGTCTACCTCCCTTCTATTGACTCCATTTATACCTCATGTTGCCTCAGCAAAGCCAGCAGCATAATCAAGTATGGTCGTGCAAAATGGATACGAGTGTGAAAACGCACACCTCGTGATTCAGGGACTGTTTCTTCTAAGCTGTTATCAAGCAACTCAAACATCTTACCAACAACTGAGGAACAGACCTGAGAAACTATCTGTCTCATTGGAGACCCTCGGACTATCTTTGATCAGAATTTACTGGACATTATCTTGCACTAAATGTTATTCACGTTATTCCCTTTCCCATGTATTAGAGCGACATGGTGGCGCAACGGTAGAGATGCTGCCTTATAGCGATTACAATGCCAGAGACCCGGGTTCGATCCTGGCTACGGATGCTTGTCTGTAAGGTGTTTGTACATTTTCCCGATGACCTGCATCAAAGGCAGACAGGGTTGAATGTTAATTGGCTTGGTATAAATGTAAAAAAATTGTCCCTAGTGTAGGATAGTGTTAATGTGTGGGGATCGCTGGTCGGTACATGCTCGGTGGACAATAAACTAAACTCAAACTCAAACCTCCTTGGCAGTTTGTTCCAGGCGTTCACCACCCCTGTGTGATAAACCAACTCTTCAGCTTGCAATACTTTGGGAACAACCAAATTAAGATACGTCAAGGCTTTTCAACTAGAAAAGTAATTGTCCTTCCAACTTGTTCCACCCATTCAAGATATAGTCATATACCAGCCTTAGAGTGGCATTTTGATTGGTGGCTATTGCCATCTGCTCAACAGCAGCATCAGAACATGAAAGGAACTTTTCACAGAGGAGTGGGGGCATAGAGAGAAGAGGGTAGGGTCAGAAGAAGTTAGCCACAATTAAGATACAAGGAGTTAGGATGACAGTGAGCATTGACCAAAATGCGGGTAGGTGGGGCTAGTGCAGATGGGATATGTTGGCTGGTATAGACAAGTTGGACCAAGTCAATTACCCAACAAACCTGTATGTCTTTGGAGTGTGGGAGGAAACCGAAGATCTTGGAGAAAACCCACACAGGTCACGGGGATAAATTTTGAACACTGTACAGACAGCACCTGTAGTCAGGCTCAAACCAGGGTTTCTGGTGCTGGAAAGGTTGAACAAGATAGGTCTTTATTCTTTGGAGCGCAGAAGGTTAAGGGGGGACTTGATAGAGGTCTTGATGAGAGGGATAGACAGAGTTGACGTGGATAAGCTTTTTCCATTGAGAGTAGGGAAGATTCAAACAAGTGGACATGATTTGAGAATGAAGGGACAAAAGTTTAGGGGCAACATGAGGGGGAACTTCTTTACTCAGAGAGTGGTGGCTGTGTGGAATGAGCTTCCAGTGGAAGTGGTGGAGGCAGGTTCGTTTTTATCATTTCACTAGACCAAGTGCAGACCGTTGAGTCTGTTCCCCCAAGTGCGGTTGTGGGGGGGGGGGGGGGAGGGGGCGGATTTAGCGTCACACACACTAACTATCCCCCCCACCCCCCCCCCCCCCCCGCACTCACAGCTAATTACCCCCCTTGATATTATATTAATATTATTAAGAGACCCCATAACCACCCTATCTACCAACGCACAACCCCCAACTTGCAGTCACATCAAGAGGGGGGGGGGGGGGAGGGGGTGGGGGTGGTTAGACAAAATGAGGGCAGAGAGAGAAGGGGCAGTGACAGAGAGAGACAGAGACCAGAGAGGGGCAGAGGGATGGGGGGTGGAGAGGAGGAGAAGAGGGTGGGTGAGGGGGGAAAGGTGGGGGAGGAGGGGAGGAGAGAGAGAGTGAGGGGGAGAGAGAGGGGGTGCTGAGCGAGGTGGAAACCACATTATGGGTACTCACAGCTGTGGAGACATATCTTCAGTGTTATTCAGAGCTCTGATTGAGGCACACCACTTGCAGAGACTGATTGAGGCACACCACTTCCTGGCTTTATAGTCCCTCCCCCTCCCTCCAGCAAGGGCAGCAGAGAGAATGGGGAATTTTGTAAAATCATTAATATCTCTGTCATTTTTCATCGACGGGAAAAATCCTCGGCACATATGCGGCGGAGGGGGCTCTGTGCAAGGTGGCCAAAAATGACGGCTGTAAGTGGCGGCGTTCTCTCGGAAATCGCAGCACAGAAGGCCAAAAGCGGTCAAGAACAGAGATATAGATAATAAATTGGATAGGTATATGGACGGGATAGGAATGGAGGGTTATGGTCTGAGTGCAGGTAGATGGGACTAGGTGTGAGTAAGTGTTCGGTATGGACTAGAAGGGCCGAGATACAGGCCTGTTTCCGTGCTGTAATTGTTATTTGGTTATATGGTTATAAGGCAGCAACTGTACTGCCCAATAGGGAAAAAGTTTTCTTGTGAAAGTGCTCATTAATTATCAGGGAAAATCACCCTCGTACAATCTACCACATAGTTTCATAATGAAACATGCACAGTCAGAAAGCCCCTCATCAAATTTAAAAAGAGGGGCAAAAGCCAGATACTTTCCCCCCAGTTACACCTCTTAAGACTCTAATGACATCACCAGATGAACTGAATGAAGTTTGAGACAACTTTATCAACTTTGTTCAGTTTTAATTTATCCTCCACATGGCCAAGAATGTGCATGACAATGTGAACAGAAGCCAGCACTCCTACAGCCATGCTAAGTTATTAGCTGATCTGTGGGAGTGTAAGCAGTGCATGTGTAGGCTTTGATTAAGAAAACCTGGAAGCAAGGTAAAGTTATTTATTAAAATAACTCTCTATGTCATCAAGACTGATAGAGTCAGCAGCTGACATGGACCAGATCCCATTTCTAGCCTACACTAAAATTGATAAAGAGGCAACAATGCCAGCAATAGTGGAAGTAACTTCTACAGCAGATGTAATCGGCACCATGTCACCAACATAATGTTCCAACTGATCACAGAGAGGGATGAATATATCCATTTCCACAAAAAAGAGTTGTAGCATTTTACCAACTACCTCATACAAACCTAACCAGGTTAATTCCCGGGATGGCGGGACTGACATATGATGAAAGAGTGGATCGACTAGGCTTGTATTCTTTGGAATTCAGAAGGATGAGAGGGTATCTTATAAAAACATATAACATTCTTAAGGGATTGAACACGCTAGCTGCAGGAAAACTGTTCCCGATGTTGGGGGAGTCCAGAACCAATGGTCACAGTTTTAGAATAATGGGTAGGGCATTACAGACTGAGATGAGGAAAAACATTTTCATCCAGAGAGTTGTGAATATGTGGAATTCTCTGCCATAGAAGGCAGTGGAGGCCAATTCACTGGATGTTTTCAAGAGAGAGTTACATAGAACATGGAAAATAGGTGCAGGAGGAGGCCATTCAACCCTTCGAGCCAGCACCGCCATTTATTGTGATCATGGCTGATCATCCCCAATCAATAATCCGTGCCTGCCTTCTCCCCATATCCCTTGACTCCACTAGCCCCTAGAGCTTTATCTAACTCTCTCTTAAATCCATTCAGTGATTTGGCCTCCACTGCCCTCTTTGGCAGGGAATTCCACAAATTCACAACTCTCTGGGTGAAAAGGTTTTTTCTCACCTCAGTCTTAAATTGCCTCCCCTTTATTCTAATACTGTGGCCCCTGGTTCTGGACTCGCCCAACATTGGAAACATTTTTCCTGCATCTAGCTTGTCCAGTCCTTTTATAATTTTATATGTTCTATAACATATCCCCTCATCCTGCTAAACTCCAGTGAATACAAGCCTAGTCTTTTCCAATCTTTCCTCATATGACAGTCCCGCCATCCCAGGGATCAATCTAGTGAACCTACGCTGCACTGCCTCAATCACAAGGATGTCCTTCCTCAAATTAGGAGACCAAAACTGTACACAATACTCCAGATGTGGTCTTACCAGAGCCCTATACAACTGCAGAAGAACCTCTCTACTCCTATACTGAAATCCTCTTGTTATGAAGGCCAACATTCCATTAGGTTTCTTCACTGCCTGCTGTACCTGCACACCAACTTTCAGTGACTGGTGTACAAGGACACCCAGGTCTCGCTGTACCTCCCCCTTACTTAACCTAACCCCATTGAGATAATAATCTGCCCTCTTGTTTTTGCCACCAAAGTGGATAATCACATTTATCTATGTTATACTGCATCTGCCACGCATCTGCCCACTCACTCAACCTGTCCAGGTCACCCTGCAACCTCCTAACATCCTCTTCACATGTCACACTGCCACCCAGCTTTGTGTCATCCGCAGATGAAGAAAGAATGGATAGACTTGGCTTATACTCGCTAGAATTTAGGAGATTGAGGGGGGATCTCATAGAAACTTACAAAATTCTTAAGGGGTTGGACAGGCTAGATGCAGAAAGATTGTTCCCGATGTTGGGGAAGTCCAGGACAAGGGGTCACAGCTTAAGGATAAGGGGGAAATCCTTTAAGACCGAGATGAGAAAAACATTTTTCACACAGAGCGTGGTGAATCTCTGGAACTCTCTGCCACAGAGGGTAGTTGAGGCTAGTTCATTGGCTATATTTAAGAGGGACTTAGATGTGGCCCTTGTGGCTAAATGGATCTGGGGGTATGGAGAGAAGGCAGGTACGGGATACTGAGTTGGATGATCAGCCATGACCATATTGAATGGCGGTGCAGGCTCGAAGGGCCGAATGGCCTACTCCTGCACCTATTTTTTATGTATCTATGTATCTAACTTGCTAGTGTTGCTCCTAAATCCCTCGTCCAAATCATTAATATATATGGTAAACAATTGCGGCCCCAACACTGAGCCTTGCGGCACTCCACTCGCCACTGCCTGCCATTCTGAAAAGGACCCGTTCACTCCTACTCTTTGCTTCTGGTCTGCCAACCAATTTTCTATCCACATCAACACCCTACCCCCAATAACATGTGCTCTAATTTTAGTCACCACTCTCCCGTGTGGGACCTTATCAAAGGCTTTCTGAAAGTCTAGATACACTATATCCACTGGCTCCCCTTCATCCATTTTACTTGTCACATCCTCAAAAAATTCCAGAAGATTAGTCAAGCATGATTGTCCTTTCATAAATCCATGTTGACTTGGACTAATCCTTTTATTGCTATCCAAATGCACCATTATTACCTCTTTAATAATTGACCAGCATCTTTCCCACCACTGAAGTCAGGCTAACTGGTCTGTAATTCCTCGTTTTCTCTCTCGCTCCTTTCTTGAAATTGGGACAACATTAGCTATCCTCCAATCCACAGGATTCAATTGAACATTGTAAAATGATCACCAATGCGCCCACTATCTCTAGAGCCACTTCCCTGAGGACCCTGGGATGCAGACCATCCGGCCCAGGGGATTTATCATCCTTCAGTCCCATTGGCCTACCCAATACTATTTCTCTCCTAATAAAAATGTATTTCAATTCCTCTATGCCCTGAGATCTTCTGTCCTCCAGTACATCTGGGAGATTGTTTTTGTCTTCCTTAGTGAAGACAAATCCGAAGTACCTGTTCAACACTTCTGCCATTTCCTTGTTCCCCATAATAATTTAATCCGTGTCTTAGATTTAGTCTTAGAGTCAGATTTGTCTTAGAGTACTGATTTAGGATGATGAGCCATGATCATATTGAATGGCGGTGCTATCTTGAAGGGCCGAATGGCCTACTCCTGCACCTATATTTCTATGTTTCTGAAGAAAGATGCCTTACGATGCACAATTAGTTGAATAGAACTTGTTGCATTTTACCACTGCTCATATATGAAGAGGGAAAGTGGCAGATGATACTTTGTATCATACAGATGATACCATGGCCCAATGACATGAACATCTCACTGCTGTGGCATTCTGCAAGAGGGAACAATCTGCAAATGGTGAGAAGGGTTCAGATTCAACTAAGACCTCTCTGACAGCCTTCTGATATTTAAATACATTTTAAAGTAAATAAAATATCAATAAATAATTAATCGATGTGAAATATTTTAAATCGCCAATAGATAATAGATAATAGTTAATAGATAATAGACAATAGGTGCAGGAGGAGGCCATTTGCCCCTTCGAGCCAGCACCGCCATTCATTATGATCATGGCTGATCATCCACAATCAGTACCCCATTCCCACCTTCTCCCCTTCTTGACTCCGCTATCTTGAAGAGCACTATCTAATTCTCTCTTGAAAGCATCCAGAGAACCGGCCTCCACTGAGGCAGTCTTATTAATTAAAATAAGAAAAGCAAATCACTTCTGTTTTAAAGACAGCTATGACCACATACAAATGGTATTTTGCACATGAAACCCCTGGTCTCACTAGATGTGAGAATTACAGCAACAAAACGCAAAGTGTATCGGTTTCCTCGGCACAGTATGGATTTTGGGGTCGGTGCTGCATCTAACGGCAGAGTAGATGTCGGGTTCACCAGAATCTGACCTCCAGCATGTTCCGCGTGTCCAACCTTCATCATATTGGCACAGAAGTCTGGAATCCCCTGCAATCTGAAGAAGATGATTTTATATTTAATTGCAAGAATGATCTGAAATATTATAGGTTCATGCATAATATTTGAAATTGTAGTACAGATAGTATAAAAAGACTATCACTGCTGGGCTATATTTTGACCAGAAAATAGATATTGCATTTCTTCAAAGCACATGGCCTTTAGACTGAAAATGCACATGAGGTAAGCCACAGATTTGAGTCTTAATATGTAATTAAACAGACCATGGAGAATAAGGCCTAACAGATAGGTAATTAAATAAAAGGCTCTGTAAAATTGGGAGAAGACTGAGCTGATCTGGTTCTCAGGGAGGATTAAGGCAGAACAGGATCATAGGAATTGAGTGATGCACTGTTGTTCCTATATGCCAGGAATGGATTACAACAGTCATGTTCTCAGTCAATAAATTCCTACAGCACTTATTCCTCCTGCTCACAATTCTTTGTCATCATTATCTTCCCCGACTTGAGGTTTGACTTGAAGATAAATACTTAGTTATTTGTTGATCTTCTGCAGCTGCAGAATGCTGCAAAATCTCCTCATTAATGATGATTTACAAGATTACTTATCCCTCTTTTAACTCTTCACTCATCTTTCATTTCTTTTTTTTTGAGGGAAAGGAGTACCTTGAATCACCAGTAAGTGTGGAAAATTAACCCATTATTTCACTGAAATATTATCTCTTTGAAATCCCATCTTGAGTGGAGAAATATTAGTCAATTTTCTACCTCATTGAGCAACATTTGCAAACTTTATTCTCACCTATAAAAAATATACTCCAAAATTTTCTGGTATTCAGTGATCATGGCCACTACTGAGAATTGACCAGTAAATCAGTTTTTGTTTCAAATTCATGCATCATTACTTCTTTGTTTTTCAATAATGCCTCAACCAGGCTGTCAATTGAAGTTTTTTTATCAACCATGAAGATGCTTTTTCATTTTGTGTTCCTTCTCATTTTCACAGAGAGAATGGATTTTTACAGACCATTGGGTTGTAATGAAAGATTTGATTATTTAGTGCATACTGTGTTTGTTAAATTTCTGCAAAATCCAGGAGGCAAGGAGACTTGTAGATTTGATGAAACTTTTCAGAGAACCAGAGCTAAACAGCAGAGTCCTTCATCTGCAGACCATTCATAAACTTGTAGCATGTTCACCTTGCTGAATTCTGTACTCAGCGGGCCAGATAGCATCTCTGGAGAGAAGGAATGGGTGGCGTTTCAGGTCGAGACCCTTCCTCAGACAGAGAGCCAGGGGAAAGGGAAACTAGAGATGTAGACGGTGATGTGGAGAGATATAGAGCAAATGAATGACAGATATATAAACAAGTAACGATGATAAAGGAAACAAGCCATTGTTAGCTGTTTGCTCGGTGAGAATGGGAAGCTGGGATGACTTAGGTGGGGGAGGGATGGAGAGAGAGGGAATGTAGGGGTTACTTGAAGTTATCACCGTCTATAATTCTATATCTCTCTGCATCAGCATATATATCTCTCATTTCCCTTTCCCTGACTCAGTCTGAAGAAGAATTTTGATCCGAAACAACATCAATTCCTTTTATCCAGAGATGCTACCTGACCCATTGAGTTATTCCAGCATTTTGTGTCTATTTTGGTTTAAACCAGCACCTGCAGTTCCTTCCTACACATTGTGCTATTCAAACTGGTTGAAACAACTGTTTAACCTGTTGGCTCCCAGCCACACGGGAGGCCTGGAACCCAATCACAACCCATTCCCCAAAGCAATATTCCACCACTCACCCGTTCCCCCAACGCAACCCGTTCCCCCAATGCAATATTCCACCACTCACCCACAGCCCCTAACTGTGAAGGCGCGGCTGACGGGTTCCTGTTGTGCTGCCCCTGATCCGTCCTCCTCACCCTCACCCCCCCACTCCGCCTCTTGCCCTACCCCCACACACACTCACTCCATCCCCCCTCAACCAACCCCCCCATCCACTCTTATCGGCTCTCCGGCGGCACAGCAATTCTCGCACATTGGGTTCCCATTGTGATGTAGAACACGCAGGTATTACTGCACAGGCGCAGCTGACGGGCACGGCGAGTGGAAAAGTGATTTATTAAATGTGAATAACTTAAAATATAACAGCAATTTAAACGTTAAAGATGAGATTTATTCTGTCCATTCTTTCTTGTTGCGTCTCAGTGCGCGCGGGGGGTTTGAGGGCGGGGTGGAGGTATGTAGGCGGGAGAGGATATGTAGGCTGGGGAGGGTTGTGGGTGTGTTTGTGTGGAGGGGGGGTGGGCAGGGTGGGGTGGTGTGAGCCGGGGGGGGGGGGTGGAGGGGGTGGGGCAGGGGTTGTATGCTGGGCTGTGTGGGCAGCAGGCATGTTGGCGGGGGGGTTTGTGGTGGGGGGTGGGGACGAGGACGTTGTGTGGGAGGTGGGGGGAGGGGGGGGTTGGTGGCGGGAGGGGCTGAGCTGTGTGGGCGAGGGGTTTTTGTGGGCGGGACGTGTGTGAGCAGGGGGGGGGAGATATCTCAGAGAAAAGACAGGGGTTGAGGGGAGAGGGGGTATCACGGGGGAAGGGGGCAGGAGCCAGCGAGGGGGACGAGAAGGGAAGGGGCTGGAGCTGATGGTGGGATGGAGACTCACAGCGGTCGCTGGTCGCTGGTCGTTCTCCTCTGCCGGGATCAGATTCTCTACTTTCCATTTGGTGACATTTTCCCCGCTGGGCTGGGCCTTTTCCGGTCCCTCCGTAAATCGGGTGGAAACCTCCGCCGGCCATCCTCAGCTCCAGTAAAGACACGATGGCACAGGAAGGGGCGCACTGTCGCACGGAGTGACAGGAGAAAAGACTACTCCACATGGCGCTAAATGGCAGGAGAGGAGATTGATCATTGATTCATTAGAAACATAGAAAATAGAAAATAGGTGCAGGAGGAGGCCATTCGGCCCTTCGAGCCAGCACCGCATCGGAACGAAACAGTGCAATCGCAGCACAGGAGAACGGTGAGTAAGCTGGTGAAAAATCTTAGCGCTATCGTGTACTGTTTATTTGCAAATAGAAAGACCGCGCAAACAGGAAGAAAACAAGATCAGAGCTTTAGTTATGTATAGATAGATAACAAAACCCAGCATGCATATGAAAGGGATCAGGTTAGAAGTAAAATCTAGCTGCTGCATCTGTTATCCACGCAAGAAAAAGCAAAACATTGATTGTCCAAGTCAACCCTGATAGACTGCACAACGATGCATATTCCCTTTCCATTCATTCGTACAAAAAAGCAATAGCTAGAGGCAACAGAGCTGAGAGTGATTGGCACAAAATTTTAGAAAACTGACTTTTTATTGAAACTTGCTTTGAACCCAGCCAACAGGATGGAGGTGGAGCTGCTCACAGGTTGGTGCAAATCCCACAACCTCATTCTTAACGTGGGAAAAACTAAGGAGATGGTGGTTGACTTCAGGAGGGTGGGGAAACAACACCATACACCTCTGCACATCGACGGAGCTGATGTGGAAAGGGTCAGCAGCATGAAGTTCCTAGGACTACATCTGTCTGATGACCTGACGTCCACGGCCAACACCACAGCTCTGGTCAAGAGAGCCCAGCAGCGACTACACCCTCTCCGAAGACTACGTAAAGCAGGTCTCCCCACTACACACCTACGGACTTTTTATAGGGGGACTGTCGAGAGCACATTGACCTACGGCATCACTTCCTGGTTCGGGAGCTGCAAGGCGTACGAACGGCACCAACTAGACAGGATTGTGAAGACCGCCAGCAGGATTATTGGTGCTCCACTCCCCTTCCTGCTGGACATATACAGGAAGAGATGTATCAGCAGAGCCATCTCCATCATCAAAGACCCTTACCACCCATCGCATGACTTTTTCTCCATCCTGCCATCTGAGAAGAGGTCCAGGAGCATTAGCTGCAAAACCAGCAGGATGCTCCTCAGCTTCTTCCCACAGGCTATAAGACTGCTAAATGGACTTTGCCCCCTGCCAAGTATCGCGCACAAACCCCCAACCTGGACACACTGCAGCAGAGCCACTGTTGTGCCGCTGCCGGTCGGAACGCCTGTTGAATGTTTAGTAGAGTGTTAAATTTGTTCATGATACATGTATTTTTTATTTCTATTTATTTTTCATGCACACTGAATGGGCACTGGTTGAGCAACGTTTTTTTGTTTCCTCTGGGTATGCGAATACTCAGGAAATGACAATAAAGATATACAATACAATACAATACAAAAGTTTTGAGATTAACACTTATTTTTCTGTTTGTTGTGCTGCTCTAAAGTAGAATTGGTTCAGACATGCAACGCATCTCCTATTGAATGAATGCTCAGTGTACAGACTGCTCATATATATGTGACTACTCATATACGAGTACTCAGAGCAATTAAATTGGAGCAATGTCACATTGTTAAACACGTGGGTGGGGGTGGGTGAAATCATGTCAATTTGGCATCAATGTAAAAGAAGTTCACCTTTATATTTCAGTTTGTTTGGCAATGGCATAATAATATGTGGGGGAAATAAAATTGAATTATTCTCTAATTGCCAAGTGAAGGGAAAAAAATCCACAGTTACAACCCTTTTTAAAATAAATGTTCACATTTTGCATTTTTCTCTCCTGATTTTAATTGCTATTGAAGAGAAGAACTAGAGCAGGGGTTGGCAACCTTGTTGGAGCCAGGACGCATGTCTGTGAGCGGATGGCTGGCCACATCTTTCACGTTTCTTGGCTTTCTTTCCCAACCAATTGTTCAAGCGCTTTTGATTGCAACATGCGCCTTAATTTAGTTCAACAAAGAAACTGACAAGTTACTAAACATGGATCCCGCCCCCAACCCACCCCGGATGGCAGGCTTCAAATCACCTGTCACATAGATCTCGCCCCTTTGAGGATGCCATTTGGAGCACTGGCCAAACATCATAGAGCAGAGTAAGATACACCACTATGCAGTGTATGCACTTTGCAAAATATGCAGTATCAACAATGCCTACCATTTGCACATGTTTGTAACTGAACGTGCAGGGAGGAAAGGCAAGGAGGTTGTGTTGAACTTCGTTAAAGCATTGGTTTCATTAAGACTGGGATATTGGGCACTGCACTATACAGCGTAAAACAAATGGGCAGTAGATACTCCACCTCTTCCATCCCACCATCAGTCCAAACCAGTTATATTATTCCATGCAACGCCTCCACGGGGTCTATATTCCACAGAGATAAGGGCTTGTCCCCACCTGGGCGAACCTAATCCGCGATTCCAGAATGACTCGTCTTTTGGTGGCGCTCACAGCACTCAACGACTCAAGCCATTTGTGGCCCGCCAGCGCAGGCCTCCTAGTGCGTCCCTTGCATATATCGGGTACGGCCTGGGCGCCACGGCCTCGGACACAAGGAGGTACCGGAGATGATTGAAGTACTGCGGGCCGGATTAATAGTACGGAAAAAAAAAAAACGCCTGCCGGTCGGGGTGATTTCGGGTTACGGGCCGCATTCGGCCCGGGGGCTGACCCCTGAACTAGAGATATGGAGGGAATAGGCCACTGAATCCACATCCATGAACAAGTACCCATTCTTACACTAAACCTTTTCCTCACAATCTCTATTCTTGCCACATTTGCCATAATTCGTCCCAAACATGGCCTTGTGTCAGAGAGGCACAAAAAATGATTACCACAGTCAAGTAAGATACTTTTATGTGGGCAGATATTTATAAGGCAATATGTTTTACCGGTGGTTTGTAGGAGGGTAGAAATTCCAGATCCGATTCAAGATTCCCTCGATAATCAAAACAGAGGAAAGGGGGGTGTATTTGTCATGTGTCCAGTCAGGACCAAAGACGTGGGCAAGGGCTGCTTAAGGTTTGCAGTAGCAAGGAATACAGGGAACATGTCAGGGGGACCGAATATTACACGATAACTGAAAACCAGATACAAAGACAAAAAAAAATTATTTTCAAGGTTCAATATAAGATTTTTGTGTTATGGGTAAAGCACATAAAACCACTAATCTAAGATATATAATTACGGGTTATAAGTGGGGACCCAGTGTAGGACAATGACATTCTTGCTAAGGGGTTCAAGCATCAACAGAGTGTTATTGTCTAGGGAGAGACCAGTAGGGTTACACAGGGGTGAGCGTATGAGGTGGGACACCATATCCCAGTATGTATAATGTAAACATCGTACTGCTGAAAACAATCATAAATGAGAAAAAAAAAGTTCAGTGTGTGTGTGGGTATACACCCTTGAGAGGTGTGTATACATATATACATAGGGAGATTAAGTGGGGACCCGTGGGGACACTGGAGGGGTGTGGTTCAGGGGTGGTGTTGGGGAGGGCTGGTGGTGGTGGGGGGGGGGGGGGGGGTTGGGTTTTATGTGTGGGAGAGGGGAGTGTGTATGTGGGATGAAGTGGGTTTGGAAAGGGGGGGAAGAGGAGGGATAGGTGAGGGGAGAGGGGTGTGTGGTGTGGCGGGGTGTTGGGGGAGAGAGGATGTGGGGCCGGGGTAGGTTGGGGGAGGGGTGTTATTTGGGCAGGGGGGTTGTGGAGAGGAAGGGGTTGTGTGTATTTGTGTGGGGTCAGGGGGATATGTGTGCCCGGCGGGGGTGGGGAGGGGGAGGGGTAGCCTCCCGCAGCTGTAGTAAGGGGGTGTGGGGAATTTGGGCAGGGGGTGTTGTGGAGGGCAGCGGGTTGTTGTGGGGGTTGTGGGCGGGAGGGGGAGAGGGCGGTTGTTGTGGGAAGGGGGGGGGTTGTGGGGAAGGGTGGTTTGTGGGGGGAGGGGGGTGATGGGAGGGGGATATGGGAGATGTGGGAAGAGGGGTTTGGGGCAGGGGTGAGGGGGTATGAGTGGGTAGGGGGGTGTGCGTGGGCTGGGGACCAGATGTGAGGGGAGTGTGGAGGGAGTGGGTGTGGGGGGGCAGGGGTGTCTGGAGGGAGGTGTGTGTGTGTGGACATGGGGAGGGATGTGAGGGGTGTGTGGAAGGGCGGGAGGGTGTGTGTGTCAGGGAGGGGTGTTTGTTGGGGGGGGTGTGGGGTGTGGGGCGTGGGGGGGGGCGGGGGGAGGGTGTTGGGCAGGGGGAGAGGGGTGTGTAGGGGGTGGTGGGGCAAAGGGGGGAGAGGGCTCGGAGAAAAAGACGACGGGAAAAATGAGCATTGGTGGAGATGACGATATCACGGGAGAGGGGGGGCAGGACCCAGCGAGAGAGGAAGACCAGAGGGGAAAGTGGTTGGGAGTGCGATGGGGACTCACAGGGTGGCAGGTCTTCTGTCACTGACGATGGGTCTTCTCCTTTCGTCGGGAATCTCCGCTTGTCTGTTTGGCGACCGAATCCAACAAGACGATATCTTCATCGACTGGCTGGGGGCTGGGTCAGAGGCCGGGCCGGGCATGGGGGGATTCCGCTCATCCAAAGTTCCCCTGAACGCAGCTAAGCATGTAAATGGAAGCAGGGTGGGCAAGGGAGCTGTCATTGTGATGTGTGGTGGGCAGGGTGGGGAGGGTGATGAGGGATGTCTGAGGAAGGGATAGGGGTGTCAACGAAGAGGAGGGGTTTGTGTGGGAAGGGGATGGGGGGGGGGGGGGTTCCCAAACGTATGTGAACAAACGATGAAAAATCAGAGAAATATTAATGTTTTTTTTTAATTTGCCATTCTCTCTGCTGCCCCTGCTGGTTGGAGGGGGGAGGGACTAAAACCCAGAAATGGTGTGCCTCACTCAGTCTCTGCAAGATGGAGGTAGCCAGAGGGTCACGTCTCTCTGAGGTCTGAATAACACTGAACACGTCTACTCAACTTGAGTCCCCTTAATGTGGTTTGAAAATGAAAATACGGTTGGTTTGAAGTAAAAACACACTGCCTGCAAATGGTTGTTTGGGTACATTGGGTTGAAGAAAAAAGGCACTACTGAAAATGGTGGTTTGGGTGCTTTGGCTTGAAGTTAATAGGCACTACTGCAAATGGTGGTTTGGGTGCCTTCACTTGAAGTTAAAAGGCACTACTGCAAATGGTGGTTTGGGTGCTTTGGGTTGAAGTTAAAAGGCAC
The DNA here is from genome assembly GCF_028641065.1 of Leucoraja erinaceus. Classification (NCBI taxonomy): domain Eukaryota; kingdom Metazoa; phylum Chordata; class Chondrichthyes; order Rajiformes; family Rajidae; genus Leucoraja; species Leucoraja erinaceus. Next base: position 77,824,928 of record NC_073382.1, on the reverse strand, counting down.
TACTGCAAATGGTGGTTTGGGTGCTTTGGGTTGAATTTAAAAGGCACTACTGCAAATGGTGCTTTGGGTGCTTTGGGTAACTTCCTGTTTGCAATGTATATTGATTTTAGATAAAAACGCTACCACTTATGGCTGGTATTTTTGGCCATCTTACTCAGTCCCCCTCTGCTCAGCAGGTGCAGAGGATTCTTCCCATCAATGAAAAATAAAAGTGTTATTAGTGTTTAAAAAATGTTGAGAATCTCTCTCCTGTCAATCACGCCATGAAGGCCACACCTTTTCCGGTGGGAGGGGGAGGGTATATAAACCCAGAAGTGTGGGTGTGGCTCAGTCTCTGCATGATGGGGAGGGAGAGGTCACAACTCTGTCTGAGCTGTGAATCAACTGAACACACTGAATGTCTACTGAACTGTGAGTTTGGTGTTTTGTGTGGGTTTTATGGTGGTTTCACCCTGCTTGAAATGGTATGAAACTGCATTTGAATGTGGTGGCCTTGCATTATGCATGAAATGGTATGAAACTGCATTTGAATTTGGTGGCCTTGCATCCTGCTTGAAGTGGAATTAAACTGCACTTGAATTTGGTGGCCTTGCACCCTGCTTGAAGTGGGATGAAACTGCACTGATTTAGTGGTCTTGCACCCTGCTGAAAGTGGTATGAAACTGCACTTGAATTTGGTGGCCTTGGATCCAGCTTGAAATGGTAGGAAACTGCACTTGAATTTGGTGGCCTTGCACCCTGCTCGAAGTGGTAAGAAAATGAATTTGAATTTGGTGGCCTTGCACCCTGCTTGAAATGGAATTTCAAGGAATAGCCATGATTCAACTGCCAGCCCACCAGCCATGAGTGAACTGCCAGCAGATCAGGCTTGAGGGACTGAGCTGCCACCCCAAGAACCCATACCAGCGCTCCAGAAAGCCCCCCACTGGCCACCAATATTGGAATTGGTGGAGAGGTGGAATATTGCGTCGGGGGGACCAGCCCTCCCGTGTGATCATGGGACCCAATGGGTCCCACTTAGTCTAGTATATATATATATCTATATATATATATATACATATACATACATGGTCTGCGTTCCTCAGCCATGATGGCAGAATGATGTTTAGGCCTGTCACTATTGAGGAGTCCTGAGAATCATAGTCATAGGAAGATACAGCACAGATACAGGTCCTTTGTACCACCAAGTCCATATTGACCATCAACCACCCATTTACATGCCTACATTAATTCCATATATTTTATAAATTCCCCCCACCTTCTCATCCATTTCTCCCAGGTTCACCAACAGATAAGCTTCAATTAACAATGGCCAATCAATCCATCAGGCCACACATCTTTGAGATGTGGGAGGAGGCCGGAGCACCTGAAGGAAACCCACATGGTCACAATGAGACCGTGCAGACTCCACCCAAGATGAGGATTGAATCCAGGAGACAGCAGCTTTAGTAACTGAGCCACAGTGCAGCCCTGACATTCCAGGCACCATAAGGAAATAAGTGATCGGTGTAGAATTAGGCCATTCGGCCCATTAAGTCTGCTCCACCATTCAATCATGGCTGATCTATCTCTCCCTCCTAACCCCATTCTCCTGCCTTCTCCCCATAACCCCTGACACCATTAGTAATCAAAAATCTACCTATCTTTGCCTTAAAAATATCCATTGAATTGGCCATCCACAGCTTTATGTGGGAATGAATTCTACCCTCTGACTAAAGAAGTTCCTCCTCACCTCCTTTCAAAAAGAGCGCCCTTCAATTCTGGCGCTATGACCTCCAGTCCTGGACTCTCTCCCCACCAGTGGAAACATCCTCTCCACATCCACTCTATCTATGCCTTTCATTAATCTGTAAGTTTCAATGAGGTCCCCCCTCAACATTATTCTGTAAGTTTCAATGAGGTCCCCCCTAAACTCCAGCGATTAGAGGCCCAGTGCTGTCAAACGCTCATCATATGCAAACTCACTCATTCCTGGAATCATTCTTGTAAACCTCCTCTGGACCCTCTCCAGAACAGGCACATCATTCCACTTTATTATTTCCATCAACGTGGCCCCAAAACCCAATGTAGATGATCAATGTCAGAGTTTTCAAGGACCCTACGAAGGTAGCTCTTGTCATACAGCACCTGACAAACAATCTACAACCTAACCATCTGCAGGATCTGCAGAGAGTCCACAACCTATGAGCCAACTATAATCTTTTGAAGAGACTTTTGATTTCTACCAAAGAAAATCGAGGATGACTAGGAGATCAAGGAGTTAATTAACTGTAAAAGTATTTTTGGAAGTTATACAATCCTCAAAGGAATAGAAACAGCTCTATGGGCAGCTAGTGAGGGAACTATCAACTGCTACTGGAAGATCATCAACTTGATGCTTGAAACATGTTGACTTTGTGTAGGAAGACATTGGCAAGTGAATGCCACAGCCTGGCACATTACAAGCATCAAGAGTATGTATGCTGAGTGCAGCCACCGGAAAGGCCGATTAGGAAAGATTTCACTGGTTATTCATTGCTGTTGGGTCTAAAATTTGGATTTCCCTATCTAATATCGGAAAGAATACATCAGTTCAAGAAATTCACTCACCACCTTATTATCGAGGATAATTAAGAATCGGCAAAAAACTGGCCTTGCTTGCAATGCCTGAATTGTGAAAGATTTTGGAATTGAAAAAAATAACCTGGCCTCAGTTCCAATTGGTTGCTACCCCGAGTTCTGGTGCTCATCAGCCTGGGGTCAGCCCGCTCTGTGTGGCCTTCTGAACTGTTTCTGGGTAGGCAACAAACGTCTCTATGGAGCCTCTCCCCCTACAGACCGAACCAGGGCAGACATCTTTTCATATTGTTTGCCATGTAAAATGCAGGATATTGGAGAGATTGGGACAGATTGTAAATATTTGAGGGTACTAAGCACTGGTGAAATGGGAAGACAAATGGCAAATCATTTAATACAGAGAATTATGCAGTGATTAATTTGACAGGAAGATTTTGAAGAGGAATGAAAACTAAATGTAATTTAAATGTGAAAACTGCATGAAAAAATACTGTGTGTGTGTGTGTCTGTTTGTATGTGCGTGTATCTGTGTGAATCTTTGTGTGCATCATTTAAGATGAAAGAACAAGCTTAAAAATAGAAAATAGAATAAAAAATGAAAGCTCTTTGTTTCATAAGTCGGGACATTGAAGAAGTGTTTAGCACAACTTCCTTTCTTCTCTATTCATCACTCATTTCATTTTTGAACTGTGGCCCATCCAGATTAGAAGCCTTTTACAAAGGTCCAGCAAAACTTTATTCCTCTCCTATTCAATGTCAACTTGAGGAATTCTGGCCCAGGTTTCGAAAGGACGTTAAGATCTCAGTGAGGGAGGAAATTAATTAAAATGATAGTGTAAGGTTGAAGACTGGAGTTACTAGTAAGAGAGAAGGTCAAAGGGGGACCTGACAACAATATCCAAATCGTGAAGGATTTTCACAGATGTATTAGAGGGAATTAGATTCCAATGGCAGAAGTGCCAGCGCCAAATGAACCAAGAATGGTAAGAAAGTATGGAGCAAGTTGTCAGAATCTGGAAAATAATAATTTAAAAAGTAGTGAAATTTGATTCAATATATAACTTCCAAAAAATAACTTTTTCGATGCTTGAAAGGGAAACATTTGCAGAATAATGGGAAAAGAGCTAGTGGAAGCAGAAATAGTGCAGTTCCTTCAAAGTTCTGGTTCCAGCACAATAGGTCAAGAAGCATCCCTTTAGAACATATAACATAGAAAAATACAACACATGAACAGGCCTTTCCATCCACTTTACTGAACATAATGCCAAGATAAACTAATGTCATCTGCATACACATCTCCATTTCCTGCATATGCACATACCTGTATAAAAGCCTATTAAACACCTCTTTTGTCAGACATATTTCATTAGCTCTTGTGGTTATCTTTATCTTCCCCAAGTTTATAGAATTTTAAACATATTTTTTGTATCACTTCCCATTCTCACGCTCCTTGCTCCCCAGCCAAACATTCTCAGGTCTGCGTATATTTAGAGTAATAGAATGATACAGTGTGGAAACAGGCCCTTCGGCCCAACTTGCCCACACCGGTCAACAATGTCCCAGCTACACTAGTCCCACCTGCCCGCGTTTGGTCCATATCCCTCCAAACCTGTCCTATCCATGTACCTGTCTTAATTGACAAGTTTAGAAATTAAGTCAATTCTGGAATAATTCTATTATTGGGCCACATTTCTTAAATTGTCTTATGATATAGAAGACACAGGCTGTGCAGCACATTTAAGGGCCTGTCCCACTTGGGTGTCATTTGCGCTTCACGGAGGTGGCGCGTGAGGATGTTGAGAATCCCAAAATCCTGGGTTGCTGTGCACCACGTCTCACCCACGTGCCATGCGCACGTAAATGCAAGCCATGCGCATGTAATTCACACCATGCGAGTGTTATGTGCGCGTCACGACGTGCTCTTCGTGCGTCATGACGCATAAATTATATTGCGTAAATGACGCGCAAATCACGCCCAAGTGGGACAGACCCTTAAATTTATGCTAGCTCTAAGAAGAATTCAATTAAACCCATTCCTCCACTTAGTCGATTTTATTTATTATTTTGCTATATGCTTACTCGATTCTCTTGTTCACAAGTCCATGAACTTTACCCACCTTCATTCACTTCCCACCTAACTATACGAGGAATCATTTTGTGCCTTTGAGATGTGGGAGGAAACTGGAGCACTGGAGAATCTAAGGGAGAACCCGTACAGTCACTGGGAGAGTTTGCAAAGACAGACAGCATTAGAAGTATGAATTGAAGCAGGATACTGGGACCATATGACATGAGGTTTACTGAGCCACCCTCAAGCCAAATGTATGGGGAGTGAAAATCCAACCCAGTGACTCTTGGCTTTATGAAGACCACAGATTTCAGATTATAAAACAAGGTATACATCACATGATTGTGACTACTGACAGTTCATGCCAATGCATTGGGATGACAGGAAGCAGATACCTGTATTCATGGAGGGAGGAAATGAAAAATGACAAGAGGCACCTGATTTCCCAGTTGCCAAACACTTTAATTTCCCTTCCCATTCCCACACAGTCCTGGGGCCAAATGCAAATTGGAGGAACAGAAACTCCTATTTCTCTTGGACAGCTTACCACCCAGCGGTATGAGTATTGATTTATTTATTTTCAAGTAACCCCTAAATTCCCTGCCTTTCCATCCTTCCCCCACCCCAAGTCATGCCAGCTTCCTAGCTGTCTTGTTGAGTCTCATTGGCTGTAACTAATTCTGAACAAGGAACAGCAACCAATGGCCTGTTTCCTTTATTGTAATTACTTTTTTGCATATCTTTGATTCATTTGTTCTATATCTCTCTACATCACCGTCTATATCTCTCGTTTCCCTTTCCCCGGACTCTCAGTCCGAAAAAGAATCTCGACCTGAAACGTCACTTATTCCTTTTCTCCTGAGATGCTGCCAGACCCGCTGAGTTACTCCAGCTTTTTGGGTCTCCAAGATGTTACTTCCTGGATTTGCTCCACAAGTGAATCGCTACAGTTTGGAAAGCCCCTGGCAGTAGATCACTCTCACGATTAAACTCTTGATTCCAGTTGCTCCACAAACTGTGGAGGAAAATAAAGGGACAAGTCTGGACAGGTCGTCTTTTGGTTTAAAAGAATAAAGCAAGAGATGGACATTCAAAGTGGTACTTATTTGTATTTGGGGATTTTTTTTACTGCCAATGACCTAACCATGATTACAATCGGAAGATTCAAGATATTTTATCCGTTGCCAATTATCTTTGGATTACAGGCACGGTGGCGCAGCGGTAGTGTTGCTGCCTTACAGTGCTTGCAGCACCGGAGACCCGGGTTCGATCCTGACTACGGGTGCTGTCTGTACAGAGGTTGTACGTTCTCCCCGTGACCGCGTGTGTTTTCTCCGAGATCTTCAGTGTCCTCCCACACTCCAGAGACGTACAGGTTTGTAGGTTAATTGGCTTGATATGTGTAAATTGTCCCAAGTGTGTGGTGGATAGTGTTAATATGCAGGGATCGCTGGTCGGTGCGGACTCGATGGGGCGAAGGGCCTGTTTCCACGCCGTATCTGTAAAATGAATGAAAACTAAACTAAACTAAACACTTCCGTTTTTCCATTCATTCTCGTATCTGCTGTGCAGCTTTCATCACAAGGCACTGTATTTATGAAACTAGCTATTTAATTCCAGACAATGACACACAAAAATGATAGCCACATATTATAATACCTTTGAATGCAAATTCCCAATATAAAAACACCAGTTCAAAGTTCGCAAAGCAATGACACTTCATCAAAGACAAGCCAATACGCCAATCTTTAACTTCTCTGAAATGGTTTTATTTAAAAAAATATATATATTTTATTTATTAGAAGAAATGTACATTACAGCGATATAAGCCAAGAATAACATAATACATTTCCTGTACCACTTCTTATTTTAAACCTTAAAAAGAAGGAAAGTAGAGAGAGTTAGATAGGATAGTAAGTGCGTGAAAGAGTGATCAAGAGAGACCCGTAGAAACGGGTTAAATCAAAGAAAAAAAAAGAAAAAATGGAGAATACGCCAATCTTTAACTGCTCTGAAATTAGACGCAGATGGGAGTCTTTCACAAAATCCACTTCTCCCAAGTGCTCCGGTTTCCTCCCATGCTCCAAAGCCATGCAGGTTTGTAGGTTAATTAGCTTCAGTCATTGCCCCTGGTGTGTAGGATAGTGATAGTGCACAGGTGATCTTTGGTTGGCGTGGACTCAGTGGTCCGAAGGGCCTCTTTCCATGCTGTATCTCTAAACTAAATTTAGCTAAAGGGCAAACTGAATCATTTCTTTACTGCTATTTCTTTGGAAGTGTTGGCAATACCCCATTATAGCTAAGGTAAGTGAGTGCTGTATCCCTTGTGAATTTGTGGGTCTTATTAGCACAGTGGTCAGGGGGGCACATTTTATCTGAATCTCACGATCTGTTGCTCAGCTAATGGTACCTAGTAAAAGCACCACATTGCCAGTAATTTGGTCAAGGCACATTCCCTGGATGAGATCATGGGGAATAAATTAGTTCACTCTGGAACACATCTGTTAAGATTTCTATACATGAGCTACCCATGCCAAGTCGCACCTGAATTTTAGTGCTCTCACCTCATTATCACTACTGGACCGTTCAGACAACGTCATCTGCAGTATTTATCATATTAACACATATGCATTGGGTGCAACTTTGGGACCGAACCAGCCAAAGTTAAACTTCACAGGTTGAAGCTGTGATTGCAACTCTTAAAGGGAACCTGCTCCTTGTCCCCAAGCATTGAAGAAAATAATTTTGCAGGTTTAGAAGATTGGGTCCAAGGCATGGAAGAGACCAAATCGATTTAGATTTAGATTTAGATCAACTCATATTCAGTAGGGTCCCGACCTGAAATGTCACCTGTCCATGTTCTCCAGGGGTGGCACCTGATCCACTCAGTTATGCCCCTGTCCCACTTAGGAAAGCTGAACGGAAACCTCTGGAGACTTTGCGCCCCACCCAAGGTTTCCGTGCGGTTCCCGGAGGTTCCCAGAGGTTTTTTATCAGTCTTCCTACCTGCTTCCACTACCTGCAACCTCCAGCAACCACCTGCAACCTCCGGGAACCGTACGGAAACCTTGGGTTGGGTCGCAAAGTCTCCAGAGGTTTCCGTTCAGCTTTCCTAAGTGGGACAGGGGCATTACTCCACTATTTTGTCATTCCTTAGTAAACCAGGATCTATAGTTCCTCGTTTCTAGATTTACTACCGTAGAGTAGAAGTCTATGCCCAGGAGTTCAAGAATCTATACAGCTACTGTATATCAGATAGCATGGATAGGGGTGGTTAGCTGACAAGATCACTCCCAGAAATGAAGCACCAAAAGTCGGGATTCAGTAGAAAAACAGGTTAATAATTTTACACTCAAGGCTACGCAGGTATGTACAAATGGCTTCTGCCGACAACAACAGCCCTACACATTTCAGACAATCCCCTATGTTTTACATTCACATCATACATGTTACAATCAGATAACAATCTCCAACTAATAATTCCCCTACCTACTTTTTAAATGCATCAGCAGATGCTCACTGACCGACCATCACTCATATTTCCATGTCACATCTTAAAGATTCTCACAGCTATTTAATACTGGCAAGCATGTCACTCAGACATATTGTAAAACACTTACTTAACATTTCCAACTCTCTTACAGGCAAAGCATGCATAATATCAGTGCCTGCAGCAACAGATTTATCCATGCTCAATATCTCAATGCACGAGGAGAGTGTTACCCATTAGTGATACAGATGACACACACCTTTTCTCAGCAGAGATGGTGGATTATTGAACTTCTCATATTTTCCTTTCACTTCTTCTCATCTCCTGTTCTAATTTACCCATCCATTACATCATCAGCTTGGCCATGGCTTTGATCTTTGCTTTTTAGAAACCTTCAATAGAACAGACTTCTAATGCTAAGCAATCAAGTATTCAAGATGGAGAATCCCATTACTTGACACAGTTCATACAGCTACCAGTTCAGATACTGAATAGTGCTGTGCATAGTGAAAATGCTGCAATCATACTATTTGGTTGGAGACTCTGTGATGTTGAACTGGTAATAAGGGCAAAGTGAGATATATTTCTAAGGGACGAAGGTGTGTGACATGAAACTGAGCTTATAAGTGCTGGTGAACACATATAAATGTTGCCCTCAGATGGACAGAACATACTGTAGTAACTCAGTGTGAGACTCTGAAGAAGGGTCTTGACCCAAAACGTCACCCATTCCTTTTATCCTGCCCCGTTCTAGCAATTTGTGTCTACCCTCCATGCAAAGCAGCATCTACAGTTCCTTCCTACACATAAATGTAGCCCTTGAGCCCCTTTTTTGTACAAAGTTCACTGCTTAACCAAATGCTCTTAAAGAAGATGGGTGAATTTAGAGTTGATAGTGCAGTTTAGGGGGACGCCAGGTCCACACTGACCATCAATTAGTCTTTCACACTAGTTCTATGTTATCCATTTTTGCATGTATTCCACTCCAGGTAGCAATGTTACAAATTTTTGAGATTTAAAAAAATCAAGTCTGCAATTTATCCCATCAGATAAAGCATAAAAAGAAGTTTAATTTGACACCTAATTCACTTTCATATCTTCAGAATTAAAAACGTTATGACAATTGTCATACTGGGAAATTAGCATCTTGTTCCCTATTGCTTTTCAATTGGCTTAACACAAAAGCTGTGATCAAGGACAGTCAAAAGCCCATAACGTTCTTAAAAATTAAGAGAACTGAAAGAAATGTTCAGTTATTATAGATTGAAGCATTCTGAAACAAATATGAAACAATCTTACTTGGATGACCTGAAATTAAAGCATATAATTAGTTAGTTACCCAATTGTAGCCAATTATAAAATTCAATTACTAGATCTAAACATCTATCCATTTCTTAAGAAAAGATCAACATTTAAAAATAGCCTAAGTGTCCAAAAATACATTCACACAAGAATTCACAATATAACATGATTTTTAAATCACATTGTCGTGGATTTATATGCCAAATGGAAGGAATTTAGTGTTTAATTCCCGTAAATTAATGGCCATTTTAATAATCTTGTGTGGGTTTTGAGGAACGCGATTGTTTGGAACGTTGCGGCGAATTTAAATCCCATATCGGCAGGAAAAATACTGCCGGTTCGTATGGGTCCTAAATCACCGTTTCGCAACGTAAAATGTGGATTAAAGGCATCTTAAGAAGCATTTTTATACATAAAATAAACAGCTTTCCTTTACCTGTCCCGTACGTGAAATCCGTCCCCGTTGGCGGCGTTGACGGATTTAGAAACTGAATTTTGAATTACTCCAACGCTGAACTTGTCGGGCGATTTAAAAAAAAAAAAAAAAAATTCACGGAACGGCCGTCGAAACGATTCTTCAGCAAAAGCTTGCACTCCGATAAAATATCTCCAGGACAGGTAGGAAAAAAAAAGAATTTTAACCCCCCCCACCCCCCCAAAGGCGCCAAAGTCGCGCACATGGCCAGTGGCAAAATTGCAGCGTCTCTGAAGGTAAGTTTTGTAACATACCTACTCTAGGGGCCATTTACAGGGACCTGCAGACCTGCATGTCTTTGGGGTGTCAGGATCAAACCAAGGTCACTGACAGTGTGAGACAGTAGCTCTACCAGCTGTCCCATTATGCTGCCTTAAATTGGTTCCATGCATTGTAGATAGTACAGCTTAATATGTACAGTTCTAATTATAGAGAATGGCTATGGATAGGGTGCCAGTCTGCTTTATCCTGAAGAATGGGTGGCACAGTGGTGTAGCGGTAGTGTTGCGGCCTTACAGTGCTTACAGCGCCAGAGACTCGGCATCGACCCTGGCTACAGGTACGGAGTTTGTACGTTCTCCTCGTGGCTGCGCGGGCTTTCTCCAAACACTTCGGTTTCCTCCCACACCCCAAAGACGTAGGTCAATTGTAGGTTAATTGGCTTGTTATAAATGTTAAAAAAAAATGTCCCTTGTGTAGGATAGTCTTATGCGTGAGGATCGATGGGCGTTACTGACTCGCTGGGTCAAAGGACCTGTTTCCACATTGTATCCTTGAACCAAACTAAAGTAAATGTTGATTTGGCTTCTCCAATGTAGAGGAGGCCACGTTGTGAGCATTAAATGGAATACAATAGGTTCGAAGAAGAGCAAATGAATTACTGCTTCACCTAGAAAGACCAAGGCTCCTAGTATAGTGGGAATAGAAGAGTAGAAAAGACAATTGTTGTATCTCCTGTCATTTCATGGGAATGTATCACTAGATAAAGGGTGAGTGGTTGGGATGGAAGGTTGGATCAGGGACTTGTGAAGGGAACTGCATGATACATGCAGAAAGGGGAAGGCAGGGAGAATGAGTCTCTGGTGGTGGGGTCTCGGAACCAGCAGAAATGAAGGATAATCCCTTTAGTATGGAGGCTGATGTGGTGGAAGCTGATGGCCAGGAAGAGAGGTGCGAGAGCAGAGACTAGGAAACAGATGAAATTAAGGCCTCAGTCCACTCTATTTGAAGGAGAATCATGGCTCAGAAAAAAACCTAACTACATCTTTGAGGCACCTGTGTGGAGAGTAGCATCACCTGAGCAAATACAACCCATATCTATACAAACCAAAACCAACATCAACTGAATAGGCGCAACAGGGATTTCTGACATAATGGGATGAGCTATAATCAAGGTACCTGCGGGAGTTGGTAGACTTGTAATAGATGTTTGTTTATGGTCTATCATCTGGGAGAGAGAGAGAGAGAGAGAGAGAGATCCAGAGGAACAGAAAGAGTCATAACTGGACTGGGTGTAGTTAAGAGCAGGGTGCAAATTGGCAGCAGAAGTCATGATATTTTTGAGTTCTGTGAAATGAAGTAGCATAGGTAAGCTTATGCTTTATATGGTTATAAAATTTACCTGTAGTTTTACTTCGGAGTCACGTGAGTGATTCCATGAAGACCCCAGCTCCAGTGCGCATGCGGCATTATCGCACAGCGTGCAGAACGCGGCAGCCAGCGGGAGTCGGGCTAGCTCCCGCATCCAGGGACGAGAGGTAAGTACTTACCTTAATCGGGCCTTGTGATTTTTGCTCCAGGGGGAGCAAAGTGAGGCATGGTGAGCGGGCCCCGTTTCGACTCCAGCGTGGGGCCAACAGTGACGGGGAAAAGGTGCCACCCGGACCGCTAACGCTGCGGACCGCTGCTAGGAGCTGCGCTAATGCCGGTCCGCTGAACAGCTGTTCCGTACAGCCGCGGACCGGCGGGAAAATTTAAAAAAACCCGACCGGCAGCCCTGCAGACTCCTGACCAGGAGAATCACCGCCCGGGAAACGCCACAACGCCGCCTGGAAAACGGCAGGCAGCCTCTACTTACAGGTAAGGGGAAATCTTACCAATTTACAGGTTCTACAGGAGCCATCTTCCTCCAAGCTGGAACAGGTTGGAGAAGGCAAAATAAGTATGTCTGTCTCCCCAAGCCAGAGGAGGTCATGAAGTTCACCTCCAGGAGAAGGACTGCCTGCCCAACTCCACACGAGGGTCCTTATCTGGGAGGCAGCCACCGGTAGCGGTGGAGCTATTTCAATGCTCCCGCTCACTCGACACCGAGCCGCTCCCTGTGCCGCCGGTGTAAAGGGGCACTGGCTGAATGACAAGGGAGCTGACTCCTACCCCAGTGCTATTGCACTAGCCATCTCCCTTGTCGAGGGATTGATGCAACAGGGAGTGGAGTGCTTTGCCTCCTCCCATTCAGCGCATCCTTTATGCTCCTTTTTTAAGGGCTAAGGAGGCCAGGGCTGGGCTGGCTTAAGCGCTGGGCAGGCGGACGAGAACAGCAGTATGCCAGGGGAGCAGGATCAGGAAGAGCCACTGGGTGTCATGGGCCACTACATGGCTCCTCCACGCGACCATCTTCCCAACAAAAGCCCTGCAGGAGCAGGCCTTTCCAGAGGCAAATCCGCAGGCAGCTGGGTCTCGTAGACTCACAGACAAGCAGCGAATTCTACAGAAGGTCAAGATGTTACCACCTTTGCTCGCCTTTGGTGCTGACGCCTAAGATGTTCCCATATTTGGGATACTCGACTGAACGATGGTGCATATAGACCTGCCCGCAACCCCGAATATATGGGACTATGCAAACCGCTGCTGCGGGGAAGAGGGAGCAGGCTATGGGACGAGCAGGACATCACATCCAACACCCAGCTGGCAGCACCCCTCGGCATCCACCAGCAATATCAAACAAGGCTGGTGAAAGCCTGGTGACCGCTGCAGATCCCCCATAGTTCTTTTTAGACGGGGCCCAGAGCGGAGCCGTGGGAAGATGCGCCGCCCCACCGACAGCACCAGCATACCAGCAAACTACGCCTTCATGAAAAACAACAAGCATGGAGGTAGGTAGTCTGGTTCCTCCCAGTTTACACTAAAACAAGGGTGTTCTACTAAACTGCATGGGGAGTGGGCTAAGCATGGGATGCTGTCACAAATAACCAAAATATACTCAACAGCATTAGAGGATAAAAACGAATTCAAATTGGGCATTTTACTGCCAGTTCAGCAATGCGCCCAAAGGGCTGTTTCTCCCTCTAAGAAAAGAGAAGTGAGAAGGCAAGCTGAACTAAACAGGCACATTACTAAACGGATTGGAATTTGTATCGAATATATTCACCAAAACTATAAAAGATGATGAATGTAGCATCATCATTGATCTAATATCACTAAATAAATCTGTTGAGTATATCCACTTTAAGATGGAGGTGGAGTTTTGTCACTGCCAGACATCTGATCTCCCTAGGATACCTATGGGGAGCATTGATATGGGAGATGCTAACTATCTTATACCATACACTAGGATCATTATAGATACCTAAATATATTTACCTGGATCATGGATATCCCGGTTAGGGCAACCATGGGAGCATATAGCATTTCATATGGTCTAAACCTCAGCCCTAAACTATTATAAATGGCCATGAAAATATTAAGAAAACAAGCATAATCATGGCACATATTGGATGATATCCTCATATTAGGGGAAACAAAGGAATTAGCTGTGGAGCAGTTCTAGCTACGAAACAGCTCCCTAAAGCTGAGGTTCATCCCACGCCCAGATAAACCAGAATTGAAGCGTTACTACCAAGGATTATCTGGGCTTCAATAATAATTCCGTCCATATGACTGTTACTTTGCCAAGATACTTGGGTCACTATAATCAAATCATGAATGTACCCACTGAAGCTATATCACAATTAAGGTGGTGGGCAGACATATATTTGGCATAGTTTTCAGCCCTATTATCATCACCAATCCCAACTTGGTTATTTTAAAAACCAATGCCAGTACTTTAGGCTGGGGAGCAACTAAACTCCATATCCAGCACAGGTAACAGATGGACCAAGTCACAAACATCGTTACTACACATACCGGGCATCAACTTCTTGGGATTGGTGATCGCCTATTGGGCTAAAAAGCATATGCATTTCAAATGCAGCACGTACATATGTGGTTACGGATTGATAATACTATGGTGGTGGCTTATATCAACCATATGGGGAGCATAATAATCATTATTGTGCAACAAATTGGTCAAACAAATCTGGCAATGGTGTGTCAAAAGACATTTTAACTATCAGCTGCCTATGTCCTAGGAAGCTAGAACACAGTGGGAGACACCATGTCACGGGGTAAAATTTATGATTACATTGAATAGATGTCATAACCCAAAATATCTGCTAAATTTATTAAGCAGTTTGAAAGCCAGATATCAATTTGGTTGCACAAGACGGAATCACCAGTAACCCATGTATGTGACTTAGGAACCAGATTAGAGGCAGCAGCGATAGATGCCTATACGCTGGAAGGGGGAATTTCTGCTTTGCCTTCCTCCCTTCTGCCTCATCAGTCGGGCACTTCGCAATACAGATGGGATCTGTCTCCGAGATATTGAACGTGCCCGACCGGCCTACAGCCATGGTTCCCAGTTCATCACGACACGGTGGGCGAGTCACCTATGGATTTCCCTAGTGGACCATGGTTGCTGACTCAACCCAGTATCAGGCATAAGCCACCCATGCCAGGGAAACATCAAACTCCTGGGTGCAGGTTTTGAATAGACCTTACCAGGGACTGGGATTATCCAAAGGAACCATTACCACCATGTCGGCATCCCTGCGAACAGTCACTAAAAGCTAACATGGGTAAAATACTGCCACGACGCAGGGACAACGAACTATTCAACCACTGACGTATTGGAGTTCCTGGAACATCTACACCATGACTAAAAGGTGAGTTACAGTGCCGTAAATACAGCATGGAGCGCCTTATCTGCTTATCTAAAACCGCATGTCAGCAGAGCATGGGATCCCATCCACTGAAGGTAAACTTATGAAGGGCAACTATAATATAAGCCCCAAACACCCAGGTATATACCCATGTATGGGATATTGGTGTGATATTGACATACCTCAGAGAATGGCACCAGCCAGATCCCTCAGCTTGCTTAATCTATGTTTTAAATAAGGCTCATGCTTATGGCTCTCGTACACGCTCAAAGAGTCCGGTCACTCCATAAACTAGACTGGATACATGGTGATTACCCCAGACGCATCAAGTTCATATTTAGGTCTGGTAAAATCTAACTCGCAGGTATATGGATTCGGCACG
Organism: Leucoraja erinaceus; assembly: GCF_028641065.1. Lineage (NCBI taxonomy): Eukaryota > Metazoa > Chordata > Chondrichthyes > Rajiformes > Rajidae > Leucoraja > Leucoraja erinaceus. Next base: position 77,809,676 of record NC_073382.1, on the reverse strand, counting down.
AACTAGCAGGGTCGAGATCGCCTGTGTTTTTCCGTGCTGTAGTCGTTATATGGCTATATGGACCAGGAACGCCCGATTCACTGGTGGGATTCCGGGCCTACCCACCAGAGTCCAGGTTGAGTGTGGTGACCCATCTACTACTATATATAGACACAACCCACTATCTTAGAGGGAGAGGAAAGCCTATGGGTCAACCACAGTAACCCAAAACGGGGTAAGAGCCAAACCACTCCAAGGTGGCTCAAACAGGTACTGAAAGCTGCCGGAATAGATAATAATACATTTAATCCCATTCCACTAGGGCAGCATTGGTATCAGCGGCTGAACGAATGGACATCCCGGTTGACCACATTTTCAATACAGCAGAATGGTCAAGGGAACCGCGTTCAGGACATTTTTTATTATAAACCGTTGATAAACCTGATTTAATTGCAGGAGAATATTACAAACTGCAATATTAATTTAAGCTCAGAGGAGCTCTGTTATGTTGTTATTGTTAACAAATACCTTTCTGTTTCTTTTGAAAGCAGATCCACTGGTTGATTACGATAACACTTCCTCCCTCATAAACTTCGGCAGTGAGTGAAATAAAAACTGTTACACGGTTTGAAATCACAGACCTTTGAAGTCTTCACGGAATCACTCACGTGACTCCGAAGTAAAATAGTAAGATTAAACGAGTACTTACCAGTACGAAGTTTGATCTGTATTTTATGAGGAGTTACGGTGAGGGATTAAGTGCCCGCCGCTCCCACCCTCATTATACAGATCGAACTAGTAAACTGATGTCTCGTGATCTTTACTATCTTACTTCAAATATTGTGTCTATTCTGTGATTTCACACCGCTGCTTCGAAGTATGCCGCATGCGCACTGGAGCTGGGGTCTTCACTTAATCCCTCACCGTAACTCCTCATAAAATACAGATCAAACTTCGTACTGGTAAGTACTCGTTTAATCTTACTATTATCATGCATTACTGTATCAAGGTCCAAGAATCCCGGTACCTATGGTAACAACTTCCTTCAGTTAAAAAATGTGAACTTTCTCATTCCACATCAACATTCCACATGGAACAGCCACATAAGATAGATACACAAAGCTGGAGTTACTCAACGGGTCAGACGGCATCTTTAGCTTAGTTTAGTTTAGAGATACAGAGCGGAAACAGGCCCTTCAGCCCACCAAGTCTGCAGCAACCAGCGATCCCTACACTCTAACACCGTCCAACAGACATTAGGGACAATTTACACTTCCAACAAACCAATTAAAATACAAACCTGGAGGTCTTTGGAGGAAACCGAAGTTCTCGGAGAAAATCCACGCAGGTCACGGAGAGAATGTACAAACTCCCTATGGACAGCACCCGTAGTCGAGATCGAACCCGGGTCTCTGGTGCTGCAAGCACTGTAAGGCAGCAACTCTACTGCTGCGCCATCGTGCCGCCAGTGGTCTGGATAAAAAAAATGGGTGACTTTTCACGTCAAGACCCTTCTTCAGACCTTTCTTCAGACAGAAGACATGTTCCCTTTGCTGCACCATTTTACCATTTTGGTGCAGTTTCTATGACAATGTCTCATTCAGTGACTTTAGCTTTGAGAAATGTGTTAAAATAAGCAGTGACTATTCTGTGACTATTCCAGTGACGGCATACAGACTGGAGGATTGTCAAAATGAACAAGGTGCATCTTGACCTATTCAACTGCATTAACATCTCAGCAATTTGAATGACAAAGTAGGCTATGCACCAGTGTTCAGTGATGAGAATAATGTAATTATATCTAACATTTGTGTATGAAAATTCCTCCCAAATAAAAGGTGCTCATAATTCAATTCAATTCAATTCAACTTTATTGTCATTGTACAAATACAAGTATGGATACAACAAAATGCAATTTAGCGTCAGTCTGTAGTAATAGTGGAATATAGAAATAAAAATACAGAATAATTAAACAATGGGGACGGAGAGACTGGACAAATCTATCGGCGGGACTCCGAGTTCAGCAATGTGATAGTGTTGTTGTAGAAGCTGTTCCTCATCCTACTAGTACGAGACCTGAGGCTCCTGTACCGCCTCCCTAATGGGAGGAGGGCAAACAGTCCATGGTTGGGGTGAGAGGGGTCTTTGATGATCTTCCCGGCCCGTCTCAGACACCGTTTTCGGTGGAGGGCATCCATGGCAGGGAGCGGGGCACCGATGATGTTCTGTGCGGTTTTCACCACCCGTTGTAGTGCCTTCCTGTCTGCTACGGTGCAACTGCTGTACCATACCGTGAAGCAGGTAGTCAGGATGCTTTCGATGGTACAGCGGTAAAAGTTGGTCAGGATCTGGGGGGACAGGTGAGCTTTCTTGAGCCTCCTCAGGAAGTAAAGGCGCTGCTGCGCCTTTTTGATCAGCTTGGAGGTGTTGAGGGACCAGGACAGATTCTCCGAGATGTGTACCCCGAGGAATTTGTAGTTGGAGACGCGCTCCACCTCAGTCCCATTTATATGGATGGGGGTATGTCTGCCCCCTCTGTTCTTCCTGAAGTCAACAATAATTTCCTTCGTCTTCTTGGAGTTGAGGACGAGGTTATTGTTGGCACACCAGGTTGTCAGGTGCTGGACCTCCTCCCTGTAGGCTGACTCGTCGTTGTCACTGATCAGTCCTACCACCGTGGTGTCGTCGGCAAATTTAATGATGGCGTTGGAGCCATTCTTAGGGATGCAGTCATGGGTGAAGAGGGAGTAGAGGAGAGGGCTGAGCACACAGCCCTGAGGCACGCCGGTGTTCAGTGTTATAGTGGAGGAGGTGAGGTTGTTGACCCTAACAGACTGTGGTCTGTTGGTGAGGAAATCCAGTGTCCAATTGCAGAGGGAGGTGGAGATGCCAAGTCCGCTGAGTTTGGTGATCAAGCTAGCGGGGATGACAGTGTTGAAGGCAGTACTTTATTCACCCAATGTGATGAAGCAAGGACAGACCCACAATCAATATGTGCACAAATGGACTTCGATACACAGTGAGCCAACATAATGACATGTAACATATAAAACCACTGCAATGAATCAGCTAATTTTTTTACTATTCCAGTATATTGTTGACATTTTCTTTAAAAGTCTCATTTATAAAACTATTCACACCACACTGTACCATTAATGCAATCATTTGAGAATTGCAGCTTTGTGTTAAAATGCCATGTTGTGCAGCAGTTTAAAATAAGGCATGAAGCTGACAAAATTACATTTTGTCATTCTAATGTCTGACTGGATCAGATATAATTATTGTGCCTGTACTGTCACTAGATCAGTAGCTAACATCAGTAGTTAAAGTATTAAATTGGCTGAGGCTGGTAGGCAGGAAGATTTAAGTGATAAGAAGCCAGCCTGACAAAGAAGTGTTTTTTCAGTATCACCTTCACAATTCGCACTGTCATTGCTCTGTATTTCAAGGTGCAGATTAAAAGGCTCAAGACATACAGAGCCCATTTGATACAAATCTTTATAAGCCATTTGCATTTAGCATTGGGTTTATCTTTCTGAATGAACTTTAAATTGATTCTTAAGGAGATGGAACAGTTGATATTTGGACCTGCATTTAGCTCAGTTAAGTTTAGAGAGACAGCGCGGAAACAGACCGTTCGGCCCACCGTGTCCGCACCGACCAGTGATCCCCGCACATTAACACACGCCTGCACACACAAGGGACAATTTACAGTTATACCAAGAGTACAAACTCAAGCCAATTAACCTAGAACCATGCACGTCTTTGTAGTGTGGGAGGAAACCAAAGATCTCGGAGAAAACCCACGCAGGTCACGGGGAGAACGTACAAACTCCGTACAGACAGCACCCGTAGTCGGGATCGAACCCGGGTCTCAGGCTCTCCAAGCGCTGTAAGGCAACAACTCTACCGCTGTACCACCTGGATGTCGTCTCAATTGTAGGATGTTGGATGTTGTCTCAAAATTAAAAATAGAATACATCCGTTTTTATTCCAATTTATAATATGAAAACAACTATATTTTAAATTTTACAATGTGCGATTGACAGCACATATGGTGTATCAAATGATTTCTTCTGAACATATGTAAGTATTTTGCAACAAATATTATAATTTTGTCATCCAGTTGCTGTTTCTATGCAGTGAACATAGGGCGGTCATGGTGGCGCAGCGGTAGAGTTACTGCCTAAAGTGCCTGTCCCTCTTGGACGACCTAATCCACAAATTTAGAAGACCCTAGACGAGTTGAAAAAATTGTCAAGGTCGTGTTGACTCGCTGAAGTAAAAGACCTCCTACGACTATGTCTAGGACCTCTTACGACCATGTCTATGACCTCCTACGACTATGTCTATGTCTACGACCTCCTATGACCCCCCTCGACCTCAGTCTTCAACACCTAAGATCAACTACGACTAGCTATGAGTGGGAAATGATCACACGATAATGTTATGACATGTTTGCATATTTTTTCTTGGGCCTGTTACCGACCTACGACTATCTACGACTACCATCACAACCTACTATGACCTACCTAAGACCTATCTACGAGTAAAAAGTATACTTTTTTTCCATGCCGATCTTTTGTTTTTTACTCGTGGACATTTTGTATCAGGCTGGAAAAAACGCTGCAACCTACTTGAGGCCACGAGTACGTGGAGACCACTTACGAGCATGAGGAAGAGTTACGAAGACCTCCTACAACCTCCTATGATCTCGTGCTGTGCTGTGAGTATGAGTCAAGGGCAAACTCGGCAGAGGTCGCCAATTAGGTCATGAAAGTGGGACAGGATCTTTACAGTGCTTGCAGCACCGGAGACCCGGGTTCGATCCTGACTATGGGTGCTGCCTATATAGAGTTTGTACATTGTCCACATGACCTGCGTGGGTTTTTTCTGAGGTCTCCGGTTTCCTCCTGCACTCCCAAGAAGTACAAGTTTGTAGGTGAATTGGCTTGGTATAAATGTAAATTGTTCCTAGTATGTGTAGGATCATGTTAATATGCAGGATCGCTGGTCAGTGTGGACTCGGTGGATCGAAGGGCCTGTTACTGTGTTGTATCTCTAAACTAAACTAAACTAAAACATGACCATCGATTAGCTTGTACGAATGTCTGAGTAAAAGTTCATCATTCAGGTCTTAGCTCAGCTTTATAATTCATTCCAATCATGGCTGACGTACTCCATCTCTATTTCTTAGAATTTTAGGACAAAATGGATTGAATCAGCAAAGAAAACCACTTGCCTGACCATGAAAGAGCTACCTTTTAATTCAAATTAGGCAGGAACGGCAGATGCTGATTTTCACCAAAGATCGACACAAAAAGCAGGGGTAGCTCAGCGGGACAGGTAGCATGTCTGGAAAGAAGGAATGGATGACGTTTTGGGTCGATACCCTTCTTCTGACTGAGAGTCTGAGGGTCTCAACCCGAAACGTCACCCTTTCCTTCTATCTGCCTGTTCCACTGAGTTACTCCAACATTTTGTGTTTATTAATTAAAATGCAAGCTCCCCAAACACTGCAGGTATTTATATCTTTGCTGAATATCCCATGACCCCCAACAAGAGACTTTAATTTTAGTGTGTAGGAAGGAACTGCAAATGCTGGTTTAAACCGAAGATAGGCACAAAAAGCTAGAGTAATTCAGTGGGTCAGGCAGCATCTCTGGAGAGAAGGAATAGGTGACATTTCAGGATGAGACCCTTCTTCAGATTGAGAGTCAAGGGAAAGGGAAACAAGAGATATAGATGGTGATGTAGAGGTATAGAACAAATGAATGAAAGATATGCAAAAAGTAACGATGATAAAGCAAACAGGCCATAGTTAGCTGTGGCCGAGGTGAAAATGAGTTACAGACAATGAGACCTAACAAGATCTTCCCGTGCCCCCCCCCCCCCCCCCACATCTGTCTGAAGAAGGGTCTCAACCCAAAACGTCACCCATTCCTTCGCTCCATAGATGCTGCCTCACCCGCTGAGATTATTCAGCTTTTTGTCTACCTTCGATTTTCCCTGCATCTGCCGTTTTTTCTTAAACATGAGACCTAAGATGACTTTGATTCTGATACAAGTTTCTAGTGGTATGAGTCAGTGGGTGGACAGCTGGCCAGAACATTGAATGCATCTCTGGCCCTCTTCTCAGAGCATAATATTTACATCCACTTAAAGAGAGAAAGTCTGGTTTTGATGTCTTAGATTGAAAAGCAGTTCACTCAAGTACCATTCATGTCTGCTGAAAGCCTGTATTTGATACCAGGGCCATGTTACAACCACCTGAAAGAAGCTGGCATGGTAACTATTATTAAACGGTTTGCTTTTTATAAAATGGTTTGTTTGTATAGGTTTTACTTAGCATCCTTTAACTAGTTCTAGGCCAAGTGCTAAATTTAATCACTCTCTCAACAGGATCTGTAACTTTGGATTTTCAACAGAGCCAAAACCAAAATCATGGAAACGATGATGACTATATTTACTGTATGTTCTTATTTTCAGTTGATTGCTGTTTAATTTTGTACATACTTTCACTGTGGTGCAGCAAAAGTGCCCACAGACTCTCAAATGTCATTTAGTGTTGAAATAAAATTATCAAAAATGTATTAGATGCTAGCCCCAGAAAACAATATTTTTACTTGGCAATGGCTACTTCTTGAGTTTTGTGAAGGTTTTGCTGAATAGTATGAATTTTCCTTTCTAGTGTACTGTTCAATTAACCTATACCCCATTGAGGACATTGGACTCAGTCTATGGAGCTGATAACTACAATGTGTAGGAAAGAACTGCAGATGCTGGTTTAAATCAAAGGTAGACACAAAATGCTGGAGTAACTCGGCGGGACAGGCAGCATCTCTGGGTGACGTTTCGGGTCGAGGCCCTTCGTCAGACTGATGTCAGGTGAGTGGGCAGCACAGACATGGAATGTAGTTGGAGATGGTAAGACTGGTGGGAGAACTGGGATGCGGAGTGAGTGGAGAATGAGGGCAAGCAAAGGTTATCTGAAGTTAGAGAAGTCAATGTTCATACCTCTGGGGTGTAAACTACCCAAGCAAAATATGAGGTGCTGTTCCTCCAATTTGTGCTGGGCCTCACTCTAACAGTGGAGGAGGCCCAGGACAGAAAGGTCAGATTGGGAATGGGAGGGGGAGTTGAAGTGCTGAGCAACCGGAAGGTCAGGTATGTTAAGATGGACTGAGCGGAGGTGTTCAGCGAAATGATCGCCAAATCTGCACTTGGTCTCACCGATGTACAGAAGTTAACACCTGGAACAGAGGATACAGTAGATGAGGTTGGAGGAGGTACAAGTGTACCTCTGCCTCACCTGGAAATACTGTTTGGGTCCTGGTGGAGTCGAGGGGGGAGGTAAAGGGACAGGTGTTGCATCTCCTGCGGTTGCAGGGGAAAGTACCTGAGGCGGGGGTGTAGTTTGGGTGGGAAGGGATGAGTTAACCAGGGAGTTGCGGAGGGAACGGTCTCTGGGGAAATCAGAAAGCGGTGGAGATGGGAAGATGTGGCTACTAGTGGGATCCCGTTGGAGGTGGCGAAAATTTTGGAGGACTATATGCTGTTTGTGACGGCTGATGAGGTGGAAGGTGAGGACAAGGGGGACTCTATCCTTGTTACGAATGGGGGGAGTGGGAGCAAGAACAGAGCTGCGGGATATTGAGGAAACCCTGGTGAGAGCCTCATCTATAATGGAAGAGGGGAACCCCAAGTCCAAAGGAATGAGGATATCTCCGATGCCCTGTTATGGAAAACCTCATCCTGGGTGCAGATGCGGCGTAGACGGAGGAATTGGGAGTAGGGGATAGAGTCTTTACAGGAAGTAGGGTGGGAAGAAGTGTAGTCTAGATAGCCATGGGTTGTAGTAGATGTCAGTGAATAGTTTGTTACCTGTGATGGAGACTGAGATCTAGAAACGGTAAGGAGATGTCGGAGTTGGTCCAAATGAATTTGAATGCAGGATGGAAATTGGTGATGAGGTTGATGAAGTCAGTGAGTTCTGCATGGGTGCAGGAGGTAGCACCAATGCAGTCATCAATGTAGCGGAGGCAGAATTCGGGGATAGGGCCAGTGTAAGTTTGGAACAGTGATTGTTCGACGTACCCTACAAAGCGGCAGGCACAGCTAGGGCCCATGCGAGAGCCCATAGCTACACTTTGGATTTGGAGGAAGTGGGAGGATTCGAAGGAGAAGTTGTTGAGAGTAAGGACCAGCTCTGCTAGGTGGAGGAGAGTATTGGTAGATGGAAATTGGCTGATTCTGCGGTCGAGGAAAGAAAGGAGGGCTTTAAGATCTTCCTGGTGGGGGATAGAGGTGTAGAGTGATTGGACATCCATAGTAAAGATGAGGGAGTGGGGGCCTGGTAAACAGAAGTCATTGAGGAGACGAAGATGCACTACAATGCTGAGAACTATATTCTGCACTCCCTATCTTCTCCCCTTTAGCTTTTGTAACTTGTTTGACTTGATTGCATCTATGTTTAGTATATCTGATCTGTTTGGATAGCATGAAAAAGAAAACTTTTGACTATCTCGCTACATGTGACAATAATAAATATAAACCTGGAACCAAAGGATTCTTCCTCCTACATATGCAGAAAGCAAACAAAGACAGAGGCGAATCATGACTGTAAAGAAATAATGTCACATTAACATAATTAACTGATCAGGTCATGTAGAGCCAATTTTGCCAACCAATCATCCATTTTCAGGCCACAAATGTATCCATTTTGATAGATAGATAGATAGATAGATAGATAGATAGACAGATAGACAGATAGACAGATAGACAGATAGATAGATAGATAGATAGATAGATAGATAGATAGATAGATAGATAGATAGATAGATAGATAGATAGATAGATAGATAGATACTTTATTAATCCCCTCAGGGAAATTCAGAGTTTTACCATTTGCAGCTTTAAGACCTTCCTGGTGGGGGATAGAGGTGAATAAAAATAAGACGCCACATTAAAAAAAGAGAATTGAATATAAAACATAAAAACATCCCCTCACACTGGTCCCCATTGTGAGGGAAGGCACATGTCCAGTCCTTTGTGCCAGCGATCAAATAACAAATTGTAATCCAGTAACAAAAGTCTGGAGAAATATGTCAAAATGGGAGAGATGTTTAAATTCAAATATACTTCATTACTATTATGAAAGAAATAAATTGTATGTATATTGAATCGTTGACATGTTCAGGATGATCTGTGTCTTACTGCCAGCTAACTTTCTTTAGTTTGATATTTAAGAAGGAGCTGCAGTTGCTGGAAAATCGAAGGTAGACAAAAATGCTGGAGAATCTCAGTGGGTGAGTTTTATTGAAACTATTTAATGAAACTTCACCCGCTGAGTTTCTCCAGCATTCTTTTTTAGTTTGGTAATACTCTGGTGAAGTGTCCAGTATTATGCACTGCACCACTTGGACAATAAAACAACTTATACATGTGGATCTTGTTGATTGGACAGCTAGGTCTTGAAAATTATCATCCTTCTGAAAACTGGTTACCAATCTCACGAAACTGGATCTCTGTGCATCCCTCTGCAGCTGAATCTTCAACCTCCTCATCAGTAGGTCAGTACAAATTGGCAGCAACACTTCCTTCCCAACAGCCAGCAGCAGTGGAGCATGTCACGGCTGTGTGCTCAGCCCTCTGCTCTACTCACTCTATACCCATGACTGTGTAGCTGGACGCATTTCTTACTCTTCAAATTTTCTGACAACACCACTATTGTTAGATGAATTACAGATGGTGATTAGTCAGAGTACAGGAGGTAGATCGATCGATCGATCGACCGACTGAATGGTGCTAGAACAACAACCTGGCTCTCAACATCAGTAAAACGAAGGAATCAATTGCTGAGATTAGAAGAGGAAGGTCGAGGATACACAATTCTGTCTTATCAACAGGACGATGGTGGAGAAAATCAAAACCATTACATTCCTGGGCGTGCTTATCTCTGAACACAGCACATTGATGCAATCATAAGGAAAGCCTATCACCACCCTTGGAAGATTGAGCAGGTTAGGTATATAGACAAATGCTCTCTTGAACTTCTGCAGGTGTACAGTGGAGATAATATTGACTTGTTGCATCGCGGCCTGGTTTGGCAACTCAAACACCCAGAAATGAAGAAGACTGCAAAATGTGGTGAACACTGTGCAGTCTCTTACAGGTACAGACCTGCCCACCATCGAAGGGATCGCCAGAAGTTGCTGTTTCAAAAATGCAGCCAACATCATCAGAGACCCACATCACCCTGACCACACACTCATTTCACCCCTGCTATCGGGAGGAAGGTACAGGGGCCAGAAAACGAATGTCTAGGTTCAGGAACAGCTACTTCCCTACACTGGTCAGGCTATTAAATGCTACAACCTCCCAATAAGCTCCGATCTACATAGACTTGGGGGCATTGTTTTTGTCTTTGCACTATTATTGTTTTTTTTATATATACTGATCTTGTTTTGCTGTTTATGATGGTATTTACAGAGTACTATGCTCACATACTGTTGTGCTGCTGCAACTAAGAATTTCATTGTTCTGTTTTGGGACATATGACAACAAAATGCTCTTAACTCTTGAATAGAAACTGTATGAAACCTATTGTTGTTAAAGTTGTGCAATCAGCATTTCATGGGCTGATGCAGTATGTGTTTGAAACTGGAATAGACTATTTTTGTTTGCAAGCAACAAACGAGATGCTAACCCACTCCCACAGTAAAGTTGTGACGATTTCATCGCGTAATGTGGTTTTTTAAAAGAAATTAGAATAACTTAATTGAGAATACTAAAAAGGAAGAAATGGCAAGACAAGCTTATCATCTGAAAAACAACAGACCAGAACTCAGGGAACAACCTTGTGTTTTTTCTGTCCGTAACACACCATCTTAAAATGTTTCTTGCTTCATTCTCAGTAAAAATCCTAGAAAATCATCACCCACAGCAAATGCCAATAATTTGAATAAATTTGGGGGATTTATAAATGTTTCTTGCAATAATCTTTTAGCCCATTTAAAGTATCCCCCCACCCCCCCAAAAAAAGATTCTGCTTTTCCAGAATCAATAAACATAAATGGTTGAAGGTCCTTTTTCCTGATTTTGTAATCTCTACACCAGACCTACACTGCAGCCTGAACTGGAAAATCTAACTAAGCTCAATATTGAAATTGTCACTCGATATATATTATTTGATGATATTATAAAAGAGAGAGGCAACTAAAGAGAGAGGACCTGTGATGCCAACCTATGGATTAAAGATTAGTTTTAGTTATAGGGTTGGTAACAGGCCTTTCAGCCACTAAGTCTGTCAGAATCATCTTGCATCCATTATATTTTCAATTACAAGATATTTTTAAATTTAGTTTAGTTTAGAGATACAGCATGAAAACAGGCCCTAACATATTGTATGTATAAAAAGGAACTGCAGGTGCTGGTTTAAACCAAAGATATACTCAAAATGCTGGAGTAACTCAGCGGGACAGGCAGCATCTCTGGAGAGAAGGAATGGGTGACGTTTCGGGTTCTGAAGAAGGGTCTCGACCTGAAGTTATGGCCATTTTCATATTCGGAAATTAGCACCTTGTTCCCTATTGATTTTCTATGGAGATAACAAAAAAGCTGTGATCGTGGACAGTCAAAAACCCATAACTTTCTTAAAAATTAAGAGAACTGATTGAAATTTTCAGTTATCATAGATTGAAGCATGCTGAAACAAATATAAAATAATCTTACTTGGATGACCTGAAATTAAAGCATATAATTAGTTAGTTACCTAATTGTAGCTAATTACAAACTTCAATTACTAGATCTAAACATCTATCAATTTCTTAATAAATGATTAACATTTTTAAATAGCCTAAGTGTCCAAATAATATTCACAAATAATTCACAATAAAACATGATTTTTAAATCTCATTTACATTAATTTATGGGCCAAATGGAAGGAATTTAGTGTTCAATTGCTGTAAATTAATGTCCATTTAAATCAGCTTTCTAGTGAGATCCTGTGAACGCGCTGGTTTATAACGTACACATTGCGGTAGATTTGTGCCCTCAAATGCCCAGAAAATACTGCGGGATATAATGGGCCCAAAATTAGCTACTCGCAACATTAAACTTTGTATAAATGGATCTTAAGAAGCCCTTTATAACGTAAAAATAAACATCCTACCTGCTGTTGTCCCCTGTATGAGATCCGGCCCGTTGTCGGCGGTCGGGGGTTTAGAGGTTAATTTTTAACCTACTATAACAAGTAAGCAAAGCCCTTAAAACTAATAATAGCTCAAGCGAGGGAATCTTCCAGCGATTTTTCGTTAATAATTAACTAGGCCTAGAATTTGAACAGACTAGGGAAAATCGCGTTTTAAACCCGCCCCCCTCTAAGGCGCCAAAATTGCGTGCACGGGCTGGGACAGATTTTCAGCGACACTTCAGGTAGGCTTTGCAACATTCCTATCATGTGTTCCAATTGGTTGATGAAAATAACTTTATGGGAGGCTAGCAATAAATACTCCAAGATATCATGCAGGGTAGATTTCTCGAGGATGCCGTTCATGTCTATGTCCATTGGATCTAGGTGAGGAACTGATTAGGTATTCACATAGTGAATCACATGAACAGACCTGGCGGCAGGGTCAAGTGCAGTTTAGGAGAGCACATTGGCGCAGCAGTGAATTTTCTGCCTCCCAGTGCAAGAGACCCAAGTTCGATCCTGACTACGGGTGCTGTCTGTACGGTGTGTTTCTAAAATAAACTGAACTAAATGAATGTGGGGTGGCACAGATGGGCAATAATGGGATGAATGGTGGGGTGGTTTGTATGGTATTGCGTTACTTCTCTTGTTTAGTCAAGGTTACTGTGTTTTCCTAATATGTGACCCTGAGCTTCTCGGTATGATCTGAATTCTTCTCCCCTTTGAGATGTCATGGACTGTAGGTTCCCATGAAATAGTGGGGATGATGCAGTCCTTCAGGAAAGCTTAGAGCATATCCTTGAATCTTTTTCACTATCCACTTTGTAATCTTCTCCCATGACTGAATAAAATGCCTATATCAGCAGTCTGGTGTCAGTCACGTGAAAAATATGGTCCTCCTAATGTAGTGAACTGAATATAATTAGAGCCTCAATGCTGGAGATGTTGGCTTGAGAAAGGACACTGGGATTTGCTTATCCTTCCAGTGAGTTTGGAGGATTCTGCAGAGACAGCATTGCTGGTCCTTTTCCAGTATCTTGAGATGCCAACTGTGGCTGGTGTAGGTTTTAGTAGCATGGAGCAGGACAAAGATTATCCCTGCCCAGTAGATGATGAGTTCATGTCAGGCAAGAGGTTTTGATCTTCACATACACTTGTCCTCCATTGGACAACATCTGGCATATTGAAGGCAATGTAGATTTAATCTGTCTTTGTGAGATGATGGGACAATGATACTGGGCTTCACTGGAATTGGTTAGTATCATTTTTATACGTGGAATACAGCATTCAATATGCAATTTGACAATGACCTGGTTAACTGTTGAATAATGTTGGGTGAGGAGAAACATCAACCAGTGGCTAGTGCATTCTCCTCTACCTCAAAATAAAACACTAGAATCTTTATGTAAACAAGGTGTGTAGGAAGAAACCGCAGATGCTGGTTTACACCAAAGATAGACATAAAATGCTGGAGTAACTCAGCGGGACAGGCAACATCGCTGGTTAGAAGGAATGAGTGATGTTTCAAGTCAAGACCCTTCTTCTGAACAAGGTATTGTAACAAGGTATTGGTTCAATATCTTATCTCGAAGGAAATACCTCGAGTAGTGCAAACTGCCGCAATTTCTCAGTTATAATTTCTGCCCTGTTAATGTGCACAAAACCATGGAATGCAACTTAATTCTATCTGCACAAAAGAGAGAAAGCTTCCACTGTGTCATTGCAAAAAACCATAAGGCTTTGAAGCTAACAGTACCGGTATTATAACCTTAGGGCTAACAAACCCTTATCTGGTTGAACATGAAACCTCAGAGCATTACTGATTCCACAAAGCAGCATAAATATATTGAGCACTTGGTATTTGGCAGTCCACAGTCACTTCAGTTAAAATTTATTTTTTGTAATTCTTAGCCTCAGTTAGAAGAAACAAAACCCTTTTTGTTGTTCAAAATTGGGGAAAAAAAAATCACTTCCTGAGGACGTTATTGAGAGTCCTAACACAGGGCGCCAAACTTTAAGAAGCTTCACCGTGACCTGTCAATGGAAACTATAGAGGGGCAATAAATATTGGTTTGGCAAAGCACATTTATTAAAGCTAATTCATCAGACTCTTAATCATCTTCTGCTCTGATGTAATATTGCATTTCAAACCCCTTTGCTCTTTTTTATAATTTCATTCAAGATGGTAAATTGTAATTAAATATCCAAAATGCATAAAGACTGGAAGGTATATTTCCTAATTGGGTTTGAAGTTGTTTAATGCATTAATGTCATCTATATTTGAACATTCATTGAGATATCAGGAACTATCACCTTAGCTCTTTAGAATCTATTTCAATCTTGGATTTGGAGATATATTTAGTATTATTATTTCATAGAAACACAGAAACATAGAAAATAGGTGCAGGTGTAGGCCATTCGGCCCTTCGTGCCATTCAGTATGATCATGGCAGATCATCCAAAATCAGTACCCCATTCCTGCTTTCTCCCCATATCCCTTGAATCATTTAGCCCTGAGTTATATCTAACTCTCTCTTGAAAGCATCCAGTGAGTTGGCCTCCACTGCCTTCAGTAGTGGATTCCACAGATTCCACAACTCTCTAAGTGAAAAAGTTTCTCCTCATGTCAGCCCTCAATGTCTTAACCCTTATTCTTACACTGTGACCACTGGTTCTGGATTCTCCCAACATGATGATATTGACCAAACTGGAAAATCCAGATACAATACAATCCCTACAAAGCTTCAGTCAGGTGTGGGATAGAATACTTTCCACTTGTTTGAGGAGTGCAACGTCAATGACACTCAAGAAGCTCAACGCCATACAGGACATAGCAGCCAGCTTGAGACATTCCATCCACAGCCATTCACTAACTGCACCACTAACACATGGTGTAAGCAGTTTGTACCACCTACAGGCTGCACATCATCATCTCACCAACACTCCTTAGACAGCACATTCCAAACCCATGATCTCTACCAACTAGAAGGACGAGCATGGGAACACCAGTACCTGGAACTTTCCCTCCAAGCCTTGAGAAATGAAGGCTGAGCAATGAAGGTGCGCAAGATGATAAAATGTTTTTCATAGAGTGAATACAAAAGGAGTATTTCGCTTTATAGGGAGGAGCAAAGATAGACATCATCAATGTGAGGGAGAGAAGCGGGAGCCTGAAGAATGGGTCCTGTCTCAAACGTGGCGTCTATTTCCCTCCGCTAATGATGACTGACCTGTTAAGCCCCTCCAGCAATTTGTTTATCCCTCTGCAATTGGATCCTCGACTTCCTCATCCACAGACCACAGTCCGTTCGAATTGGCAGAAACACTTCATCCTCAGTAACAATCAGTACAAGAGCACCTCAAGGCTGCGTGCTCAGCCCTCTGCTTTACTCACTCTATACCCATGACTGTGTAGCCAGAGATAGTGCAAACTCCATCATCAAGTTTGCCGACGTCACCACTGTTGTCAGAGTATAGAAGTGAGATTGACCAATTGACAAAATGGTGCCAGCACAACAACCTGGCTCTCAACATCAGTAAAACCAAGGAACTAATTGTGGACTTTGGAAGGGGAAGGATGAGGACCCACAATCCTGTTTATGTAAATGGTGGAGAGGGTCAAAAACTTCAAATTCCTGGGTGTGCATATTTCCGAAGATCTTTCCTGGACCCAGCACACTGATGCAATTATAAAGAAGGCACATCAGCGCCTCCACTTCCTGAGAAGAATAAGGAGACTCGGTATGTCAAAGAGGATTCTCTTGAACTTCTACATGCACATGCATAGTGACTGGTTGCATCGAGGCCTGGTTCAGCAACTTGAATGCCCAGGAGCAGAAAAGACTGCAAAAAGTTGTGAACACTGCCCAGTCCATCACAATCACAATCGAAGGGATCTATCGAAGTCGCTGCCTCAAAAGGCAGCCAACATCATCAAAGACCCACACCACCCTGGCCACACACTCATTTCACCATTGCCATCGGGAAGAAGGTACAGGAGCCTGAAAATTGTAATGTCCGGGTTCAGGAACAGCTTCCTCCCTACAGCCATCAGGCTATTAAACACGACAACAAATAAGCTCTGAACTAAAACAGACTATTATTATTATTGTACTATATTTGGTTATTTATTGAGTGTGTGTGCATGTGTATATACACACTGAACTTTTGTTTTCCATTATGTACTATGTTTACATATTCTGTTGTGCTGCAGCAAACAAGAATGTCATTGTCCTATCTGGGACATCTTGACTCTCTTGACTATTACGAGTTGGGCACCAGGAGGTCCAAGAACATCTCTGGGGAAATGTGCAGGAATGAACTGCAGACTGAAGATGGACGCAAAATGTTGGAGTAACTCAGTGGCTCAGGCAACATCTCCGGAGAGAAGGAGTAGGCAACGTTTCGGGTCAAGACCCTTTTTGTCCTTAGCTTATAAAAATGTAGAACATGAGTGTGGTGAGTTATTTAAATGGAGGCTGGACAAGTACGCAAGAGAAAAAAAAAGGTATATTTAAGTGAGAAAGAAATCAAATGGTGCATAAATCCATAACTGCTGAGCCAATTAGTCTGTTAAATATCCAATGCAACCCCATGGATGCTCTGCATTCTTTTGGCAGGCATTCACTGTACATAGGCTATAACTCTTTCCATTTGATACCCAGTGCCCACAAGTACATACATGCAACAATTGTTGTTACTTGGAAAAGTTTAAACTAGACATAGTGGGCACAAAATCTGTTAGATTATTAATACTATATTTATTAAAATCATGCTTTATGCACTCAGAGTATCCTCATCCCTATTACCATTGCTTTCCATATTTCCTATTGCTGGGGACTCAGTAGTTGGTCCTTTTATGGATATTTTTGCTTGGTGGCAATTATGTTTCACACCATGCATCGTTTTTCCATCTGTGATCATTATTTGAATATTATAAATTTTAAAATCATTTACTTTTCTTAAATTTGCCATTTCTATCTCGCTCCCATTTTCAATTTGCCAGCATCTAGTTTGACTTCTTGAAATTGGACTTCTCCGACTGAGAGCTTTATTGCATTCATTATTATTGATGTTGGTGTTCTTGATGAATCAACCAGTCGGGGCAATGGAATAAGCTTTTAGTATTTCTCTACATTTATCAATCACATTTTTCATCATGGTAAAATGTCCAAAGACCTTTCTCATCATAATATTTTATATTATAAAATAATATTTTTATATTTTGTGATATATTTTTTTTGTTTTGTGTCCAAGGTTGAATGAAGTGAGATTACCTCCTGTTCGATCACTCATGCATTAAAATCATTTAGTTTATGTGTCTAATTCCTGCTCTGTTTTCTCGATATGATGTGTTTGGAAAGCCTGCTCGAGCTCTGCTATTATTAGGTTAAAAAAAATTAAATTACACTGGAAGATCTAGGGCAATATCAACTTTAGTCATATTTAATCATGTTTGACACTTAAATGTTGCATTGCAACAAGAAGTGCCCAACGTTATTTACATTGGAAGCAATCTTTCAAAAGCTAGCGGAAGCAAATGGCTCTGATATTAACTTCACAGCCACTGATGGAGGAGATGTAAGGGCATGTCCCACTTTCACAACCTAATTCACAATCTTTCTTACTCGTGGACATTTTTCATCAGGCTAGAAAAAAGCCCCGACCTACTTGATGCCACGAGTACCTACGACTAGCATCACGGCCTGCTCCGACCTACCTACGACCTACCTACGACCTTCCTACGACCTACCTCCGACTTCCTACGACCTCGTGATGACCATGCTGTGAGTATGAGTCAAGGGCAAACTTGGCAGAGGTCGTGAATTAGGTCGTGAAAGTGGGACAGGCCCTTTAGGTAGGAAGAACATTAAAGATGCCTTAACATAGAAAGATAGAAACATAGAAAATAGGTGCAGGAGTAGGCCATTCGGCCCTTCGAGCCTGCACCGCCGTTCAATATGATCATGGCTGATCATCCAACTCAGTATCCTGGACCTGCCTTCTCTCCATACCCCCTGATACATTTAGCCACAAGGGCCACATCTAACTCCCTCTTAAATATAGCCAATGAACTGGCCTCAACTACCTTCTGTGAACTCCAGAGATTCACCACTCTGAGTGAAAAATGTTTTTCTCATCTCGGTCCAAAAAGATTTCACCCTTATCCTTAAACTGTGACCTCTTGTTCTGGACCTTAAACACATTACCACATTACCACAATTCACGACATACACTGCAGCTGCCATTTTTACAGTTGTGGATAATGTGACTTGCCTTTGTGATGCCGTACCAAGGTGGAACATTTCATTGTAACGTTTCAAGAAGCTTCATTTAACCATAGGTTGGACAACCTGGTGCGCAGGTTGAAGCCTGACTTAGTATACGAGGGAGCTAGCAATATTTCTGTAGGGAGGAACCGCAGATGCTGGTTTAAACTGAAGATAGACACAAAATGCTGGAGTAACTCAGCGGGAGAGGCAGCATCTCTGGAGAGAATGAATGGGTGACGTTTCCGGTCGAGGACCTTTTTCAGCCTGAGGTGGAGAATAATATCTGTAGCTCAATTCCTTAGCTAGAGAGAGCTGGAGAGGGCCCTCGTACCCAAAGTTTATTTAACTGTGATCTCCAATTTGCAACTTTGTGCTGAATTCTCGACTGTAATTATAAACTTGAATCTCAATCTTTTTGTGGTTCAATTGTGCCCACGTAATTTAGCATGGGATCCTACGCCCAGTTTGAAAAGCTTGTTGCAATTATGCACTTTCCTTATTGCTGCAATTGACAACATCCCCCTTCACCAACCATTGATGTTTCTCAGTATGTTTTTATGTGAGAGATGGGGGGAGGGGAGGGGGAATAGGGGGAAACCTTTTTCAGTAACTTACCTCGACGGAGATATGATCTTTTTCCAACCCCCCTTGCGGCCTAACAACTTGGATTGGTACGGCCTTTCCTGGAGACCAGCCCGGAGCTTCAAGCCGCAAGCGCAGAGTGGACTTATCATTGCGGAGCGGGCGATCCTTTGCCGAGGATCGTTGTGGAAGTGCTCCGACCGCGGGGCCTGTGGACTTTAACATCGTGAAGCCGCGATCTCTGGTAGGAAGAGCTTGACTCGGGAGCTCGGGGTGTTCCGTTCCGTCCTGACGCCGACGGTGTTTCGATCATCATGACGAGAGGAATTGAAGAGCGGACCATCGGCAACGGCCCCGTTCATAGGCCCCGACCACGGGTGAACAAAGGAGGAAGATGACTGGACTTTATTACCTTCCATCACAGTGAGGAATGTTGATTCCACTGTGGTGGATGTTTATGTTAAATTTATTGTGTAGTAAGTTCTTTTTACTTGTATGGCTGTATGGTCACTCAAATATCACTGTACCTTAATTGGTGCACGTGACAATAAATGTGAACTTGAATTTGAACTTGAAATAATCACCACGTCACTTTGGCTTTAGTTCTAAACCCATTTTATTTTATGATCTCCCCCTCTATTGGGCCACAGGTGGGTGGATGGGCCTAGCTTAGATGGGGCATCTAAGTTGGCATGGGCCAAAGGGCCTGTTCCATGCTCTATGATTCTGATTCTCCCTCTCTTCATCATCTGCATCACACTCAGTGCTTCTACCCATCATTTCTATGCCATTTCTTGATTGCCTAACAACTTCTCCAATGTATGAAATTTGCACACTTCTTCCCAGCTAAAACACGTCCACAGTATCCCTGTCAATGTAGCAATTGCTAGATTCCCTGTCATGTATCTGTACACTGTAAATGGCTCGATTCTAATCATGTATTGTCTTTCAGCCGACTGAAAACCGGAGCACCCGGAGGAAGCCCACACGGACACAGGGAGAATGTGTGTCAAAGGGTGTCAGAGGTTATGGGGGGAGGCAGGAGAATGAGGTGAGGAGGGGGAGATAGATCAGCCATGATTGAATGGCAGAGTATACTTGATGGGACGAATGCCTAATTCTATTCCTATCTCATGATCTTATGATCCTATGATTCAACATGGAATAAAAAATAGTTACATTGAAATCCTACCTTAAAATTGGCATGTATAAGTTTCAAGATTTCTAGACTCTCCCTTTACAACAGCACCATTCTGCTCTTTGCCATATCTTTGTGACTATTGCTGATCATGTCATGGGCTAAACGGATCAAACAGCCTATTGATCCTGTTGCTCTGCAAATCAACAGCGCTCCTCGTCTCCTCCTCTGCTCCATTTTCCTAAATGCGCTTGTCTAAATTTCTCAATCTCCTTTTGAATTTTTAAATTGTCTTTTCGTTTAGCAGCTTTTTGGGAGAGAGGTTTCTGGATTTTCATTACCTCTTGTCTGACATCTAACATCACCTGAACAGTCCAGCTTTTGTTCTGAATTTTCCCCCTCCTTTGTAAATGCTTTCTAACACGCCTATCAATTCCCTTATCATCTTAAACCATCACAAATCTAATTAAAATCCTTAATCTTCTACGCTCAAGGGAACATAAATCTAATCCCTGGCTGTTTGCAGAACTACTGAGAGATATTTCAGGTGGTATTCACTAATCCTCACAAACGGCAAGTCCTCAGATGTTGTCTCATTAACTACAACCATTGCAGGAGAAAGTGCAGCCTGCAGATCAATGCAGTTATCTCAGTATAATTTCACAGTGTATCTCCTGGGCCTTTTTTGTAACATGGTGTCTTGACGATGACCTTCTGATCTTTGACCATTAAATGAGAAGCATTGATACAGAGTGTTGTGGGTGCAGAGAGTTGGGAGGGATGAGTATGAGTGAACATTGTTGTAAGCACCAGCTGGCATCTGCAGAAGCCACTGTGGCCCTGGTAGAAGCCCAATATTTGATCACCATGATCTAATGATGGTTCCTGTGTGAGCCCAAAATAGACCCAGTGTAAAGTCCTGAGCTTTTGATGCATGTGTTCAATTTGGCAGACTCATAGAACACACTGTTTTCTTTATTACCACACCCAATATGCCGGGCATGTTTCGAACTGTATGCAGTCTTAAAGAGGAAATACACACAGAACACTTAAAGAGGAAATATACCATCATAAAATAATAATATTAATAACAATAGCACCTTGTCCATATTAAGTTAAAGAATCATTCTAATTCCTTTGGACTTTACATCACTTTGTTGCAAACTTCTTCAAATATGTAAGTTTGCTTTCACACAATGGTGAGTGCCTAATGCCTAGAGCCTAGTCCGATGGGACCGTAATGGCTGTTGTGTTAATTACATTTAGTCATGGACTAGGGTATAATCCAGTTCTTCCCTACCTCATTGGGTTAGAGTCTGAAACCGTTGCACAATAATGCTGGGAACTATATTCTACACTCTGTACTTTTTCCTTGCTCCTATTGTCCTATTGTGCCTGATTAATATTTCTGTATATTATTATCTGATTTGATTGGATAGAATGCAAAACAAAGCTTTTCACTCTGTAGGAATGAACTGCAGATGCTGGTTTACACCAATGATAGATACAAAATACTAGAGTAACCCAGCGGGACAGGCAGCATCTCTGGATAGAAGAAATGGGTGACATTTTGGGTCGAGAGTCTTCTTCA
Source organism: Leucoraja erinaceus (assembly GCF_028641065.1). NCBI lineage: Eukaryota > Metazoa > Chordata > Chondrichthyes > Rajiformes > Rajidae > Leucoraja > Leucoraja erinaceus. The sequence goes on along the minus strand of NC_073382.1, from coordinate 77,787,921 downwards.
GACTCATATGATGCTAATCATTCACTTCACGGAATACCGCTGGTAGACACATACATTTAGGCCATGCAAAAAGCTGGCGTTTGCAGTGTTCTCGACATTGAATGTGACATGGCTTTGTGGTTCTGTAAAGTCCTATAAAATTCCAGCTTCCGTGAATTCCCTTTTACAGCAGCGCCATGGATTTTTCTCTTTAGGGTTCCCACAAATTAGAGTCAGAGAGTTATACAGTGTGGACACAGGCTCTTCGGCCCAACTTGCCCACACAATGTCCCAGCTACACTTGTCCCACTTGTCTGTGCTTCCTCGTATGTTGCAAAACATACTTGGCTAATAAAGTATGATTATGATTATGATGATTATTGGTCCATATCCCTGCAAACCTGTCCTATCCATGTACCTGTCTAACTGTCTCTTAAACGATGGGATAGTCTAATTGTTGGGATTATTTTACTTCACTGACTTATGGCATGCATCTGAACTAATCTGTATACCTCCATGATCATCACTATTAGATGGAAACCTGGTATCCACCCTTATGAGTTGTACTGCATAAGCAGTAAAAAGACACAATCAAGTTTTGAAATGGTATATTCTGTGGAAATAAATCTGACAATTTCTCAATGATTCCATGATATGTTAATTTGATGATAAGTTATTGTAGCAAGGCACAGTAAAATGCATTGTTTTTGCAAACAATTCAGTTGACCTCACCTGGGCAGTACACACAGAGTTGCCATAGGATTTAAATGTTATTTGGAATGAAAATATTCCCAGAACTGTCAGAGGTTCAGTACAGTTGTAAGGAAATAGTCTGGCATTTCCTTGCTGAGTTGCAATGAGATGACAGCGAAGACTGTTGAAAGTTTGCTCACTCATCATATTGACAAATGCTTTATCTCAACGAGTGCATTGCTTCATAGATTGCAAATGTTCAAGTGCTCTGACAAGTGTAGTGAGGAACAAAAGTGTACTGAGAGCATCGAATTGTTCTTGACTGCTGCATTGGCTTCAACACTCACTGCATGATCTGATCAACTAAAAGAAAAAAAATATTTTAAAATGGTTGAGCTTTCCAAGTAACTTGGACTGTTTCTCCTCAACAAGACTTTCTGCTTCACATGTAGATTTGCCTCTGTAAGAGTCAATCTTTCTGCTTATCGCAATGCTGCGGACAATTGGCATGTGTCGACAGTTCTGAGTAAAAATCTCTGGCCTGCTTTTTCTTTTCTGAATCTATTCACAACAAAACCATCTGGGTTTTTGTTTCCTATCATAACTGCTATGTGTTTTGAAAGTTTTGATTATTTTGCTAACACAATTAATTAGCCACGATAATTTGATACCCTTTCTAAGTGCTTTCCATTAAATGCTATTCCTTGTAGATGCCCGACAATGTTCTGCACTGTCAGTTTCCTCAAAATCAGAAAATGTACATTTTTAACAAATATTCTCATTCACATGCAAAATGAATCGATTATTTTGTTGACCTCCTGTCTTGTGCAGCAGATTATTTTTCTTACAAAACAACATTCTGCTCTGAAGTAAAGTACAGTGCTGTGTTTGTTCCTAACCGGGTTACAGCTGTAGGCAATGCTACATCAACATCCTTTCATTCTTTGCCACCATAATGTACCAGGAGTACTGTTTATCTGACATCATCTGTGATTCTTGGCATTACCCTCAATCCTGCAGAGCCACATTTCCTAATTGAACAGGACCGAGTAAATAATTTGGATGTGCACTGAATGGCCTATAGGTATGATCATCACCATAATAATAGTTGACCAACAAGGCACCTGGTGCATTGAAGATGCTCTGTATCATTGTTTATGCAAACATGTTCGATCTTAGTTGGCTTGGACAGATTCTGATCAATTTGACCAGCTGTTTCTTTGGTAGCTGCAGAGTTAACGCAAGAGTGAATTAGTTACTGACATGTAGGGTATTTGACAAGCTGGATTAAAAAGAGGAAAAGTACATTCTAGGTGGTAGTGGCATAACTGAAATGTTTGGAATGATCGTGACTGCACTGGCAATTTGTTCAGCCTTGTAACGAGTGTAAACTGCAACCAGTAGGCTCTGGATATGCATGACTAATTAGACAAATTCAATGTTCCATGATGTTGATGGGTGCTTTCTTGAGTTCCACATGAGAGATACTGGGCATGCCCAGAGCTATAAGCAGTCTTAAAGTGAAAATACTTACAATGTTGTGGAAAGATAAAGAACAAACCTCACATAACTAATGTCTGAAGAAGGGTCTTGAGCTGAAACATCAGCTATTCCTTCTCTCCAGAGATGCTGCCTGACCCACAGCCAACTCCAGTTGTTTTGCACCTATCTTTGATTTCAACCAGCATTTGCAGTTCCTTCCTACACCAATAGCAATACAACTGACAAAACACCTAGATGTGGGATTACAATGAGTGCATGGATTCATGATGACTCTGGTATGAAGCTGTAAAGGGCCTGTCCCACTTGCCGATTTTTTCGGCTACTGTCGGCATCATTGACTAACGCATCAGGTCACCAAAAAAGTTGCGACGTGACGCGGCGGTGATGCGGCGTGATGACGTATGATGCGCTGTTTCCTCAAGTGTTGCAACTTTTTTTTGTTGCTGCTGGATTTTGAAATGTTCAAAATCTTTCGGCGACCTGATCCATCAGTCAATGGTAGTCGCCAGAAAAATCACCGTGGGACAGACCCCCTAATAGAGTCATGGTGGTCATTGTGTGAGATCCAAAGGGACCAACGGAGATTCATGATAGCATGAAGGACGTGATTAAAATCTACCTTTAGCTACAATTAAAATCAAGAAAGGCCCATAGATTTTTTTAAAGAAAATGAAGAACACTTAGAAGTTGGAAGGTCATGTTACAGTTGTATAAGACGTTGGTGAGCTCACATTTAGAGTATTGTGTTCAGTTCTGGGCACCATATTATAGGAAAGATGGTGTCAAGGAAAGGGTTCAGAAAAGATTTACGAGGATGTTGCCAGGACTAGTGGGTCTGAGCTCTAGGGAGAGGTTGAGTAGGTTGGAACTCTATTCCTTAGAGCGCAGGAGGATGAGGGGTGATCTTATAGAGGTGTATAAAATCATGAGAAGAATATATCGGGTAGAACTCTTGGCAGAGTAAGTGAATTGAGGACCAGAGGACAGGTTTAAGGTGAAGTGGAAAAGATTTAATAGGAATCTGAGGGGTATCGTTTCCACATGAAGTGTGGTGCGTGTATCGAACAAGCTGCCAGAGGAGGTAGTTGAGGCTGGGACTATCGCAACATTTAAGAAACAGTCAGGTACATGTATAAGACAGGTTTTGAGGGATATGGACCAAACACGGGCAGGTGGAATTGGACATGTTGCCCAGTGTGGGCAAGTTCGACCTAAGGGCTTGTTTCCACACTGTATCAATTTATGACTATATCCGGACAATAATTAAGGAAAGAGTAAGGTCTACATGAATATCTTAGAGAAAACCCACGCAGATCACGGGGAGAACGTACAAACTCCATACAGATAGCACCCATAGTCGGGATCGAACCCGGGTCTCCTGTGCTGCATTCGCTGTAAGGCAACAACTCTACTGCTGTGCCACCGT